>NC_082706.1:46702497-47057497 GCF_030144855.1 Hypanus sabinus
CCCGGCTCCCAGAACACAGAACACTGAGAGCTACAGTCCCTCACAACACCAGCTCCCAGTACCCAGAACACAGAGAGCTACCGTCCCTCACAACCCCAGCTCCCAGTACCCAGAACAGAGATGTCGTCCCTCACAACCCCAGCTCCCAGTACCCAGAAAAGAGCTGTCGTCCCTCACAACCCCAGCTCCCAGTACCCAGAACACAGACAGCTACCGTCCCTCACAACCCCAGCTCCGTACCCAGAACACTGAGAGCTGCCGTCCCTCACAACCCCAGCTCCCAGTACCCAGAACACAGAGAGCTGCCGTCCCTCACAACCCCAGCTCCCAGTACCAGAACACTGAGCGCTACTGTCCCTCACAACCCCAGCTCCCAGAACACAGAGAGCTGCCCGTCCCTCACAACCCCAGCTCCCAGTACCCAGAACACTGAGAGTTACCGTCCCTCACAACCCCAGCTCCCAGTACCCAGAACACTGAGAGCTACCGTCCCTCACAAACCCAGCTCCGTACCCAGAACACTGAGAGCTACCGTCCCTCACAACCCCAGCTCCCAGTACCCTGAACACTGGGAGCTACCGTCCCTCACAACCCCAGCTCCCAGTACCCAGAACACTGAGAGCTACCGTCCCTCACAACACCAGCTCCCAGTACACAGAACACTGAGAGCTACCATCCCTCACAACCCAGCTCCCAGTACCCTGAACACTGGGAGCTACCGTCCCTCACAACCCCAGCTCCCAGTACCCCAGAACACAGAGAGCTACCGTCCCTCACAACCCCAGCTCCCAGTACCCAGAACACAGAGAGCTACCGTCCCTCACAAACCCCTGCTCCCGGTACCCTGAACACTGGGAGCTACCATCCCTCACAACCCCAGCTCCCAGTACCCAGAACACAGAGAGCTACGTCCCTCACAACCCCAGCTCCCAGTATCCAGAACACTGAGAGCTACTGTCCCTCACAACCCCAGCTCCCAGTATCCAGAACACTGAGAGCTACCGTCCATCACAACCCCAGCTCCCAGTACCCAGAACACTGAGAGCTACTGTCCCTCACAACCCCAGCTCCCAGTACCCAGAACACTGAGAGCTACCGTCCCTCACAACCCCAGCTCCCAGTACCCTGAACACTGGGAGCTACCGTCCCTCACAACCCCAGCTCCCAGTACCCAGAACACTGAGAGCTACCGTTCCTCACAACCCCAGCTCCCAGTACCCAGAACACAGAGAGCTACCGTCCCTCACAACACCAGCTCCCAGAAAACAGAGAGCTACCGTCCCTCAGAACCCCAGCTCCCAGCTCCCAGAACACAGAGAGCTACCGTCCCTCACAACCCCAGCTCCCAGTACCCTGAACACTGGGAGCTACCGTCCCTCACAACCCCAGCTCCCAGTACCCAGAACACAGAGAGCTACCGTCCCTCACAACCCCAGCTCCCAGTACCCAGAACACTGGGAGCTACCGTCCCTCACAACCCCAGCTCCCAGTACCAGAACACAGAGAGCTACCGTCCCTCACAACCCCAGCTCCCAGTACCCAGAACACAGAGAGCTACCGTCCCTCACAACCCCAGCTCCCAGTACCCTGAACACTGGGAGCTACCATCCCTCACAACCGCAGCTCCCAGTACCCAGAACACAGAGAGCTACCGTCCCTCACAACCCCAGCTCCCAGTATCCAGAACACTGAGAGCTACTGTCCCTCACAACCCCAGCTCCCAGTATCCAGAACACTGAGAGCTACCGTCCCTCACAACCCCAGCTCCCAGTACCCAGAACACTGAGAGCTACTGTCCCTCACAACCCCAGCTCCCAGTACCCAGAACACTGAGAGCTACCGTCCCTCACAACCCCAGCTCCAGTACCCTGAACACTGGGAGCTACCGTCCCTCACAACCCCAGCTCCCAGTACCCAGAACACTGAGAGCTACCGTCCCTCACAACACCAGCTCCCAGTACCCAGAACACTGAGAGCTACCGTCCCTCACAACCCCAGCTCCCAGTACCCAGAACACAGAGAGCTACCGTCCCTCACAACACCAGCTCCCAGAAAACAGAGAGCTACCGTCCCTCACAACCCCAGCTCCCAGCTCCCCAGAACACAGAGAGCTACCGTCCCTCACAACCCCAGCTCCCAGTACCCTGAACACTGGGAGCTACCGTCCCTCACAACCCCAGCTCCCAGTACCCAGAACACAGAGAGCTACCGTCCCTCACACCCCGGCTCCCAGAACACAGAACACTGAGAGCTGCCATCCCTCACAACCCCAGCTCCCAGTACCCAGAACACTGAGAGCTACCGTCCCTCACAACCCAGCTCCCAGTACCCAGAACACTGAGAGCTACAGTCCCTCACAACCCCAGCTCCCAGTACCCAGAACACAGAGAGCTACTGTCCCTCACAACCCCAGCTCCCAGTACCCAGAACACTGAGAGCTGCCGTCCCTCACAACCCAGCTCCCAGTACCCAGAACACAGAGAGCTATTGTCCCTCACAACCCCAGCTCCAGTACCCAGAACACTGAGAGCTACCGTCCCTCACAACCCCAGCTCCCAGTACCCAGAACACAGAGAGCTACTGTCCCTCACAACCCCAGCTCCAGTACCCAGAACACTGAGAGCTACCGTCCCTCACAACCCCAGCTCCCAGTACCCAGAACACTGAGAGCTACTGTCCCTCACAACCCCAGCTCCCAGTACCCAGAACACAGAGAGCTACCGTCCCTCACAACCCCCAGCTCCCAGTACCCAGAACACAGAGAGCTACCGTCCCTCACAACACCAGTACCCAGTACCCAGAACACAGAGAGCTACCGTCCCTCACAACCCCAGCTCCCAGTACCAGAAAACGGAGAGCTACCGTCCCTCACAACCCCGGCTCCCAGAACACAGAACAGTGAGAGCTACAGTCCCTCACAACCCCAGCTCCCAGTACCCAGAACACAGAGAGCTACCGTCCCTCACAACCCCAGCTCCCAGTACCCAGAACAGAGATGTCGTCCCCTCACAACCCCAGCATCCCAGTACCCAGAAAAGAGCTGCTCGTCCCTCACAACCCCAGCTCCCAGTACCCAGAACACAGACAGCTACCGTCCCTCACAACCCCAGCTCCGTACCCCAGAACACTGAGAGCTGCCGTCCCTCACAACCCCAGCTCCCAGTACCCAGAACACAGAGAGCTGCCGTCCCTCACAACCCCAGCTCCCAGTACCCAGAACACTGAGAGCTACTGTCCCTCACAACCCCAGCTCCCAGTACCCAGAACACTGAGAGCTACCGTCCCTCACAAACCCAGCTCCGTACCCAGAACACTGAGAGCTACCGTCCCTCACAACCCCAGCTCCCAGTACCCTGAACACTGGGAGCTACCGTCCCTCACAACCCCCAGCTCCCAGTACCCAGAACACTGAGAGCTACCGTCCCTCACAACACCAGCTCCCAGTACCCAGAACACTGAGAGCTACCGTCCCTCACAACCCCAGCTCCCAGTACCCTGAACACTGGGAGCTACCGTCCCTCACAACCCCAGCTCCCAGTACCCAGAACACAGAGAGCTACCGTCCCTCACAACCCCAGCTCCCAGTACCCAGAACACAGAGAGCTACCGTCCCTCACAACCCCTGCTCCCAGTACCCTGAACACTGGGAGCTACCATCCCTCACAACCCAGCTCCCAGTACCCAGAACACAGAGAGCTACCGTCCCTCACAACCCCAGCTCCCAGTATCCAGAACACTGAGAGCTACTGTCCCTCACAACCCCAGCTCCCAGTATCCAGAACACTGAGAGCTACCGTCCATCACAACCCCAGCTCCCAGTACCCAGAACACTGAGAGCTACCGTCCCTCACAACCCCAGCTCCCAGTACCCAGAACACTGAGAGCTACCGTCCCTCACAACCCCAGCTCCCAGTACCCTGAACACTGGGAGCTACCGTCCCTCACAACCCCAGCTCCCAGTACCCAGAACACTGAGAGCTACCGTCCCTCACAACACCAGCTCCCAGTACCCAGAACACTGAGAGCTACCGTCCCTCACAACCCCAGCTCCCAGTACCCAGAACACAGATAGCTACCGTCCCTCACAACACCAGCTCCCAGAAAACAGAGAGCTACCGTCCCTCAGAACCCCAGCTCCCAGCTCCCAGAACACAGAGAGCTACCGTCCCTCACAACCCCAGCTCCCAGTACCCTGAACACTGGGAGCTACCGTCCCTCACAACCCCAGCTCCCAGTACCCAGAAAACAGAGAGCTACCGTCCCTCACAACCCCGGCTCCCAGAACACAGAACACAGAGAGCTGTCGTCCCTCACAACCCCAGCTCCCAGTACCCAGAACACTGAGAGCTACAGTCCCTCACAACACCAGCTCCCAGTACCCAGAACACAGAGAGCTTACCGTCCCTCACAACCCCCAGCTCCCAGTACCCAGAAAAGAGCTGTCGTCCCTCACAACCCCAGCTCCCAGTACCCAGAACACAGACAGCTACCGTCCCTCACAACCCCAGCTCCGTACCCAGAACACTGAGAGCTGCCGTCCCTCACAACCCCAGCTCCCAGTACCCAGAACACAGAGAGCTGCCGTCCCTCACAACCCCAGCTCCCAGTACCAGAACACTGAGAGCTACTGTCCCTCACAACCCCAGCTCCCAGAACACAGAGAGCTGCCGTCCCTCACAACCGCAGCTCCCAGTACCCAGAACACTGAGAGTTACCGTCTCTCACAACCCCAGCTCCCAGTACCCAGAACACTGAGAGCTACCGTCCTCACAAACCCAGCTCCGTACCCAGAACACTGAGAGCTACCGTCCCTCACAACCCCAGCCCCAGTACCCTGAACACTGGGAGCTACCGTCCCTCACAACTCCAGCTCCCAGTACACAGAACACTGAGAGCTACCGTCCCTCACAACACCAGCTCCCAGTACCCAGAACACTGAGAGCTACCGTCCCTCACAACCCCAGCTCCCAGTACCCTGAACACTGGGAGCTACCGTCCCTCACAACCCCAGCTCCCAGTACCCAGAACACAGAGAGCTACCGTCCCTCACAACCCCAGCTCCCAGTACCCAGAACACAGAGAGCTACCGTCCCTCACAACCCCAGCTCCCAGTACCCAGAACACAGAGAGCTACCGTCCCTCACAACCCCAGCTCCGTACCCAGAACACTGAGAGCTGCCGTCCCTCACAACCCCAGCTCCCAGTACCCAGAACACAGAGAGCTGCCGTCCCTCACAACCCCAGCTCCCAGTACCCAGAACACTGAGAGCTACTGTCCCTCACAACCCAGCTCCCAGAACACAGAGAGCTGCCGTCCCTCACAACCCCAGCTCCCAGTACCCAGAACACTGAGAGCTACTGTCCCTCACAACCCCAGCTCCCAGAACACTGAGAGCTACCGTCCCTCACAACCCCAGCTCCCAGAACACAGAACACTGAGAGCTGCCGTCCCTTACAACCCCAGCTCCCAGTACCCAGAACACTGAGAGCTACCGTCCCTCACAACCCCAGCTCCCAGTACCCAGAACAGTGAGAGCTACCGTCCCTCACAAACCCAGCTCCGTACCCAGAACACTGAGAGCTACCGTCCCTCACAACCCCAGCTCCCAGTACCCTGAACACTGGGAGCTACCGTCCCTCACAACCCCAGCTCCAGTACCCAGAACACAGAGAGCTACCGTCCCTCACAACACCAGCTCCCAGTACCCAGAACACTGAGAGCTACCGTCCCTCACAACCCCAGCTCCCAGTACCCTGAACACTGGGAGCTACCGTCCCTCACAACCCCAGCTCCCAGTACCCAGAACACAGAGAGCTACCGTCCCTCACAACCCCAGCTCCCAGTACCCAGAACACAGAGAGCTACCGTCCCTCACAACCCCAGCTCCCAGTACCCTGAACACTGGGAGCTACCATCCCTCACAACCCCAGCTCCCTGTACCCAGAACACAGAGAGCTACCATCCCTCACAACCCCAGCTCCCAGTACCCAGAACACAGAGAGCTACCGTCCCTCACAACACCAGTACCCAGTACCCAGAACACAGAGAGCTACCGTCCCTCACAACACCAGTACCCAGTACCCAGAACACAGAGAGCTACCGTCCTTCACAACCCCAGCTCCCAGTACCCAGAACACTGAGAGCTACTGTCCCTCACAACCCCAGCTCCCAGTACCCAGAACACTGAGAGCTACCGTCCCTCACAACCCCAGCTCCCAGTACCCAAAACACAGAGAGCTACCGTCCCTCACAACCCCAGCTCCCAGTACCCAGAACACTGAGAGCTACCGTCCCTCTCAACCCCAGCTCCCAGTACCCTGAACACTGGGAGCTACCGTCCCTCACAACCCCAGCTCCCAGTACCCTGAACACTGGGAGCTACCGTCCCTCACAACCCCAGCTCCCAGTACCCAGAACACAGAGAGCTACCGTCCCTCACAACACCAGCTCCCAGAACACAGAGAGCTACCGTCCCTCACAACCCCAGCTCCCAGTACCCAGAACACTGGGAGCTACCGTCCCTCACAACCCCAGCTCCCAGTACCCAGAACACAGAGAGCTACCGTCCCTCACAACCCCAGCTCCCAGTACCCAGAACACAGAGAGCTACCATCCCTCACAACCCCAGCTCCCAGTACCCTGAACACTGGGAGCTACCATCCCTCACAACCCCAGCTCCCAGTACCCAGAACACAGAGAGCTACCGTCCCTCACAACCCCAGCTCCCAGTACCCAGAACACAGAGAGCTACCGTCCCTCACAACACCAGTACCCAGTACCCAGAACACAGAGAGCTACCGTCCCTCACAACCCCAGCTCCCAGTACCCAGAAAACAGAGAGCTACCGTCCCTCACAACCCCGGCTCCCAGAACACAGAACACAGAGAGCTGTCGTCCCTCACAACCCCAGCTCCCAGTACCCAGAACACTGAGAGCTACAGTCCCTCACAACACAGCTCCCAGTACCCAGAACACAGAGAGCTACCGTCCCTCACAACCCCAGCTCCCAGTACCCAGAACAGAGATGTCGTCCCTCACAACCCCAGATCCCAGTACCCAGAAAAGAGCTGTCGTCCCTCACAACCCCAGATCCCAGTACCCAGAACACAGACAGCTACCGTCCCTCACAACCCCAGCTCCGTACCCAGAACACTGAGAGCTGCCGTCCCTCACAACCCCAGCTCCCAGTACCCAGAACACAGAGAGCTGCCGTCCCTCACAACCCCAGCTCCCAGTACCCAGAACACTGAGAGCTACTGTCCCTCACAACCCCAGCTCCCAGAACACAGAGAGCTGCCGTCCCTCACAACCCCAGCTCCCAGTACCCAGAACACTGAGAGTTACCGTCCCTCACAACCCCAGCTCCCAGTACCCAGAACACTGAGAGCTACCGTCCCTCACAAACCCAGCTCCGTACCCAGAACACTGAGAGCTACCGTCCCTCACAACCCCAGCTCCCAGTACCCTGAACACTGGGAGCTACCGTCCCTCACAACCCCAGCTCCCAGTACCCAGAACACTGAGAGCTACCGTCCCTCACAACACCAGCTCCCAGTACCCAGAACACTGAGAGCTACCGTCCCTCACAACCCCAGCTCCCAGTACCCTGAACACTGGGAGCTACCGTCCCTCACAACCCCAGCTCCCAGTACCCAGAACACAGAGAGCTACCGTCCCTCACAACCCCAGCTCCCAGTACCCAGAACACAGAGAGCTACCGTCCCTCACAACCCCAGCTCCCAGTACCCTGAACACTGGGAGCTACCATCCCTCACAACCCCAGCTCCCAGTACCCAGAACACAGAGAGCTACTGTCCCTCACAACCCCAGCTCCCAGTATCCAGAACACTGAGAGCTACTGTCCCTCACAACCCCAGCTCCCAGTATCCAGAACAGTGAGAGCTACCGTCCCACACAACCCCAGCTCCCAGTACCCAGAACACTGAGAGCTACTGTCCCTCACAACCCCAGCTCCCAGTACCCAGAACACTGAGAGCTACCGTCCCTCACAACCCCAGCTCCCAGTACCCTGAACACTGGGAGCTACCGTCCCTCACAACCCCAGCTCCCAGTACCCAGAACACTGAGAGCTACCGTCCCTCACAACACCAGCTCCCAGTACCCAGAACACTGAGAGCTACTGTCCCTCACAACCCCAGCTCCCAGTACCCAGAACACTGAGAGCTACCGTCCCTCACAACCCCAGCTCCCAGTACCCAGAACACTGAGAGCTACTGTCCCTCACAACCCCAGCTCCCAGTACCCAGAACACTGGGAGCTACCGTCCCTCACAACCCCAGCTCCCAGTACCCAGAACACTGAGAGCTACCGTCCCTCACAACACCAGCTCCCAGTACCCAGAACACTGAGAGCTACCGTCCCTCACAACCCCAGCTCCCAGTACCCAGAACACTGAGAGCTACTGTCCCTCACAACACCAGCTCCCAGAACACAGAGAGCTACCGTCCCTCACAACCCCAGCTCCCAGTACCCTGAACACTGGGAGCTACCATCCCTCACAACCCCAGCTCCCAGTACCCTGAACACTGGGAGCTACCGTCCCTCACAACCCCAGCTCCCAGTACCCAGAACACAGAGAGCTACCGTCCCTCACAACACCAGCTCCCAGAACACAGAGAGCTACCGTCCCTCACAACCCCAGCTCCCAGTACCCTGAACACTGGGAGCTACCGTCCCTCACAACCCCAGCTCCCAGTACCCAGAACACAGAGAGCTACCGTCCCTCACAACACCAGCTCCCAGAACACAGAGAGCTACCGTCCCTCACAACCCCAGCTCCCAGTACCCTGAACACTGGGAGCTACCGTCCCTCACAACCCCAGCTCCCAGTACCCAGAACACAGAGAACTACCATCCCTCACAACCCCAGCTCCCAGTGCCCAGAACACAGAGAGCTACCATCCCTCACAACCCCAGCTCCCAGTACCCTGAACACTGGGAGCTACCATCCCTCACAACCCCAGCTCCCAGTACCCAGAACACAGAGAGCTACCGTCCCTCACAACCCCAGCTCCCAGTACCCAGAACACAGAGAGCTACCGTCCCTCACAACACCAGTACCCAGTACCCAGAACACAGAGAGCTACCGTCCCTCACAACCCCAGCTCCCAGTACCAGAAAACAGAGAGCTACCGTCCCTCACAACCCCAGCTCCCAGTACCCAGAACACTGAGAGCTACAGTCCCTCACAACACCAGCTCCCAGTACCCAGAACACAGAGAGCTACCGTCCCTCACAACCCCAGCTCCCAGTACCCAGAACAGAGATGTCGTCCCTCACAACCCCAGCTCCCAGTACCCAGAAAAGAGCTGTCGTCCCTCACAACCCCAGCTCCCAGTACCCAGAACACAGACAGCTACCGTCCCTCACAACCCCAGCTCCGTACCCAGAACACTGAGAGCTGCCGTCCCTCACAACCCCAGCTCCCAGTACCCAGAACACAGAGAGCTGCCGTCCCTCACAACCCCAGCTCCCAGTACCCAGAACACTGAGAGCTACTGTCCCTCACAACCCCAGCTCCCAGAACACAGAGAGCTGCTGTCCCTCACAACCCCAGCTCCCAGTACCCAGAACACTTAGAGTTACCGTCCCTCACAACCCAGCTCCCAGTACCCAGAACACTGAGAGCTACCGTCCCTCACAAACCCAGCTCCGTACCCAGAACACTGAGAGCTACCGTCCCTCACAACCCCAGCTCCCAGTACCCTGAACACTGGGAGCTACCGTCCCTCACAACCCCAGCTCCCAGTACACAGAACACTGAGAGCTACCGTCCCTCACAACACCAGCTCCCAGTACCCAGAACACTGAGAGCTACCGTCCCTCACAACCCCAGCTCCCAGTACCCTGAACACTGGGAGCTACCGTCCCTCACAACCCCAGCTCCCAGTACCCAGAACACAGAGAGCTACCGTCCCTCACAACCCCAGCTCCCAGTACCCAGAACACAGAGAGCTACCGTCCCTCACAACCCCAGCTCCCAGTACCCTGAACACTGGGAGCTACCATCCCTCACAACCCCAGCTCCCAGTACCCAGAACACAGAGATCTACCGTCCCTCTCAACCCCAGCTCCCAGTATCCAGAACACTGAGAGCTACTGTCCCTCACAACCCCAGCTCCCAGTATCCAGAACACTGAGAGCTACCGTCCCTCACAACCCCAGCTCCCAGTACCCAGAACACTGAGAGCTACTGTCCCTCACAACCCCAGCTCCCAGTACCCAGAACACTGAGAGCTACCGTCCCTCACAACCACAGCTCCCAGTACCCTGAACACTGGGAGCTACCGTCCCTCACAACCCCAGCTCCCAGTACCCAGAACACAGAGAGCTACCGTCCCTCACAACCCCAGCTCCCAGTACCCAGAACACAGAGAGCTACCGTCCCTCACAACCCCAGCTCCCAGTACCCTGAACACTGGAGCTACCATCCCTCACAACCCCAGCTCCCAGTACCCAGAACACAGAGATCTACCGTCCCTCACAACCCCAGCTCCCAGTATCCAGAACACTGAGAGCTACTGTCCCTCACAACCCCAGCTCCCAGTATCCAGAACACTGAGAGCTACCGTCCCTCACAACCCCAGCTCCCAGTACCCAGAACACTGAGAGCTACTGTCCCTCACAACCCCAGCTCCCAGTACCCAGAACACTGAGAGCTACCGTCCCTCACAACCCCAGCTCCCAGTACCCTGAACACTGGGAGCTACCGTCCCTCACAACCCCAGCTCCCAGTACCCAGAACACTGAGAGCTACCGTCCCTCACAACACCAGCTCCCAGTACCCAGAACACTGAGAGCTACTGTCCCTCACAACCCCAGCTCCCAGTACCCAGAACACAGAGAGCTACCGTCCCTCACAACACCAGCTCCCAGAAAACAGAGAGCTACCGTCCCTCACAACCCCAGCTCCCAGTACCCTGAACACTGGGAGCTACCGTCCCTCACAACCCCAGCTCCCAGTACCCTGAACACTGGGAGCTACCGTCCCTCACAACACCAGCTCCCAGTACCCAGAACACAGAGAGCTACCGTCCCTCACAACACCAGCTCCCAGAACACAGAGAGCTACCGTCCCTCACAACCCCAGCTCCCAGTACCCTGAACACTGGGAGCTACCGTCCCTCACAACCCCAGCTCCCAGTACCCAGAACACAGAGAGCTACCGTCCCTCACAACCCCAGCTCCCAGTGCCCAGAACACAGAGAGCTACCATCCCTCACAACCCCAGCTCCCAGTACCCTGAACACTGGGAGCTACCATCCCTCACAACCCCAGCTCCCAGTACCCAGAACACAGAGAGCTACCGTCCCTCACAACCCCAGCTCCCAGTACCCAGAACACAGAGAGCTACCGTCCCTCACAACACCAGTACCCAGTACCCAGAACACAGAGAGCTACCGTCCCTCACAACCCCAGCTCCCAGTACCAGAAAACAGAGAGCTACCGTCCCTCACAACCCCGGCTCCCAGAACACAGAACACTGAGAGCTACAGTCCCTCACAACACCAGCTCCCAGTACCCAGAACACAGAGAGCTACCGTCCCTCACAACCCCAGCTCCCAGTACCCAGAACAGAGATGTCGTCCCTCACAACCCCAGCTCCCAGTACCCAGAAAAGAGCTGTCGTCCCTCACAACCCCAGCTCCCAGTACCCAGAACACAGACAGCTACCGTCCCTCACAACCCCAGCTCCGTACCCAGAACACTGAGAGCTGCCGTCCCTCACAACCCCAGCTCCCAGTACCCAGAACACAGAGAGCTGCCGTCCCTCACAACCCCAGCTCCCAGTACCCAGAACACTGAGAGCTACTGTCCCTCACAACCCCAGCTCCCAGAACACAGAGAGCTGCCGTCCCTCACAACCCCAGCTCCCAGTACCCAGAACACTGAGAGTTACCGTCCCTCACAACCCCAGCTCCCAGTACCCAGAACACTGAGAGCTACCGTCCCTCACAAACCCAGCTCCATACCCAGAACACTGAGAGCTACCGTCCCTCACAACCCCAGCTCCCAGTACCCTGAACACTGGGAGCTACCGTCCCTCACAACCCCAGCTCCCAGTACCCAGAACACTGAGAGCTACCGTCCCTCACAACACCAGCTCCCAGTACCCAGAACACTGAGAGCTACCGTCCCTCACAACCCCAGCTCCCAGTACCCTGAACACTGGGAGCTACCGTCCCTCACAACCCCAGCTCCCAGTACCCAGAACACAGAGAGCTACCGTCCCTCACAACCCCAGCTCCCAGTACCCAGAACACAGAGAGCTACCGTCCCTCACAACCCCTGCTCCCGGTACCCTGAACACTGGGAGCTACCATCCCTCACAACCCCAGCTCCCAGTACCCAGAACACAGAGAGCTGCCGTCCCTCACAACCCCAGCTCCCAGTACCCAGAACACTGAGAGCTACTGTCCCTCACAACCCCAGCTCCCAGAACACAGAGAGCTGCCGTCCCTCACAACCCCAGCTCCCAGTACCCAGAACACTGAGAGTTACCGTCCCTCACAACCCCAGCTCCCAGTACCCAGAACACTGAGAGCTACCGTCCCTCACAAACCCAGCTCCGTACCCAGAACACTGAGAGCTACCGTCCCTCACAACCCCAGCTCCCAGTACCCTGAACACTGGGAGCTACCGTCCCTCACAACCCCAGCTCCCAGTACACAGAACACTGAGAGCTACCGTCCCTCACAACACCAGCTCCCAGTACCCAGAACACTGAGAGCTACCGTCCCTCACAACCCCAGCTCCCAGTACCCTGAACACTGGGAGCTACCGTCCCTCACAACCCCAGCTCCCAGTACCCAGAACACAGAGAGCTACCGTCCCTCACAACCCCAGCTCCCAGTACCCAGAACACAGAGAGCTACCGTCCCTCACAACCCCAGCTCCCAGTACCCTGAACACTGGGAGCTACCATCCCTCACAACCCCAGCTCCCAGTACCCAGAACACAGAGATCTACCGTCCCTCTCAACCCCAGCTCCCAGTATCCAGAACACTGAGAGCTACTGTCCCTCACAACCCCAGCTCCCAGTATCCAGAACACTGAGAGCTACCGTCCCTCACAACCCCAGCTCCCAGTACCCAGAACACTGAGAGCTACTGTCCCTCACAACCCCAGCTCCCAGTACCCAGAACACTGAGAGCTACCGTCCCTCACAACCCCAGCTCCCAGTACCCTGAACACTGGGAGCTACCGTCCCTCACAACCCCAGCTCCCAGTACCCAGAACACAGAGAGCTACCGTCCCTCACAACCCCAGCTCCCAGTACCCAGAACACAGAGAGCTACCGTCCCTCACAAACCCAGCTCCCAGTACCCTGAACACTGGGAGCTACCATCCCTCACAACCCCAGCTCCCAGTACCCAGAACACAGAGATCTACCGTCCCTCACAACCCCAGCTCCCAGTATCCAGAACACTGAGAGCTACTGTCCCTCACAACCCCAGCTCCCAGTATCCAGAACACTGAGAGCTACCGTCCCTCACAACCCCAGCTCCCAGTACCCAGAACACTGAGAGCTACTGTCCCTCACAACCCCAGCTCCCAGTACCCAGAACACTGAGAGCTACCGTCCCTCACAACCCCAGCTCCCAGTACCCTGAACACTGGGAGCTACCGTCCCTCACAACCCCAGCTCCCAGTACCCAGAACACTGAGAGCTACCGTCCCTCACAACACCAGCTCCCAGTACCCAGAACACTGAGAGCTACTGTCCCTCACAACCCCAGCTCCCAGTACCCAGAACACAGAGAGCTACCGTCCCTCACAACACCAGCTCCCAGAAAACAGAGAGCTACCGTCCCTCACAACCCCAGCTCCCAGTACCCTGAACACTGGGAGCTACCGTCCCTCACAACCCCAGCTCCCAGTACCCTGAACACTGGGAGCTACGGTCCCTCACAACACCAGCTCCCAGTACCCAGAACACAGAGAGCTACCGTCCCTCACAACACCAGCTCCCAGAACACAGAGAGCTACCGTCCCTCACAACCCCAGCTCCCAGTACCCTGAACACTGGGAGCTACCGTCCCTCACAACCCCAGCTCCCAGTACCCAGAACACAGAGAGCTACCGTCCCTCACAACCCCAGCTCCCAGTGCCCAGAACACAGAGAGCTACCATCCCTCACAACCCCAGCTCCCAGTACCCTGAACACTGGGAGCTACCATCCCTCACAACCCCAGCTCCCAGTACCCAGAACACAGAGAGCTACCGTCCCTCACAACCCCAGCTCCCAGTACCCAGAACACAGAGAGCTACCGTCCCTCACAACACCAGTACCCAGTACCCAGAACACAGAGAGCTACCGTCCCTCACAACCCCAGCTCCCAGTACCAGAAAACAGAGAGCTACCGTCCCTCACAACCCCGGCTCCCAGAACACAGAACACTGAGAGCTACAGTCCCTCACAACACCAGCTCCCAGTACCCAGAACACAGAGAGCTACCGTCCCTCACAACCCCAGCTCCCAGTACCCAGAACAGAGATGTCGTCCCTCACAACCCCAGCTCCCAGTACCCAGAAAAGAGCTGTCGTCCCTCACAACCCCAGCTCCCAGTACCCAGAACACAGACAGCTACCGTCCCTCACAACCCCAGCTCCGTACCCAGAACACTGAGAGCTGCCGTCCCTCACAACCCCAGCTCCCAGTACCCAGAACACAGAGAGCTGCCGTCCCTCACAACCCCAGCTCCCAGTACCCAGAACACTGAGAGCTACTGTCCCTCACAACCCCAGCTCCCAGAACACAGAGAGCTGCCGTCCCTCACAACCCCAGCTCCCAGTACCCAGAACACTGAGAGTTACCGTCCCTCACAACCCCAGCTCCCAGTACCCAGAACACTGAGAGCTACCGTCCCTCACAAACCCAGCTCCATACCCAGAACACTGAGAGCTACCGTCCCTCACAACCCCAGCTCCCAGTACCCTGAACACTGGGAGCTACCGTCCCTCACAACCCCAGCTCCCAGTACCCAGAACACTGAGAGCTACCGTCCCTCACAACACCAGCTCCCAGTACCCAGAACACTGAGAGCTACCGTCCCTCACAACCCCAGCTCCCAGTACCCTGAACACTGGGAGCTACCGTCCCTCACAACCCCAGCTCCCAGTACCCAGAACACAGAGAGCTACCGTCCCTCACAACCCCAGCTCCCAGTACCCAGAACACAGAGAGCTACCGTCCCTCACAACCCCTGCTCCCGGTATCCTGAACACTGGGAGCTACCATCCCTCACAACCCCAGCTCCCAGTACCCAGAACACAGAGAGCTACCGTCCCTCACAACCCCAGCTCCCAGTATCCAGAACACTGAGAGCTACTGTCCCTCACAACCCCAGCTCCCAGTATCCAGAACACTGAGAGCTACCGTCCATCACAACCCCAGCTCCCAGTACCCAGAACACTGAGAGCTACTGTCCCTCACAACCCCAGCTCCCAGTACCCAGAACACTGAGAGCTACCGTCCCTCACAACCCCAGCTCCCAGTACCCTGAACACTGGGAGCTACCGTCCCTCACAACCCCAGCTCCCAGTACCCAGAACACTGAGAGCTACCGTCCCTCACAACACCAGCTCCCAGTACCCAGAACACTGAGAGCTACAGTTCCTCACAACCCCAGCTCCCAGTACCCAGAACACAGAGAGCTACCGTCCCTCACAACACCAGCTCCCAGAAAACAGAGAGCTACCGTCTCTCAGAACCCCAGCTCCCAGCTCCCAGAACACAGAGAGCTACCGTCCCTCACAACCCCAGCTCCCAGTACCCTGAACACTGGGAGCTACCGTCCCTCACAACCCCAGCTCCCAGTACCCAGAACACAGAGAGCTACCGTCCCTCACAACCCCAGCTCCCAGTACCCAGAAGACTGGGAGCTACCGTCCCTCACAACCCCAGCTCCCAGTACCCAGAACACAGAGAGCTACCGTCCCTCACAACCCCAGCTCCCAGTACCCAGAACAAAGAGAGCTACCGTCCCTCACAACCCCAGCTCCCAGTACCCTGAACACTGGGAGCTACCATCCCTCACAACCCCAGCTCCCAGTACCCAGAACACAGAGAGCTACCGTCCCTCACAACCCCAGCTCCCAGTATCCAGAACACTGAGAGCTACTGTCCCTCACAACCCCAGCTCCCAGTATCCAGAACACTGAGAGCTACCGTCCCTCACAACCCCAGCTCCCAGTACCCAGAACACTGAGAGCTACTGTCCCTCACAACCCCAGCTCCCAGTACCCAGAACACTGAGAGCTACCGTCCCTCACAACCCCAGCTCCCAGTACCCTGAACACTGGGAGCTACCGTCCCTCACAACCCCAGCTCCCAGTACCCAGAACACTGAGAGCTACCGTCCCTCACAACACCAGCTCCCAGTACCCAGAACACTGAGAGCTACCGTCCCTCACAACCCCAGCTCCCAGTACCCAGAACACAGAGAGCTACCGTCCCTCACAACACCAGCTCCCAGAAAACAGAGAGCTACCGTCCCTCACAACCCCAGCTCCCAGCTCCCAGAACACAGAGAGCTACCGTCCCTCACAACCCCAGCTCCCAGTACCCTGAACACTGGGAGCTACCGTCCCTCACAACCCCAGCTCCCAGTACCCAGAACACAGAGAGCTACCGTCCCTCACAACCCCAGCTCCCAGTACCCAGAACACTGGGAGCTACCGTCGCTCACAACCCCAGCTCCCAGTACCCAGAACACAGAGAGCTACCGTCCCTCACAACCGCAGCTCCCAGTACCCAGAACACAGAGAGCTACCGTCCCTCACAACACCAGTACCCAGTACCCAGAACACAGAGAGCTACCGTCCCTCACAACCCCAGCTCCCAGTACCCAGAACACAGAGAGCTACCGTCCCTCACAACCCCGGCTCCCAGAACACAGAACACTGAGAGCTGCCGTCCCTCACAACCCCAGCTCCCAGTACCCAGAACACTGAGAGCTACCGTCCCTCACAACCCCAGCTCCCAGTACCCAGAACACTGAGAGCTACAGTCCCTCACAACCCCAGCTCCCAGTACCCAGAACACAGAGAGCTACGGTCCCTCACAACCCCAGCTCCCAGTACCCAGAACACTGAGAGCTGCCGTCCCTCACAACCCCAGCTCCCAGTACCCAGAACACAGAGAGCTACTGTCCCTCACAACCCCAGCTCCCAGTACCCAGAACACTGAGAGCTACCGTCCCTCACAACCCCAGCTCCCAGTACCCAGAACACAGAGAGCTACTGTCCCTCACAACCCCAGCTCCCAGTACCCAGAACACTGAGAGCTACCGTCCCTCACAACCCCAGCTCCCAGTACCCAGAACACTGAGAGCTACTGTCCCTCACAACCCCAGCTCCCAGTACCCAGAACACAGAGAGCTACCGTCCCTCACAACCCCAGCTCCCAGTACCCAGAACACAGAGAGCTACCGTCCCTCACAACACCAGTACCCAGTACCCAGAACACAGAGAGCTACCGTCCCTCACAACCCCAGCTCCCAGTACCAGAAAACGGAGAGCTACCGTCCCTCACAACCCCGGCTCCCAGAACACAGAACACTGAGAGCTACAGTCCCTCACAACCCCAGCTCCCAGTACCCAGAACACAGAGAGCTACCGTCCCTCACAACCCCAGCTCCCAGTACCCAGAACACAGAGAGCTGCCGTCCCTCACAACCCCAGCTCCCAGTACCCAGAACACTGAGAGCTACTGTCCCTCACAACCCCAGCTCCCAGAACACAGAGAGCTGCCGTCCCTCACAACCCCAGCTCCCAGTACCCAGAACACTGAGAGTTACCGTCCCTCACAACCCCAGCTCCCAGTACCCAGAACACTGAGAGCTACCGTCCCTCACAAACCCAGCTCCGTACCCAGAACACTGAGAGCTACCGTCCCTCACAACCCCAGCTCCCAGTACCCTGAACACTGGGAGCTACCGTCCCTCACAACCCCAGCTCCCAGTACACAGAACACTGAGAGCTACCGTCCCTCACAACACCAGCTCCCAGTACCCAGAACACTGAGAGCTACCGTCCCTCACAACCCCAGCTCCCAGTACCCTGAACACTGGGAGCTACCGTCCCTCACAACCCCAGCTCCCAGTACCCAGAACACAGAGAGCTACCGTCCCTCACAACCCCAGCTCCCAGTACCCAGAACACAGAGAGCTACCGTCCCTCACAACCCCAGCTCCCAGTACCCTGAACACTGGGAGCTACCATCCCTCACAACCCCAGCTCCCAGTACCCAGAACACAGAGATCTACCGTCCCTCTCAACCCCAGCTCCCAGTATCCAGAACACTGAGAGCTACTGTCCCTCACAACCCCAGCTCCCAGTATCCAGAACACTGAGAGCTACCGTCCCTCACAACCCCAGCTCCCAGTACCCAGAACACTGAGAGCTACTGTCCCTCACAACCCCAGCTCCCAGTACCCAGAACACTGAGAGCTACCGTCCCTCACAACCCCAGCTCCCAGTACCCTGAACACTGGGAGCTACCGTCCCTCACAACCCCAGCTCCCAGTACCCAGAACACAGAGAGCTACCGTCCCTCACAACCCCAGCTCCCAGTACCCAGAACACAGAGAGCTACCGTCCCTCACAACCCCAGCTCCCAGTACCCTGAACACTGGGAGCTACCATCCCTCACAACCCCAGCTCCCAGTACCCAGAACACAGAGATCTACCGTCCCTCACAACCCCAGCTCCCAGTATCCAGAACACTGAGAGCTACTGTCCCTCACAACCCCAGCTCCCAGTATCCAGAACACTGAGAGCTACCGTCCCTCACAACCCCAGCTCCCAGTACCCAGAACACTGAGAGCTACTGTCCCTCACAACCCCAGCTCCCAGTACCCAGAACACTGAGAGCTACCGTCCCTCACAACCCCAGCTCCCAGTACCCTGAACACTGGGAGCTACCGTCCCTCACAACCCCAGCTCCCAGTACCCAGAACACTGAGAGCTACCGTCCCTCACAACACCAGCTCCCAGTACCCAGAACACTGAGAGCTACTGTCCCTCACAACCCCAGCTCCCAGTACCCAGAACACAGAGAGCTACCGTCCCTCACAACACCAGCTCCCAGAAAACAGAGAGCTACCGTCCCTCACAACCCCAGCTCCCAGTACCCTGAACACTGGGAGCTACCGTCCCTCACAACCCCAGCTCCCAGTACCCTGAACACTGGGAGCTACCGTCCCTCACAACACCAGCTCCCAGTACCCAGAACACAGAGAGCTACCGTCCCTCACAACACCAGCTCCCAGAACACAGAGAGCTACCGTCCCTCACAACCCCAGCTCCCAGTACCCTGAACACTGGGAGCTACCGTCCCTCACAACCCCAGCTCCCAGTACCCAGAACACAGAGAGCTACCGTCCCTCACAACCCCAGCTCCCAGTGCCCAGAACACAGAGAGCTACCATCCCTCACAACCCCAGCTCCCAGTACCCTGAACACTGGGAGCTACCATCCCTCACAACCCCAGCTCCCAGTACCCAGAACACAGAGAGCTACCGTCCCTCACAACCCCAGCTCCCAGTACCCAGAACACAGAGAGCTACCGTCCCTCACAACACCAGTACCCAGTACCCAGAACACAGAGAGCTACCGTCCCTCACAACCCCAGCTCCCAGTACCAGAAAACAGAGAGCTACCGTCCCTCACAACCCCGGCTCCCAGAACACAGAACACTGAGAGCTACAGTCCCTCACAACTCCAGCTCCCAGTACCCAGAACACAGAGAGCTACCGTCCCTCACAACCCCAGCTCCCAGTACCCAGAACAGAGATGTCGTCCCTCACAACCCCAGCTCCCAGTACCCAGAAAAGAGCTGTCGTCCCTCACAACCCCAGCTCCCAGTACCCAGAACACAGACAGCTACCGTCCCTCACAACCCCAGCTCCGTACCCAGAACACTGAGAGCTGCCGTCCCTCACAACCCCAGCTCCCAGTACCCAGAACACAGAGAGCTGCCGTCCCTCACAACCCCAGCTCCCAGTACCCAGAACACTGAGAGCTACTGTCCCTCACAACCCCAGCTCCCAGAACACAGAGAGCTGCCGTCCCTCACAACCCCAGCTCCCAGTACCCAGAACACTGAGAGTTACCGTCCCTCACAACCCCAGCTCCCAGTACCCAGAACACTGAGAGCTACCGTCCCTCACAAACCCAGCTCCATACCCAGAACACTGAGAGCTACCGTCCCTCACAACCCCAGCTCCCAGTACCCTGAACACTGGGAGCTACCGTCCCTCACAACCCCAGCTCCCAGTACCCAGAACACTGAGAGCTACCGTCCCTCACAACACCAGCTCCCAGTACCCAGAACACTGAGAGCTACCGTCCCTCACAACCCCAGCTCCCAGTACCCTGAACACTGGGAGCTACCGTCCCTCACAACCCCAGCTCCCAGTACCCAGAACACAGAGAGCTACCGTCCCTCACAACCCCAGCTCCCAGTACCCAGAACACAGAGAGCTACCGTCCCTCACAACCCCTGCTCCCGGTACCCTGAACACTGGGAGCTACCATCCCTCACAACCCCAGCTCCCAGTACCCAGAACACAGAGAGCTACCGTCCCTCACAACCCCAGCTCCCAGTATCCAGAACACTGAGAGCTACTGTCCCTCACAACCCCAGCTCCCAGTATCCAGAACACTGAGAGCTACCGTCCATCACAACCCCAGCTCCCAGTACCCAGAACACTGAGAGCTACTGTCCCTCACAACCCCAGCTCCCAGTACCCAGAACACTGAGAGCTACCGTCCCTCACAACCCCAGCTCCCAGTACCCTGAACACTGGGAGCTACCGTCCCTCACAACCCCAGCTCCCAGTACCCAGAACACTGAGAGCTACCGTCCCTCACAACACCAGCTCCCAGTACCCAGAACACTGAGAGCTACCGTTCCTCACAACCCCAGCTCCCAGTACCCAGAACACAGAGAGCTACCGTCCCTCACAACACCAGCTCCCAGAAAACAGAGAGCTACCGTCCCTCAGAACCCCAGCTCCCAGCTCCCAGAACACAGAGAGCTACCGTCCCTCACAACCCCAGCTCCCAGTACCCTGAACACTGGGAGCTACCGTCCCTCACAACCCCAGCTCCCAGTACCCAGAACACAGAGAGCTACCGTCCCTCACAACCCCAGCTCCCAGTACCCAGAAGACTGGGAGCTACCGTCCCTCACAACCCCAGCTCCCAGTACCCAGAACACAGAGAGCTACCGTCCCTCACAACCCCAGCTCCCAGTACCCAGAACAAAGAGAGCTACCGTCCCTCACAACCCCAGCTCCCAGTACCCTGAACACTGGGAGCTACCATCCCTCACAACCCCAGCTCCCAGTACCCAGAACACAGAGAGCTACCGTCCCTCACAACCCCAGCTCCCAGTATCCAGAACACTGAGAGCTACTGTCCCTCACAACCCCAGCTCCCAGTATCCAGAACACTGAGAGCTACCGTCCCTCACAACCCCAGCTCCCAGTACCCAGAACACTGAGAGCTACTGTCCCTCACAACCCCAGCTCCCAGTACCCAGAACACTGAGAGCTACCGTCCCTCACAACCCCAGCTCCCAGTACCCTGAACACTGGGAGCTACCGTCCCTCACAACCCCAGCTCCCAGTACCCAGAACACTGAGAGCTACCGTCCCTCACAACACCAGCTCCCAGTACCCAGAACACTGAGAGCTACCGTCCCTCACAACCCCAGCTCCCAGTACCCAGAACACAGAGAGCTACCGTCCCTCACAACACCAGCTCCCAGAAAACAGAGAGCTACCGTCCCTCACAACCCCAGCTCCCAGCTCCCAGAACACAGAGAGCTACCGTCCCTCACAACCCCAGCTCCCAGTACCCAGAACACTGAGAGCTACCGTCCCTCACAACCCCAGCTCCCAGTACCCAGAACACAGAGAGCTACCGTCCCTCACAACACCAGCTCCCAGAAAACAGAGAGCTACCGTCCCTCACAACCCCAGCTCCCAGCTCCCAGAACACAGAGAGCTACCGTCCCTCACAACCCCAGCTCCCAGTACCCTGAACACTGGGAGCTACCGTCCCTCACAACCCCAGCTCCCAGTACCCAGAACACAGAGAGCTACCGTCCCTCACAACCCCAGCTCCCAGTACCCAGAACACTGGGAGCTACCGTCGCTCACAACCCCAGCTCCCAGTACCCAGAACACAGAGAGCTACCGTCCCTCACAACCGCAGCTCCCAGTACCCAGAACACAGAGAGCTACCGTCCCTCACAACACCAGTACCCAGTACCCAGAACACAGAGAGCTACCGTCCCTCACAACCCCAGCTCCCAGTACCCAGAACACAGAGAGCTACCGTCCCTCACAACCCCGGCTCCCAGAACACAGAACACTGAGAGCTGCCGTCCCTCACAACCCCAGCTCCCAGTACCCAGAACACTGAGAGCTACCGTCCCTCACAACCCCAGCTCCCAGTACCCAGAACACTGAGAGCTACAGTCCCTCACAACCCCAGCTCCCAGTACCCAGAACACAGAGAGCTACGGTCCCTCACAACCCCAGCTCCCAGTACCCAGAACACTGAGAGCTGCCGTCCCTCACAACCCCAGCTCCCAGTACCCAGAACACAGAGAGCTACTGTCCCTCACAACCCCAGCTCCCAGTACCCAGAACACTGAGAGCTACCGTCCCTCACAACCCCAGCTCCCAGTACCCAGAACACAGAGAGCTACTGTCCCTCACAACCCCAGCTCCCAGTACCCAGAACACTGAGAGCTACCGTCCCTCACAACCCCAGCTCCCAGTACCCAGAACACTGAGAGCTACTGTCCCTCACAACCCCAGCTCCCAGTACCCAGAACACAGAGAGCTACCGTCCCTCACAACCCCAGCTCCCAGTACCCAGAACACAGAGAGCTACCGTCCCTCACAACACCAGTACCCAGTACCCAGAACACAGAGAGCTACCGTCCCTCACAACCCCAGCTCCCAGTACCAGAAAACGGAGAGCTACCGTCCCTCACAACCCCGGCTCCCAGAACACAGAACACTGAGAGCTACAGTCCCTCACAACCCCAGCTCCCAGTACCCAGAACACAGAGAGCTACCGTCCCTCACAACCCCAGCTCCCAGTACCCAGAACACAGAGAGCTGCCGTCCCTCACAACCCCAGCTCCCAGTACCCAGAACACTGAGAGCTACTGTCCCTCACAACCCCTGCTCCCAGAACACAGAGAGCTGCCGTCCCTCACAACCCCAGCTCCCAGTACCCAGAACACTGAGAGTTACCGTCCCTCACAACCCCAGCTCCCAGTACCCAGAACACTGAGAGCTACCGTCCCTCACAAACCCAGCTCCGTACCCAGAACACTGAGAGCTACCGTCCCTCACAACCCCAGCTCCCAGTACCCTGAACACTGGGAGCTACCGTCCCTCACAACCCCAGCTCCCAGTACACAGAACACTGAGAGCTACCGTCCCTCACAACACCAGCTCCCAGTACCCAGAACACTGAGAGCTACCGTCCCTCACAACCCCAGCTCCCAGTACCCTGAACACTGGGAGCTACCGTCCCTCACAACCCCAGCTCCCAGTACCCAGAACACAGAGAGCTACCGTCCCTCACAACCCCAGCTCCCAGTACCCAGAACACAGAGAGCTACCGTCCCTCACAACCCCAGCTCCCAGTACCCTGAACACTGGGAGCTACCATCCCTCACAACCCCAGCTCCCAGTACCCAGAACACAGAGATCTACCGTCCCTCTCAACCCCAGCTCCCAGTATCCAGAACACTGAGAGCTACTGTCCCTCACAACCCCAGCTCCCAGTATCCAGAACACTGAGAGCTACCGTCCCTCACAACCCCAGCTCCCAGTACCCAGAACACTGAGAGCTACTGTCCCTCACAACCCCAGCTCCCAGTACCCAGAACACTGAGAGCTACCGTCCCTCACAACCCCAGCTCCCAGTACCCTGAACACTGGGAGCTACCGTCCCTCACAACCCCAGCTCCCAGTACCCAGAACACAGAGAGCTACCGTCCCTCACAACCCCAGCTCCCAGTACCCAGAACACAGAGAGCTACCGTCCCTCACAACCCCAGCTCCCAGTACCCTGAACACTGGGAGCTACCATCCCTCACAACCCCAGCTCCCAGTACCCAGAACACAGAGATCTACCGTCCCTCACAACCCCAGCTCCCAGTATCCAGAACACTGAGAGCTACTGTCCCTCACAACCCCAGCTCCCAGTATCCAGAACACTGAGAGCTACCGTCCCTCACAACCCCAGCTCCCAGTACCCAGAACACTGAGAGCTACTGTCCCTCACAACCCCAGCTCCCAGTACCCAGAACACTGAGAGCTACCGTCCCTCACAACCCCAGCTCCCAGTACCCTGAACACTGGGAGCTACCGTCCCTCACAACCCCAGCTCCCAGTACCCAGAACACTGAGAGCTACCGTCCCTCACAACACCAGCTCCCAGTACCCAGAACACTGAGAGCTACTGTCCCTCACAACCCCAGCTCCCAGTACCCAGAACACAGAGAGCTACCGTCCCTCACAACACCAGCTCCCAGAAAACAGAGAGCTACCGTCCCTCACAACCCCAGCTCCCAGTACCCTGAACACTGGGAGCTACCGTCCCTCACAACCCCAGCTCCCAGTACCCTGAACACTGGGAGCTACCGTCCCTCACAACACCAGCTCCCAGTACCCAGGACACAGAGAGCTACCGTCCCTCACAACACCAGCTCCCAGAACACAGAGAGCTACCGTCCCTCACAACCCCAGCTCCCAGTACCCTGAACACTGGGAGCTACCGTCCCTCACAACCCCAGCTCCCAGTACCCAGAACACAGAGAGCTACCGTCCCTCACAACCCCAGCTCCCAGTGCACAGAACACAGAGAGCTACCATCCCTCACAACCCCAGCTCCCAGTACCCTGAACACTGGGAGCTACCATCCCTCACAACACCAGCTCCCAGTACCCAGAACACAGAGAGCTACCGTCCCTCACAACCCCAGCTCCCAGTACCCAGAACACAGAGAGCTACCGTCCCTCACAACACCAGTACCCAGTACCCAGAACACAGAGAGCTACCGTCCCTCACAACCCCAGCTCCCAGTACCAGAAAACAGAGAGCTACCGTCCCTCACAACCCCGGCTCCCAGAACACAGAACACTGAGAGCTACAGTCCCTCACAACACCAGCTCCCAGTACCCAGAACACAGAGAGCTACCGTCCCTCACAACCCCAGCTCCCAGTACCCAGAACAGAGATGTCGTCCCTCACAACCCCAGCTCCCAGTACCCAGAAAAGAGCTGTCGTCCCTCACAACCCCAGCTCCCAGTACCCAGAACACAGACAGCTACCGTCCCTCACAACCCCAGCTCCGTACCCAGAACACTGAGAGCTGTCGTCCCTCACAACCCCAGCTCCCAGTACCCAGAACACAGAGAGCTGCCGTCCCTCACAACCCCAGCTCCCAGTACCCAGAACACTGAGAGCTACTGTCCCTCACAACCCCAGCTCCCAGAACACAGAGAGCTGCCGTCCCTCACAACCCCAGCTCCCAGTACCCAGAACACTGAGAGTTACCGTCCCTCACAACCCCAGCTCCCAGTACCCAGAACACTGAGAGCTACCGTCCCTCACAAACCCAGCTCCATACCCAGAACACTGAGAGCTACCGTCCCTCACAACCCCAGCTCCCAGTACCCTGAACACTGGGAGCTACCGTCCCTCACAACCCCAGCTCCCAGTACCCAGAACACTGAGAGCTACCGTCCCTCACAACACCAGCTCCCAGTACCCAGAACACTGAGAGCTACCGTCCCTCACAACCCCAGCTCCCAGTACCCTGAACACTGGGAGCTACCGTCCCTCACAACCCCAGCTCCCAGTACCCAGAACACAGAGAGCTACCGTCCCTCACAACCCCAGCTCCCAGTACCCAGAACACTGAGAGCTACCGTCCCTCACAACCCCTGCTCCCGGTACCCTGAACACTGGGAGCTACCATCCCTCACAACCCCAGCTCCCAGTACCCAGAACACAGAGAGCTACCGTCCCTCACAACCCCAGCTCCCAGTATCCAGAACACTGAGAGCTACTGTCCCTCACAACCCCAGCTCCCAGAATCCAGAACACTGAGAGCTACCGTCCATCACAACCCCAGCTCCCAGTACCCAGAACACTGAGAGCTACTGTCCCTCACAACCCCAGCTCCCAGTACCCAGAACACTGAGAGCTACCGTCCCTCACAACCCCAGCTCCCAGTACCCTGAACACTGGGAGCTACCGTCCCTCACAACCCCAGCTCCCAGTACCCAGAACACTGAGAGCTACCGTCCCTCACAACACCAGCTCCCAGTACCCAGAACACTGAGAGCTACCGTTCCTCACAACCCCAGCTCCCAGTACCCAGAACACAGAGAGCTACCGTCCCTCACAACACCAGCTCCCAGAAAACAGAGAGCTACCGTCCCTCAGAACCCCAGCTCCCAGCTCCCAGAACACAGAGAGCTACCGTCCCTCACAACCCCAGCTCCCAGTACCCTGAACACTGGGAGCTACCGTCCCTCACAACCCCAGCTCCCAGTACCCAGAACACAGAGAGCTACCGTCCCTCACAACCCCAGCTCCCAGTACCCAGAAGACTTGGAGCTACCGTCCCTCACAACCCCAGCTCCCAGTACCCAGAACACAGAGAGCTACCGTCCCTCACAACCCCAGCTCCCAGTACCCAGAACAAAGAGAGCTACCGTCCCTCACAACCCCAGCTCCCAGTACCCTGAACACTGGGAGCTACCATCCCTCACAACCCCAGCTCCCAGTACCCAGAACACAGAGAGCTACCGTCCCTCACAACCCCAGCTCCCAGTATCCAGAACACTGAGAGCTACTGTCCCTCACAACCCCAGCTCCCAGTATCCAGAACACTGAGAGCTACCGTCCCTCACAACCCCAGCTCCCAGTACCCAGAACACTGAGAGCTACTGTCCCTCACAACCCCAGCTCCCAGTACCCAGAACACTGAGAGCTACCGTCCCTCACAACCCCAGCTCCCAGTACCCAGAACACTGAGAGCTACCGTCCCTCACAACCCCAGCTCCCAGTACCCAGAACACAGAGAGCTACCGTCCCTCACAACACCAGCTCCCAGAAAACAGAGAGCTACCGTCCCTCACAACCCCAGCTCCCAGCTCCCAGAACACAGAGAGCTACCGTCCCTCACAACCCCAGCTCCCAGTACCCTGAACACTGGGAGCTACCGTCCCTCACAACCCCAGCTCCCAGTACCCAGAACACAGAGAGATACCGTCCCTCACAACCCCAGCTCCCAGTACCCAGAACACTGGGAGCTACCGTCCCTCACAACCCCAGCTCCCAGTACCCAGAACACAGAGAGCTACCGTCCCTCACAACCGCAGCTCCCAGTACCCAGAACACAGAGAGCTACCGTCCCTCACAACACCAGTACCCAGTACCCAGAACACAGAGAGCTACCGTCCCTCACAACCCCAGCTCCCAGTACCCAGAACACAGAGAGCTACTGTCCCTCACAACCCCAGCTCCCAGTACCCAGAACACTGAGAGCTGCCGTCCCTCACAACCCCAGCTCCCAGTACCCAGAACACAGAGAGCTACTGTCCCTCACAACCCCAGCTCCCAGTACCCAGAACACTGAGAGCTACCGTCCCTCACAACCCCAGCTCCCAGTACCCAGAACACAGAGAGCTACTGTCCCTCACAACCCCAGCTCCCAGTACCCAGAACACTGAGAGCTACCGTCCCTCACAACCCCAGCTCCCAGTACCCAGAACACTGAGAGCTACTGTCCCTCACAACCCCAGCTCCCAGTACCCAGAACACAGAGAGTGCCGTCCCTCACAACCCCAGCTCCCAGTACCCAGAACACTGAGAGCTACCGTCCCTCACAACCCCAGCTCCCAGTACCCAGAACACAGAGAGCTACCGTCCCTCACAACACCAGTACCCAGAACACAGAGAGCTACCGTCCCTCACAACCCCAGCTCCCAGTACCCAGAACACAGAGAGCTACCGTCCCTCACAACCCCAGCTCCCAGTACCCTGAACACTGGGAGCTACCGTCCCTCACAACCCCAGCTCCCAGTACCCAGAACACAGAGAGCTACCGTCCCTCACAACCCCAGCTCCCAGTACCCAGAACACAGAGAGCTACCGTCCCTCACAACCCCAGCTCCCAGTACCCAGAACACTGAGAGCTACTGTCCCTCACAACCCCAGCTCCCAGTATCCAGAACACTGAGAGCTACCGTCCCTCACAACCCCAGCTCCCAGTACCCAGAACACTGAGAGCTACTGTCCCTCACAACCCCAGCTCCCAGTACCCAGAACACTGAGAGCTACCGTCCCTCACAACCCCAGCTCCCAGTACCCTGAACACTGGGAGCTACCGTCCCTCACAACCCCAGCTCCCAGTACCCAGAACACTGAGAGCTACCGTCCCTCACAACACCAGCTCCCAGTACCCAGAACACTGAGAGCTACCGTCCCTCACAACCCCAGCTCCCAGTACCCAGAACACAGAGAGCTACCGTCCCTCACAACACCAGCTCCCAGAAAACAGAGAGCTACCGTCCCTCACAACCCCAGCTCCCAGCTCCCAGAACACAGAGAGCTACCGTCCCTCACAACCCCAGCTCCCAGTACCCTGAACACTGGGAGCTACCGTCCCTCACAACCCCAGCTCCCAGTACCCAGAACACAGAGAGATACCGTCCCTCACAACCCCAGCTCCCAGTACCCAGAACACTGGGAGCTACCGTCCCTCACAACCCCAGCTCCCAGTACCCAGAACACAGAGAGCTACCGTCCCTCACAACCGCAGCTCCCAGTTCCCAGAACACAGAGAGCTACCGTCCCTCACAACACCAGTACCCAGTACCCAGAACACAGAGAGCTACCGTCCCTCACAACCCCAGCTCCCAGTACCCAGAACACAGAGAGCTACTGTCCCTCACAACCCCAGCTCCCAGTACCCAGAACACTGAGAGCTGCCGTCCCTCACAACCCCAGCTCCCAGTACCCAGAACACAGAGAGCTACTGTCCCTCACAACCCCAGCTCCCAGTACCCAGAACACTGAGAGCTACCGTCCCTCACAACCCCAGCTCCCAGTACCCAGAACACAGAGAGCTACTGTCCCTCACAACCCCAGCTCCCAGTACCCAGAACACTGAGAGCTACCGTCCCTCACAACCCCAGCTCCCAGTACCCAGAACACTGAGAGCTACTGTCCCTCACAACCCCAGCTCCCAGTACCCAGAACACAGAGAGTGCCGTCCCTCACAACCCCAGCTCCCAGTACCCAGAACACTGAGAGCTACCGTCCCTCACAACCCCAGCTCCCAGTACCCAGAACACAGAGAGCTACCGTCCCTCACAACACCAGTACCCAGAACACAGAGAGCTACCGTCCCTCACAACCCCAGCTCCCAGTACCCAGAACACAGAGAGCTACCGTCCCTCACAACCCCAGCTCCCAGTACCCTGAACACTGGGAGCTACCGTCCCTCACAACCCCAGCTCCCAGTACCCAGAACACAGAGAGCTACCGTCCCTCACAACCCCAGCTCCCAGTACCCAGAACACAGAGAGCTACCGTCCCTCACAACACCAGTACCCAGTACCCAGAACACAGAGAGCTACCGTCCCTCACAACACCAGCTCCCAGAACACAGAGAGCTACCGTCCCTCACAACCCCAGCTCCCAGTACCCTGAACACTGGGAGCTACCGTCCCTCACAACCCCAGCTCCCAGTACCCAGAACACTGAGAGCTACCGTCCCTCACAACCCCAGCTCCCAGTACCCAGAACACAGAGAGCTACCGTCCCTCACAACCCCAGCTCCCAGTACCCAGAACACTGAGAGCTACTGTCCCTCACAACCCCAGCTCCCAGTACCCAGAACACAGAGAGCTGCCGTCCCTCACAACCCCAGCTCCCAGTACCCAGAACACTGAGAGCTACCGTCCCTCACAACCCCAGCTCCCAGTACCCAGAACACAGAGAGCTACCGTCCCTCACAACACCAGCTCCCAGAACACAGAGAGCTACCGTCCCTCACAACCCCAGCTCCCAGTACCCAGAACACAGAGTGCTACCGTCCCTCACAACCCCAGCTCCCAGTACCCAGAACACAGAGAGCTACCGTCCCTCACAACCCATGCTCCCAGTACCCTGAACACTGGGAGCTACCGTCCCTCACAACCCCAGCTCCCAGTACCCAGAACACAGAGAGCTACCGTCCCTCACAACCCCAGCTCCCAGTACCCAGAACACAGAGAGCTACCGTCCCTCACAACACCAGTACCCAGTTCCCAGAACACAGAGAGCTACCGTCCCTCACAACACCAGTTCCCAGAACACAGAGAGCTACCGGCCCTCACAACCCCAGCTCCCAGTACCCTGAACACTGGGAGCTACCGTCCCTCACAACCCCAGCTCCCAGTACCCTGAACACTGGGAGCTACCGTCCCTCACAACCCCAGCTCCCAGTACCCAGAACACAGAGAGCTACCGTCCCTCACAACCCCCGCTCCCAGTACCCAGAACACAGAGAGCTACCGTCCCTCACAACACCAGTACCCAGTTCCCAGAACACAGAGAGCTACCGTCCCTCACAACACCAGCTCCCAGAACACAGAGAGCTACCGTCCCTCACAACCCCAGCTCCCAGTACCCTGAACACTGGGAGCTACCGTCCCTCACAACCCCAGCTCCCAGTACCCTGAACACTGGGAGCTACCGTCCCTCACAACCCCAGCTCCCAGCTCCCAGAACACAGAGAGCTACCGTCCCTCACAACCCCAGCTCCCAGTACCCTGAACACTGGGAGCTACCGTCCCTCACAACCCCAGCTCCCAGTACCCAGAACACAGAGAGCTACCGTCCCTCACAACCCCAGCCTCCAGTACCCAGAACACAGAGAGCTACCGTCCCTCACAACCCCGGCTCCCAGAACACAGAACACTGAGAGCTGCCGTCCCTCACAACCCCAGCTCCCAGTACCCAGAACACTGAGAGCTACCGTCCCTCACAACCCCAGCTCCCAGTACCCAGAACACTGAGAGCTACAGTCCCTCACAACCCCAGCTCCCAGTACCCAGAACACTGAGAGCTACCGTCCCTCACAACCCCAGCTCCCAGTACCCAGAACACAGAGAGCTACCGTCCCTCACAACCCCAGCTCCCAGTACCCAGAACACTGAGAGCTACCGTCCCTCACAACCCCAGCTCCCAGTACCCAGAACACAGAGAGCTACCGTCCCTCACAACACCAGCTCCCAGAACACAGAGAGCTACCGTCCCTCACAACCCCAGCTCCCAGTACCCAGAACACAGAGAGCTACCGTCCCTCACAACCGCAGCTCCCAGTACCCAGAACACAGAGAGCTACCGTCCCTCACAACCCCAGCTCCCAGTACCCTGAACACTGGGAGCTACCGTCCCTCACAACCCCTGCTCCCAGTACCCAGAACACAGAGAGCTACCGTCCCTCACAACCCCAGCTCCCAGTACCCAGAACACAGAGAGCTACCGTCCCTCACAACACCAGTACCCAGTACCCAGAACACAGAGAGCTACCGTCCCTCACAACACCAGCTCCCAGAACACAGAGAGCTACCGTCCCTCACAACCCCAGCTCCCAGTACCCTGAACACTGGGAGCTACCGTCCCTCACAACCCCAGCTCCCAGTACCCTGAACACTGGGAGCTACCGTCCCTCACAACCCCAGCTCCGAGTACCCAGAACACAGAGAGCTACCGTCCCTCACAACACCAGCTCCCAGAACACAGAGAGCTACCGTCCCTCACAACCCCAGCTCCCAGTACCCTGAACACAGAGAGCTACCGTCCCTGATAACCCCAGCTCCCAGTACCCAGAACACAGAGAGCTACCGTCCCTCACAACCCCGGCTCCCAGTACCCAGAACACAGAGAGCTACCGTCCCTCACAACCCCAGCTCCCAGTACCCAGAACACAGAGAGCTACCGTCCCTCACAACCCCGGCTCCCAGAACACAGAACACTGAGAGCTGCCGTCCCTCACAACCCCAGCTCCCAGTACCCAGAACACTGAGAGCTACCGTCCCTCACAACCCCAGCTCCCAGTACCCAGAACACTGAGAGCTACAGTCCCTCACAACCCCAGCTCCCAGTACCCAGAACACTGAGAGCTACCGTCCCTCACAACCCCAGCTCCCAGTACCCAGAACACAGAGAGCTACCGTCCCTCACAACACCAGTACCCAGAACACAGAGAGCTACCGTCCCTCACAACCCCAGCTCCCAGTACCCAGAACACAGAGAGCTACCGTCCCTCACAACCCCAGCTCCCAGTACCCTGAACACTGGGAGCTACCGTCCCTCACAACCCCAGCTCCCAGTACCCAGAACACAGAGAGCTACCGTCCCTCACAACCCCAGCTCCCAGTACCCAGAACACAGAGAGCTACTGTCCCTCACAACACCAGTACCCAGTACCCAGAACACAGAGAGCTACCGTCCCTCACAACACCAGCTCCCAGAACACAGAGAGCTACCGTCCCTCACAACCCCATCTCCCAGTACCCTGAACACTGGGAGCTACCGTCCCTCACAACCCCAGCTCCCAGTACCCAGAACACTGAGAGCTACCGTCCCTCACAACCCCAGCTCCCAGTACCCAGAACACAGAGAGCTACCGTCCCTCACAACCCCAGCTCCCAGTACCCAGAACACTGAGAGCTACTGTCCCTCACAACCCCAGCTCCCAGTACCCAGAACACAGAGAGCTGCCGTCCCTCACAACCCCAGCTCCCAGTACCCAGAACACTGAGAGCTACCGTCCCTCACAACCCTAGCTCCCAGTACCCAGAACACAGAGAGCTACCGTCCCTCACAACACCAGCTCCCAGAACACAGAGAGCTACCGTCCCTCACAACCCCAGCTCCCAGTACCCAGAACACAGAGAGCTACCGTCCCTCACAACCCCAGCTCCCAGTACCCAGAACACAGAGAGCTACCGTCCCTCACAACCCCAGCTCCCAGTACCCTGAACACTGGGAGCTACCGTCCCTCACAACTCCAGCTCCCAGTACCCAGAACACAGAGAGCTACCGTCCCTCACAACCCCAGCTCCCAGTACCCAGAACACAGAGAGCTACCGTCCCTCACAACACCAGTACCCAGTTCCCAGAACACAGAGAGCTACCGTCCCTCACAACACCAGCTCCCAGAACACAGAGAGCTACCGTCCCTCACAACCCCAGCTCCCAGTACCCTGAACACTGGGAGCTACCGTCCCTCACAACCCCAGCTCCCAGTACCCTGAACACTGGGAGCTTCCGTCCCTCACAACCCCAGCTCCCAGTACCCAGAACACAGAGAGCTACCGTCCCTCACAACCCCAGCTCCCAGTACCCAGAACACAGAGAGCTTCCGTCCCTCACAACACCAGTACCCAGTTCCCAGAACACAGAGAGCTACCGTCCCTCACAACACCAGCTCCCAGAACACAGAGAGCTACCGTCCCTCACAACCCCAGCTCCCAGTACCCTGAACACTGGGAGCTACCGTCCCTCACAACCCCAGCTCCCAGTACCCTGAACACTGGGAGCTACCGTCCCTCACAACCCCAGCTCCCAGCTCCCAGAACACAGAGAGCTACCGTCCCTCACAACCCCAGCTCCCAGTACCCTGAACACTGGGAGCTACCGTCCCTCACAACCCCAGCTCCCAGTACCCAGAACACAGAGAGCTACCGTCCCTCACAACCCCAGCCTCCAGTACCCAGAACACAGAGAGCTACCGTCCCTCACAACCCCGGCTCCCAGAACACAGAACACTGAGAGCTGCCGTCCCTCACAACCCCAGCTCCCAGTACCCAGAACACTGAGAGCTACCGTCCCTCACAACCTCAGCTCCCAGTACCCAGAACACTGAGAGCTACAGTCCCTCACAACCCCAGCTCCCAGTACCCAGAACACTGAGAGCTACCGTCCCTCACAACCCCAGCTCCCAGTACCCAGAACACAGAGAGCTACCGTCCCTCACAACCCCAGCTCCCAGTACCCTGAACACTGAGAGCTACCGTCCCTCACAACCCCAGCTCCCAGTACCCAGAACACAGAGAGCTACCGTCCCTCACAACACCAGCTCCCAGAACACAGAGAGCTACCGTCCCTCACAGCCCCAGCTCCCAGTACCCAGAACACAGAGAGCTACCGTCCCTCACAACCGCAGCTCCCAGTACCCAGAACACAGAGAGCTACCGTCCCTCACAACCCCAGCTCCCAGTACCCTGAACACTGGGAGCTACCGTCCCTCACAACCCCAGCTCCCAGTACCCAGAACACAGAGAGCTACCGTCCCTCACAACCCCAGCTCCCAGTACCCAGAACACAGAGAGCTACCGTCCCTCACAACACCAGTACCCAGTACCCAGAACACAGAGAGCTACCGTCCCTCACAACACCAGCTCCCAGAACACAGAGAGCTATCGTCCCTCACAACCCCAGCTCCCAGTACCCTGAACACTGGGAGCTACCGTCCCTCACAACCCCAGCTCCCAGTACCCTGAACACTGGGAGCTACCGTCCCTCACAACCCCAGCTCCCAGTACCCAGAACACAGAGAGCTACCGTCCCTCACAACACCAGCTCCCAGAACACAGAGAGCTACCGTCCCTCACAACCCCAGCTCCCAGTACCCTGAACACAGAGAGCTACCGTCCCTCACAACCCCAGCTCCCAGTACCCAGAACACAGAGAGCTACCGTCCCTCACAACCCCGGCTCCCAGTACCCAGAACACAGAGAGCTACCGTCCCTCACAACCGCAGCTCCCAGTACCCAGAACACTGAGAGCTACCGTCCCTCACAACCCCAGCTCCCAGTACCCAGAACGCAGAGAGCTACCGTCCCTCACAACCCCAGCTCCCAGTACCCAGAACACTGAGAGCTACCGTCCCTCACAACCCCAGCTCCCAGTACCCAGAACACAGAGAGCTGCCGTCCCTCACAACCCCAGCTCCCAGAACACTGAGAGTTTTCATCTCTTGCAATCCTGACATCCAGTACCCAGGGGTAGTGAGGAAGGATCTCCACACTATGAGAGGGGTGGTGAGTAGAGGGTCAATGAGGGGGGATCGCTGCACTATCAGAGAGGTAGTAGGAAGGGATCTCCATACTGTGGGAAGGGCTGTGAGGAGGGAGAGTTTGGCTGGATGTTGCCATAGAACGTGAGTATCAAAGGAGCTACTGACAGAGATCAGGAACAGTTTTCAGACACTAAGAGGACTCACAGTCATTCTCCGTCTACTCTACCCATCTCCCTCTCCAGCCATTCCACATCTCAACACTCCCTCCTCATCGTCTCACCTCTCCATCACCCTTCCATCTCCTACTTCCCTTTTCCCTCCTGTTTCCCCTACTCTCTCCTTTTCTTTCCATCTCCCTCAGCTCTACCCTATTTCTCTCACATCTCTGCATCTCCCTATCTCCCCTTCTCTCTCCCATCTGCCCATCTCCCTCCCGCCTCCCCATCTACCCCATATCCCTCCCATCTACCCCATATCCCTCCCCTCTCCCCACATGCCTCTCATCTCTCCCCGTATCTCCCCCATATCCCTCCCATCTCTCCTCATCCCTCCTGTCTCCCTCATCTCCTTCCTGTCTCCCCCATCCCCTTCCATCCACAAACTTCTCTCTGTCGCTGTCCAGCTCCAATGTGTGTTTGACCTCTTTAAATGGTGATCTGTAATTGTATATAAAACCTCATCCCCCCCCCCCACAACAACAAATGTACCCCGGGAATAGATATGTACCCCACTCCTGAAGTTTGAAACTCCGAAACCTTGGAGTAGGTCCCAGCGTGTAACCCACTCCCTGATGTCTGTTATTCTACACACAAAGCCCCTGAACCCCTGGATCCAATCTCAGCCTGTAACCCAGTCCAGGGGATCCGTTTTTCTATAAACTGCATTAAACCCCTGAACCCCTGGATCCAATCTCAGCCTGTAACCCAGTCCAGGGGATCCGTTTTTCTATAAACTGCATTAAACCCCTGAACCCCTGGATCCAATCTCAGCCTGTAACCTACTCCAGGGGATCTGTTATTCTATATACTGCATTAAACCCCTGAACCCCGGGATCCAATCTCAGCCTGTAACCCACTCCAGGGGATCTGTTATTCTATAAACTGCATTAAACCCCTGAACCCCTGGATCCAATCTCAGCCTGTAACCTACTCCAGGGGATCTGTTATTCTATAAACTGCATTAAACCCCTGAACCCCTGGATCCAATCTCAGCCTGTAACCTACTCCAGGGGATCTGTTATTCTATAAACTGCATTAAACCCCTGAACCCCTGGATCCAATCTCAGCCTGTAACCTACTCCAGGGGATCTGTTATTCTATATACTGCATTAAACCCCTGAACCCCTGGATCCAATCTCAGCCTGAACTCCACAGGATGTGTTATCCTCTATATAAACCCCGAGATTGGATCCCAGCCTATAACTCTGGGGGATCTGTTATCTTATATACAAACCCCTGGATTTAATCCCAGCTATAAGTCCTGGGGATCTGTCTCCTATATATAAACCCCAGGAGGAGCAGGGGTAGGTGATGGGCAGGTAAGGAGATGAGGTGAGAGGGAAGAGCAAAAGAGACTGATGAAGGTGGGGGCCAGTACCAGAAGTTAGAGGAATCAGTATTTATGCTGTCAGGTTGGAGGCCACCCAAATGGAACATGGGGGGTTGCTCCTCCAGCCTGACTGGCCTTATCGCAGCCGTACAGCGGGGCATGGACTAACATATTGGAATGGGAATGGGAAATGGAATTAAAAATGGCTGGCCACTGGGCTTTTTCTGGCAGACAGAGCATAGGCACTTGGTGAAGCAGTCTCCCAATCTATGTCGGGTCTCATCGATATTAAGCAGGCCACACTGGGAGCACCGGACACAGTATATGACTCACAGGGGAAGTATGCCTCACCTGGAAGGACTGTTTGGGACCCTGAATGGTAGTGAGAGAGGAGGTGCAGGGGCAGGTGGAGCACTTGTTCCACTTGCAAGGATATGTGCCAAGAAGGAGACCAGAGGGGAGGGACAAAGGGACAAAGGAGTTGCATAGGAAGCCATCCCTGTTGAAAACAGAAGGTGGGGGAGGACAGATGTGCTCGGTGCTGGGATCCCGCTGGAGATGGCTTTCCCCTTTTACCTCATCTTACTTGCATAAGTAAGGTCTTACAGAAGTGGTCTCCTCCCACTTCTCTTCCTTCCATGGCTTCTCCTCTCCTACTAGAGTGCTCCCTCTCCAGCCCTGTACTGGGTATTGATAGTGAATGATCAGCCAATGTCTCAGAATGGCGGTGCAGACTCGAGGGGCCGAATTGTCTATTGTCTACTTCCCAGCTCTTTACTTCACCACCCCCCACCCTCCCGGTTTCACCTATCACCCTGAGTTTCTTTCTCCCCTCTCCCCACCTTCTAACACTGACTCATCTTTTTTTCTCCATTCCTGCTGAAGGGATTCAGCCCAAAACTTTGACCATACTCGTTCCCATAGATGCAGCCTGGCCTTCTGAGCCCCTCCAGCACTTTATGTGTGTTGGTTCTATATTTGAACCCCTCATTTAGATCCCAGCCCATAACTCTTGGTGATGTTACTCCACATGTACATCCCCAGCCTGCTACTCATAGCAGTATAATTTAGTCTGAGTCTGTGTGAGGATTTGAATTGAACTGCAGTGTTTCTCTGCTGTGATCGAGCGCTGAAGGATGATTATTCGTGTCAGCTGACTGATGCTGTACCTGGGGGCAGTTTCACAATGCTCATCTCCAAACCGCCCAGGGAGACATCCCAAATTAATCACCCTGTCTTATCCCTCGCCTCAGTAGACAGAGGCTAGGGGCTGGGAGAGAAACGGGCTGCCAGATCAGTCCCTGTGGACATGGGGCCAAAGGATCCCTTGTGGAGGACTGATAAGAGAGAGGCCGGGGTGGGGGGCTGGGAGAGAGACTGGCTGCCAGATCAGTCCCTGTGGACATGGGGCCACAGTCTCCCTCGCAGGGAACTGACAGAGGGGGGCAGGGAGTGAAACCGGCTGCCAGACCCATCCCAGTGGATGTGAGACCAGAGGCTCCCTCATGGGCAACTCCACTCACACAGGCCTCCAGCTCAGCCCGCCACATTCTGACTGAAGGGAGACATCACCCTGCAGCAGTTTGAACAGTCTCTGTCCTCGATGTATCCACCAAACACAGGGTCATAACCCTCCACCCAACCTGTACGTGCTGACCAAGAGCCAAGGAAAATTTATTATCAAATCACCATATACAGCCTCGAGATTCACTTTCTTGCGGGCATTCACAGGAAAAGATCAAGAAATAAAACAGAATCAATGTAAGGCCATGCAAAAACAAAGATGCCTACATAAGCTCATCCCATTTAACATATCTCTCTAAACTTTTCTGATGCACCCAACAGGCCAAGTTTATTTTAGACATGGTTAATGTTCCGCTCTCAACCACTTACATTAACAGAACACCTGCCCCCTCCGTTCCCCTTTAAGTCTCTCACTTTCCGACTTCCTCTTCCCGTGAAAAACCACACAATAACAAAGACCGACAAAATTCCAATGTGCTGAAAAGGACAAATTGTGCAAATATGAAAAAAAAAACTCAAGATAGTGAGCATGTGGAGTGAAGGGAGTGAGGTCCAGCCTAGGTTCCTGATGGCCACAGGGGGACATCTGATGAACCTGCTGGTGTGAGATCCAAGATGCCTGGCGCCGCAGTGAAATGGGCACAAGGACCCAGCGTCAGCTTGTTGAGGGTGGAGGGGGGTGTGTGGACGGGCAGTGCACTTCAGGGATCAGTTCCATTGCTGCAATGCAGAATTTGGACCCGAGGTTTGGAAGTATGCAGACGACATGAAGTTCCCAGGCTTAGCTGTGGAAACAGCGACTGATCAACGGATAAGTTGTGCGCAGCAGTGGAATGTGGATTGTCATCACGGCCACTGTGGCCAGCACAGTCAGTGAGAGCTGATACGTTTTATGAGGGCTGAGCGGGTACACACGGTCAATGGTGGGGTCCCAGGAGCTATTGAGGAACAGAAGGATCTCAGTGCACACATAGGGTTCAAGCATCCTGTGAAGGCCAGGGAGAGAAGGTGGTGAAGAGGGTGTATGGTACATCATCCTCCATTAGCCAGGCCTATTGAATGGTTGAATGGACGTCACAGCTGGAGCATCTGTAAAGGTGTGGTCACCAAGGAAGAGGAAGGATGTGAACTCCTCGAGGATGTCGCCTGGTATGAAATATTTCTGATCTGATGACAGCGTGTATGGGGCTGGGTTGTTTTCTTTGGAACAGAGACAACAGGGAGTTGGTTGTTACAGTAAGACAGAAAATCTCTGAAGGGAGAATGGTTGACAAGGTCCCATGAGGTCAGTTGGTCCAGAAGGTTCATGGCTCATGGGATCTGAGGCCCTGTCTGGTTAGTGATAGAGGCAATTACATTGGGGGCATTTAGGAGACTCTTAGATAGGCACATTGAAGAAAGTGAAATTGAGGTTTACGTCTGAGCTCAGGGTTTGATTGATCTTAGAGGAGATTAAAAGGTCAGCATAACATAGTGGGCTGAAGGGCCTGTACTATGCCCTATGTAGCCCAACAGGATCCATCTTTAGTTCTTTGTTTAAATTCCTTCACAAGAAGTGGAATTCCATAAGATATAGGAGCAGAATTAGGCCATTTGGCCCATCGAATCTGCTCTGCCATTTCATCATGGATGAAAAACTTTTCCCTTCAGCCCCAATATCCTGCCTTCTGCCTGTATTCCTTTGTGCCCTGACCAATCAAGAATGCCTTAAGTACATATAAAGACTTGGCCTCCACGGCTGCCTGTGGTGAAGAATTCCTCAGATTCAGTACCCTCTGGCTAAAGAAATTCCTCCTCATCTCCATTCTAAAAGGACACCCCTCTATTCTGAGGCTGTGTCCTCTGGTTTTAGACCCTCCCACATCCACGCTATCAAGGCCTTTCACCACTCAATAAGTTCCAATGAGATCACCCTTCATCTTTCTGAATTCTAGTGAATATAGGCCCGGAGGCATCTAATACTCTTCATGTAATAAGCTAGTCAAGGCTTCCCTTTGTTTAATTGCCTGCATAAGGCAGTGGTAAGCTGTCTTCTTGAACCGCTGCAGTCTGTGAGGTGTGGGTAATACCTGCAGTGGAGGGATGGTGAGCTGCCATCTTAACCCAGTGTGTGCTGTGAGGTGTGGGTTTGATCAGCAAGCACTGCACGCCAGGGAGGGTTCTGACCCAGTGATGGGTTTCCAAGTGAGGATGGCGTGTAGCTTGGAGGACAGTTTCCAGATGATGAAGTTCCCCTGTGGTTTGTCCAAGCAGGTAGAGGTGGGGAGAGGAGGGGATTGGAAGGTGCTGGCCAAGAAGTCTCCAAAAGACAGAATTGGGCTATTCAGCCCATCATCTGTTCCAGAATTCAATCACGGCTGAACTATTCTTCCTCTCAACTCCATTCTCCTGCCTTCTCCCCGTAACTTTACTGATCAGGGATCTAAATAAAACTTTAAATATACCCAATGAATTCACAGCCATCTGTGGTAATGATTTGCCACTCTCTGGATAAAGAAATTCTCCTTCCTCTCTGTTCTAAATGGTCGTCCTTGTGTTCTGAGCAGTGTTCTCTGGTCCTAGAGGTCCCCCTCTCCTCGCTATAGGTAACAATCTTTTATTCGTCCACTCTTATCTGGGCTTTAGATTGACGAGTGTCTGCGGTGAGGTGTGCTGGTGGTGAAGTGAGTGGATTGTTACGGATGGGGTGCCTGTACAGCGTTGAGTTTGAGAGTGTTTCCTCACACTGTTGGCCCGGGCCTTGTAGATACTGGGCAAGCTCTGGGGAGTTACTCGGTACAGGGTTCCCAGTCTGTGAGTGGCTACACCAGTTTGGCTTAACAGTTATCCCCGGAGACTGGCTTTATTCGCCACACGTCACCGAAATGTACTATGAAAAGAGTCAACAACGACACCGTCCGAGGACATGCTGGGGGCAACCTACAAGTGTTGCAACACTTCCAGCGACAACATAATATGCCCACAACTTACTAACCTTAACCCATATGTCTTTGGGAGGAAGCAGGAGCACCAGGTGGAAACCCACATGGTCACAGGTAGAGCACAGATGGCAGTGGGAATTGAACCTGTGACGCGGGTGCTGTAATAACATTCTGCTAGCCACTATGCTATCACTCTGCACCTATTGGATGGGGCAGTAGTTTGCAGTGATGGCATTGTCATTCAATGACAGAGTGGATTGGGCTTTTCGGCGTTGGGTAGCACAGATGAGGGGGAACTGCTGTTTCTCTTACCAGTTGTGATCAGTGTTGGGACCACTAGGGCTTGACAGAAACAGCTTGGATTTAAATGAGAAACACACAAACTCTTGGAGGGACTCTGCGGGTCAGGCAGCATCGGAGAGGAATAGACAATTGACACTTCAGGCAAAGGACCTTCATCAGGATGGGGGCAAGGATTAAAGGGGACCAGACGGACAATGTTTTCCACACAGGAGGTTCACATATGGAACCAATTGCCAGTGGAAGTGTTTGAGGCAGGAACATTAACAAGTCAAGTGACATTAAGTCAGGTACATAGTTAGGTTAAGGTTAGAGGAATATTTGCCAAATGCAGGCAGGTAAGACTGCCTGAAGTCAACATAAACAAGACATGGCCTGTGTGACTGTGACCTGGGAGGCATAGAGTGATAGGAAGTACAACACAGAAACAGCTCATCTAGCCCACGATGAAAATCATTTAAACTGCTTCCTCCTATCATCCTGCACTGGGACCACAGCCCTCCATATCCTTACTATCATGTACCTACCCAAACTTCTCTTAATTATTGAAATTGAGCTCGCATGCACCACTTGTGCTGGAAGCTCATTCCACACTCTCATGACCCTCTGAGTGAAGAGGTTTTCTCTCATGTTCCCTTAAGCTTCTCACCTTTCCCCCTTAACCCATGACCTCTGGTTGTAGTCCCACCCAACCTCAGTGGAAAAAGCCTGCTTGCATTCACCCTAACTATGCCACTCATAATTTTGTATACCTCTATCAAATCTCCTGTCAATTGTCTACATTCTAAAGAATGCAGCGAGAGGAGCTAAACCAGGTGGATTATATAACTGAGGTCCTCCAGACACAGCAACATCTTTGTAAATTTTCTCTGCACTCTTTCAACCTTATATATATCTTTGCAGTAGGTAGGTGACCAAAACTGCACACCATTAGACCTGACCAATGTCTTATCCAACTTCAACATAACATTCCATCTTCTGTACTCAATGCATCGATTTAGGAAGGCCAATGTGCCAGAAGCTTTCTTTACCACCCTATCTACCAGTGACACCATGGGAGAGGTGTGTGTGAGACCGTGACCTCAGAGGAGCTTTTGCGACCATGGCCTGGGGCAGGTGTGACAGCGACTGTGAACTAGGAGATCTGTGATAGTGACCATGCCCTGGGGAGGTCTACAAACTGCGTCCAAAAATAGGGAGAGTTTTCTGCCAATGACCACAGGGCAGAGGCATCTGGAATCAGAGGACATAGGGTCAGGCTTTGGGGTGATAGATTTAAATAGAAATGTGAGTGCATTTTGTCTTCCCAAGGAGATGGGGTAGGGATGGCAGAGACTCCCACAACACTACAGAATTACGCAGGCCAGCATTGGAAAGGCTGGGTTTGAGGTTGATGGGCCAGTATAGGCTCGATGGGCAAAGGGCCTGCCTCTGTACTGTACCTCTCTACAGCAGTACAGTATTTGTGAGGTGGTGTGGAGGTCATAAGACTAGAAGACATACGAGCAGAATTAAGCCATTCAGACCATCAAGTCTGCACCGCCATTCTATCATGGCTGATCCCGATCCCACTCAACCCCATACGCCTGCCTTCTCGCCATATCCTTTGATCGTCAGGAAACTATCATCTGCCACCTTCCATATATCCATGGACTTGACCTTCACTGCAGTCTGCAGCAGAGCATTCCAGAGAGTCACTACCCTCTGGCTAAAAATATTCCTCTTTAACTCTGCTCCAAAATGTCGCCCCCTCAATTTTCAGGTTTTTTCCTGTTCTGGATACCCCACCAGAGAAACGTCCTTTCAACATTCGGTAGGTTTCAATGAGATTCCCCATGTATTGCTCTAAATTACAGTGAGTACAGACCCAAAGCTGCCAAACGCTCCTCATATGTTAACTTCTTCAATCCCAGAATCATCCTCATGAACCTTCTCTGTACCCTATTCAATGACAGCATATCATTTATGAGATATGGGGGGCAAAACTCTTGACAATACTCCAAGTGTGGCCTGACCAGTGTCTTAGAAAGGCTCAGCATTATCTCCTTGCTTTTATATTATGTTCTCTTTGAAATAAATGCCAACATTGCATTTGCCTTCTTTACCACGGTCTCAACCTGTAAATTAACCTTCTGGGAATCTTGCATGAGGACTGCTAAGTCCCTCTGCACCTCTGATGTTTGAACCTTCTCCCCATTTAGATAATAGTCACACTGCTGTTCCTTTTACCAAAATACATTTCTCAACACTGCATTCCATCTGCCACTCCTTTGCCCATTCTTTCAATTTGTCTGTTCTACTGCAATCACATTACTTCCTCAGCACTTCCTACCCCTCCACTTATCTTCATTTCAGCCACAAACTTTGGCACAAAGCCATCAGATCCATTATCCAAATAACTGGCAAACAATGTGAAAATGAGTGGTCCCTATACTGACCCTGGAGGAACACCAGTCATCACCGGCAACCAACTAGAAAAGGTCCCTTTTATTCCCACTCGCTGTCGGCCATTCCACTACCCATGCCAGTATCTTTCCTGAAATGCCATAGGATTTTATCTTGTTAAGCAGCCTTGTGTGTGGCAACTTATCAAACGCCTTCCGAAAATCCAATTAAATGACATCCACCACCCCTCCTTTGTCCATCCAGCTTGTTACCTCCTGACAGATTTGTGAAGCAAGATTTCCCTTTACATGCTGGCTTTGATTAATTTTATCATTAGTTTCTAAGTACCTCAAAACCTTATCCTCAGTAATAGACTCCATCAGTTTCCCAACCACTGAGGTTAGGCTACCTGGCCTATAATTTCCTTTCTTTTGCTTCCTCCCTTCCTAAAGAGCGGCGTGACATTTGCAACTTTCCAGTCCTCCAGGGCTATGCCAGAATCAAGTGATTCTTCAAAGATCATGATCAATGCCACTGTTATCTCTCTCAGGACTCTGGGATGTAGTCCATCTGGTCCAGGTGACTTATTCACCTTATGACCTTTAAGTTTTCCTAGCATTTTTTCCTTTGTAAGAGCAATGGCACTCACTCCTGCTCCCTGACACTCACAGACCTCTGGCACACTGCTGGTGTCTTCCACAGTGAAGACTGATGCAAAGTACCCAGTAAGTTCATCTGCCATTTCTTTTATTCTTTACATAACTGAAAAAAGCTTTTGGTATCCTGCTTTATATTATAGGCTAGTCTTCCCTCATACTTCATTTTTTCCATTATACGTTTTTTTAGTTGCCTTTTGTTGTATTTGAAACGCTTCCCAATCATTCACCTTTCACTCACTTTTGCTTTCCTTAGCTTTGGAGTATTCTTCCTGTGGGACATATCTATCCTGCGCCTTATGAAATATTCCCAGAAAAATCAGACATCTCTGCTTTGCCATCATCCCTGCCAGTATTCGCCTCCAATCCACGTGGTTAAGCTCCTCTCTCATGTCTCTGTAATTCTCTTTATTCAATTGCAATACTGATACATGTGCGTTATGCTTCTCCCTCTCCAATTGCAGTATGAATTCAACCATATTATGATCACAGAGGGACTGGAGTCACTGCAGCAGATGTCAAAGTCTGACAGAACACAGACTCTCAGACTCACAGACTGGGTGTATGAGTGTCTGACGGTCAGCATAGTAGTGATGGGCCAAGGGGTTGTGCTTAGACTCTTTGTTTTAAAGAGTTCTGCATCATCAATTGTGTTAGGAATAATTCAGCTGTTGAACTCCAAGAAATATTAAATGATGTCAAGTTCAAATGGTGTGGTGTTGAAGAAACTTTCTTATCAAGCTGAGGTTTCCACAGAATGTTTAATAACATTTACAGAATATTGTCCTGAACCATTCAAAATACAGTGTGCATTACAAATATACTTCCAGACGAGGAGGAATGGGAACTATGATGGAAGGGACAAGGAGGGAAGAGTGATACCCATATCCCTAGTTGTCTTGGGATTGAGAGGGATAATGAATCGGCCATGATGAAAATGGCAAAGCAGACTGGAAGGGCCAAATTCAGCTCCTGTTACGTTTGATAGTCTTCTGCCCTGAGCCACGGTAACCACTGCCACCTGCTGTACACTCACAGAACCGCAGGCCAGTTTAACCTTCGCCCCGGGGGCATTTCATTCAGCCCCACCCACCCCAGCAGGGTTGTGTCAGTGACAGGACCACTGAGTGGCGAGGGGTGTTAGTGTTGGAGGGGGTCACGGAGGTAGGATGTGGCATAGGGGCTGGAGGGGGGACGGATTACAGAGACAGGTTGAAGGGGCGGAGAGGTGTAGATTCCAGAGGGGTTTACAGGACCAGAAGGAGGTACAAAGAGAGGGTGGTTAATGGTTATGGTAGTTAATGAATGAAAGAGTGTTGCACTATGACCCTGTGTCAGGGAGATGACACTGTTTGGGCGGGACCGTGACTGTTGTGTGTCCAGGCGGAGTGAGTCAGGAACAGACAGTGTTAGGATACAGTTTGTGAACAAGGAATCCAATCCTTCAGCAGTGGTGTGCCTGCTCTTCAGCCAGTGATCCAGTGGATCCTGTGATTCCTCTCTTGTCCAGTGCCACGTCCAGCCAGTGGTGTATTCATTCACCGACCCCCCCCCCCCCCCCCCAGTGTGCAGGGAGGGGTGATCACAGTAGTCCATGCAGCCCAGAATCAGGAGGACTGGGGGCTGGAGCCGGCTCTGTGGCCCGGCACGAACTCCAAAAGGATGACCCGCGCCAGCTGGATGTTGTTGCTGGAGATGGACAGCGCCTTCTGGATCTCTTCAAGCGGGAATCCCTCCCTCAGCAGCGTGGCACAGGCAACAGGATCGATCGGGAGCTGCACCGGGTGACCTATCAGGAGCCGAGCAGACTGGAGTGGGGGCAGAGCAGAGAATTCCCCCCCCCGCAGCCCCACACTGACCCCGAATCCCATCATCCCCACTGAACCTCACTCCCTGCTCTTATCCTAACCCTAATGAAACCCCCATTCCCTCTGCTAACCCACAATCTACCCAGGACGCTCCCCTCCCCTCCCCTCCCTCGCCAACTTCCTTACACCAGCAGTCAGTTCCAACCCCTTCTCACACTCTCACAACCCCAATCCCCTCCTCCCTCTGCAAATTGTATTCCATACCCCCACCATGCCAGGCACAGCCTGACCACCCACCTGGGGGGCATCTTGGCGACCGTGACAGTGAGGGGGCTCCACACGCAGTCTGGCCCGGCCTGAGGGGAGTGGGGACACAGTTAGGGGTGACGGTCAGAGTCCATGTTATGAGAACGGTGGGGGAGGGGGCAAGAGGGCCAAGTGAGATGCAAGGCACAGCAAGGAGGAAGGGTAGTGAGGGTGGTGTCAGTGGGAGGGATGAGGAGGGGATGGAGGGACACGTGAGGAGGGTTTTAAGGCGGCTGGCTGGTGTGTGTCAGTGGGAGGGATGAGGAGGGGATGGGGAGATGTGTAGGTTTTCAGGAAGGGTAGTGAGGGTGGTGTCAGTGGGAGGGATGAGGAGGAGATGGAGGGAGAGATGTGTAGGGTTTCAGGAAGGGTAGTGAGGGTGGTGTCAGTGGGAGGGATGAGGAGGAGATGGAGGGAGAGATGTGTAGGGTTTCAGGAAGGGTAGTGAGGGTGGTGTCAGTGGGAGGGATGAGGAGGAGATGGAGGATGTGTAGGGTTTCAGGAAGGGTAGTGAGGGTGGTGTCAGTGGGAGGGATGAGGAGGAGATGGAGGATGTGTAGGGTTTCAGGAAGGGTACTGAGGGTGGTGTCAGTGGGAGGGATGAGGAGGAGATGGAGGGAGAGATGTGTAGGGTTTCAGGAAGGGTAGTGAGGGTGGTGTCAGTGGGAGGGATGAGGAGGAGATGGAGGGAGAGATGTGTAGGGTTTCAGGAAGGGTAGTGAGGGTGGTGTCAGTGGGAGGGATGAGGAGGAGATGGAGGGAGAGATGTGTAGGGTTTCAGGAAGGGTAGTGAGGGTGGTGTCAGTGGGAGGGATGAGGAGGAGATGGAGGGAGAGATGTGTAGGGTTTCAGGAAGGGTAGTGAGGGTGGTGTCAGTGGGAGGGATGAGGAGGAGATGGAGGGAGAGATGTGTAGGGTTTCAGGAAGGGTACTGAGGGTGGTGTCAGTGGGAGGGATGAGGAGGAGATGGAGGGAGAGATGTGTAGGGTTTCAGGAAGTGTAGTGAGGGTGGTGTCAGTGGGAGGGATGAGGAGGAGATGGAGGGAGAGATGTGTAGGGTTTCAGGAAGGGTAGTGAGGGTGGTGTCATGGGAGGGATGAGGAGGAGATGGAGGGAGAGATGTGTAGGGTTTCAGGAAGGGTAGTGAGGGTGGTGTCATGGGAGGGATGAGGAGAAGTATCTCCTTGTTTTGGGTTGGTTTGAGGTGGGCGAGTTATCTGGGAGCAGAGGGGGAACTGTTGGACCGGTGGCGCGGGGGGCGGGGGTGGTGAAGCAGGGAAGCAGGGACGCAGGGAGAACTTTTACCCTGTGAGCCTCCCTCTGATGGGGAGAGGGTTTGCGAGGGTCCCATTGTTAGGGTGGGGCTTTGTGTAGATTGCCGACAGGTCCGTCACCTCTTCCTCATCCTCATCCTCATCGTCATCTTCCTCACTCCACCAGTCCAGGTAGGAGAGTGGAGAGCAGCCAGACTGCCTACTCACAGCCAGACAGCGGTGAGACAAGGGCATGGGGTGACGAGACAGGGCGTGGGGTGACAATGCCACATACAGTAGATGAGGCGGGGTCAGGGTGGTGACGCAGAGAGATGAGTCAGGAAGACAAAATGGGGAAGCAAGTCAGTAGTGGGATGATGAGACAGGATTCAGTGAGTCAGGATGGGAAGATTACATGGGGGCAAGAGGGGACAAGACAGTTGCGGGGACACAAGGCAGGCGTGAAGGGAGGTGAGACAGAAGGATCGATGGTGCAGAGATTTGTGGGGAAAACGGGGAGACAGATGGAGATAAGACACACGGCAGGATGTGGAGATCGCAGGGGACAGGGAATGGAGACAGCCACAGGGAGACCGGGAGAGAGGGTGCACGAGTCAGATATGGGATTAACAGGTGCAGACAAATCCAAAGACAGGTGTAAACGGACAGAAATTGACAGGCAGGAAGAGAGAGGTCGAGGACATGGAGAGACACAGGTGAGTACAGACAGACAGGGTGGGATGAGGAGTGACAGGCAAAGACAATGGGGAGGACAGGGAGAGAGGCAGATAATTAGGGACACCGGGGGAAACAAATGGATAGAGACAGGCAAGGGAGATGCAGGCAGAGACAGACAGGGAGAGAGAAAATCATAATTATTCACTGATCAAATCTTGTTCCGCTGAGACACCAGGGAAAAGGGGATGGCGAAGGGGATGGAGTGCAAGGAGGAATTAGAAAGGGTAGGAAAGTTAAGAGGAATGTGTGAGGAGGTATGAGGAAGAAGAGAAGGGGTAGTTTGAGATGTGCATACAGGGAAAAAGAGAGGGGAATGGTTGAGATAGGAAGAAGGGGGAGAGAGTGGGGGAAGAGGGGGGTAGTGGGTGGTGGGGGAGAGAGGGAGGGTGAAGAGCGTGTGGGACAGAGAGTTGGGGAACAGAGGGGGAGGGGAGGAGAGGGGTAGAGATGGAAGGGCCATGTAGACGGGATGGTAGAAGGTGGTGGGGTGATGGAAGGGGAAGAGTGGGAGTGGGGGGGAGAGTGGGGGAGGATGGTAGGGGAGGGAGGGAAGGAAGCTCGGAATGGGGAAGAGGGGAGGAGAGCGGAAGAGGGAGATTCAGGGAGGAGATGAGGGGAGTGGAAAAATAGGAAAGAGGAGATTTTTGAGCAGTAGGGAATGAAGAGGAGGTTGAAGGTATGGAGGGGGCTGACAAGATTTTGAACCTTACTGTGTGGCTGAGTCCAGGTCAGTCGAGTTTCTGTCGGCCATGGAGAGGTGTGTTTGGGGCTGTGGCTCTGTATACTTGGGGTCCACGTCAATGTCCAGGCATGTCTCCTGGTGGATGAAAGGGAAGGTCAGGCCCGCCCCCAACACCAACCTCCCTCATCCACACCAAGTGCTGCTGTGATTTGTGGTCTGTCAGTGCACTGTGGTCTGGAGGAAGGTTGTTTCGTTTGGTTGTACATACAGTATATGTATGATGAACCTTTATAAACCTCTGCGAGGTCACCCCTCAACCGCCTTTGCTCCAGGGGTGACAGTCCCAGTCTCTCCTGATAACTCAACCCTCCAGTCCCGGAGACATCCTCGTGAATCTTTTCTGCACCCTCTCCAGCTTAACGACATCCTTCCCATAGAGAACCGCACACAATACTCCAAGCGCGGTCTTACCAACGTCTTGTACAACTATCGCGTAGTATCCCAATTCGTGTCCTCTGTGCCCTGACCGCCTGCATCTCAAATACCTTCTTCACCAACCCGTTCATTGAACTTCGACAGGTGTACTGTTGGAAGTGTCCTGGCCGGTAGCACCATGGTCTGCTATGGCAATTTGAATGTGCAAGATGTTGGAATCTGCAGAGATCAGCAGACTGCTCGATGTACCATAGGCACATCCCTCCCCACCATCATAGTATCTACAAGAGACGCTGCCTCAAAAAGGAAACATTTGGGCCAAGCCATCTTCTCACACCTCCCATCGGGCAGGAGGCACGGCAGCTTGAAGTTCCACACCAGGTTCACGAACAGCTACTTCCATTCAACCATTCTGGAATGAACTCGCACGACCCTTTCACGGGGGTGAAGGGTGGACTGTTTAAGGGCAGCATAAGGGGAAACTCATTCACTCCGAGTGTGGTGAGGGAGTGGAACGAGCTGCCAGTGTAAGTGGTGAATGCGCGCTTAATTTTGAAGTTTAAGACAAATTTGGACAGGTCCATGATGGCAGGGGTATGGAGACCTGTGGCCTGAGTGCAGGTCGATGGGAGTAGGCAGTAGGCAGTTTAAATGATTTGGCACAGACCAGATGAGCCAAAGGGCCTGTTTCTATACTATGGATGTCTATGACTTCATGCCGTTATCACTTTAATCACAACCTCAGTATGACAAAGTGGGACAACCACTTTGATCACTTTAAACTAAAACAGACTTTTCTTTTGCACTATATGTGTTCTTTCTTGAAAAAATTATGTACAGAATAAGTTATATTGGTATTTTTTTTGGGTATGTTGTGTATCTGATGCTGTGTGCATTGGATGCTGCCAAAAGTACATCTTTCATTGCCCACGTACACTCTGAGTAATCGTGTCACCGGTGTCAGGGAACCATGTCCCTGTATCTCTGGGTTTCTCTGTTCTACAGCACTCCCCAGGCCTCACTCTTCACTGTGCAGGCCCCACCCTTGTTTCACTTCTCAAACTGTGCCCATGCACTTGCTTGTGTTAAACTTCACCTGCCATTCCTCGGCCCAGTTCCCCGCTGACCCTGATCCTGCTGTGACCTGTGTGATATCAACTATTGCATACTGAACACATCACGTACACTCGTCACCACTCTCATCCTCCCCTCTCCTCCTGAGGGACCTATTCCTCACTGTCCACCACACTACCCAGTGTGGTATCATCTGTAGCGCACCAAACATGTCACCAAAACCCATCACCACCAGGATGTAGTCTACAAACTACAATGGGAGATAGAAAATACATGCCTAAAGGGCAATGTTACAATCATCATGGGGGATTGCAATACGCAGGTACTTTTGGTAAATCAGTTTGGTGCAGGATTCCAGGAAGGGTTAATTTCTTGAGTGCCTACGAGACGGCTTTTTAGAGCCCACTAGGGGATCAGCTATTCTGGATTGGGTATTGTGCAATGAAACAGAATTGATTAGAGAGCATAAGGTTTAAAAAAACCCTAAGGGGAGGTGTTCATAATTTGATCGGCTTCACCCCGAGATTTGAGAAGGAGAAGCTAAAGTCAGATGTATCAGTGTTACAGTGGAGTAAATGTATTTACAGAGGCTTGAGAAAGGAGTTGGCCAGAATTGATTCTAAAAGAACACTGGCAGGGATGATGGCAGAGCAATCTAGAAGCAACTTGGAAGGCACAAGTTGCATACATCCCAAAGTGGAAGAAGTATTCTGTAGGAAAGATGACACAACTATGGCTAACAAGAGAATCAAAGCCAACATAAAGGCCAAAGAAGGGTCATATAATAGAGCGAATGTTTGTGAGAAGTTAGAGGATTGGGAAGCTTTTAAAAACCAACAGAAGGTAAATAAAAAAGTCATTAAGGAGGTAAAGATGGAATACAAGTGTAAATTATCCAATAATATTAAAATGGATACCAAAAGCTTCTTCAGATATATAAATGGGGAACAGTGGACTAACCAACAAACCGAATAAATATTTTAAATCAGTCTTCACTGTGGAAGACACTAGCAGTATGGTGGAAGGGTTCATGAATCGTGTAAAGTTACTATAACTACCATAACTAGAAAGAAGTTTCTTGGGAAACTGAAAGGTCTGAAGGTAGGTAAGACACCTGGACCAGATGGTGTACACCCGAGGGTTCTGGAGGAGGTAGCTGAAGAGATTGTGGAGGCATTAGTAATGATCTTTCAAGAATCACTAGATTCTGGAATGGTTCCAAAAGACTGAAAAATTCCACACTTCAAGAAGGGAGAGAGGCAAAAAAGAAGGAAACTATAGGCCAATTAGTTTGACCTGTGTGGTTGGGAAGATTGTGGAGTTGATTATTCAACAGGAGGTCTCAGGCTACTTCGAGGCACATGATGAAATAGGACGTAGTCAGCATGGTTTCCACAAGGGGAAACCTTGCCCGACAAATCTATTGGAAACAAAGAAATAACAAGCAGGATAGACAAAGGAGAATCAGTTGATGTTGCGTACTTGGATTTTCAGGAGGCCTTCGACTAGGTGCCACACATGAGGCTGCTTAACAAACTAGGAGCCCATGGGATTACAGGAAAGATTCTAGCATAGACAAAGCAGAAGCAAATTAGCAGAAGGCAAAGAGTGCGAATAAAGGGAGCCTTTTCTGACCGGCTGCCAGTGACTAGTGGTGTTCCACAGGAGTCAGTGTTGGGACTGATTTTTTTTGTGTTATATCTCAATGATTTGGATGATGGAAATGATGGTTTTTTTGCAAAGTTTGTAGATGATATGAAGAGAGGTGGAGGGGCAGGTAGTTTTGAAGAAGTTGAGTAGTTACAGAAGGATTTAGACAGTTTAGGAGAATGGGCAAAGAACTGGCAGATGGAACACAGTGTCGGAAAGTGTATGGTTCTGCACTTCGGAAGAAAACATGAAAAGGTTGACTATTTTCTAAATGGAGAGAATATACAAACATCTGAGACACAAAGGGACTTGGAAGTTCTTGTGCAGGGTTCCCCAAAGGTTAATTTGTAGTCTGAGTCTGTAGTGAGGAAGGCAAATGTGATGTTAGCAAGCATTTCAAGAGGACTAGAATGAAAAAGCAAGGGTGTAATATTGTGAATTTATAAAGCACTGGTGAGGCCCCACTTGGCGTACTGTGAGCAGTTTTGGGCCCCTTATCGTAGAAGGGATGTGCTGAGACTGGAGAGAGTTCAAAAGAGTTTTACAAAAATTATTCCAGGATTGAATGGCTTGTCATATGCAGATTGTTTGATGGCTCTTGGACTGTATTAACTGAAATTCAGCAGAATGAGGGGTCACCTTGTTGAAGCCTATCAAATGATGAAAAGCTTTGACAGAGTGGATGTGGAAAGGATGTTTCCTTTGGTGAAGCAGTCTAAGACCAGAGGACACAGCCTCAGAATGGAGGGGTGTCCTTTTAAAATGTAGATGAGGAGAAATTTCTTTATCTAGAGGTTGGTGAATCTGTGAATTCATTGCCACGGGCAGCTGTTGAGGTCAAGTCTGTATATATATTTAATGCAGAGGTTGATAAATTCTTAATTGGTCAGGGCATGAAGAGATACAGGGAGAAGGCAGGATATTGGGGCCAAGAGGAAAATTGGATGAGTCATGATGAAATGGTAGAGCAGACTCGATGGGCAGATGGCCTAATTCTGCTCCATTACCTTATGGTCTTATGGTGTCACCTCTCGACCTCAAAGATCTTCACACCACCATACCACCCAGGGTGGTGTCATCTGTAACATACTGACCACATCACCTATACCCATCACCACCTCTCATCCTCACTCCTACCTCTCTATGCCCTCCACTCCTCCCTCCTTAACCCTATCTCCATACCTCCCTGCTCACCTCCATCCTGATACCCTTCCTACTCAGTTCCTCCCTCCTCACTCAGACCACTCCTCCTGAGGCCCTACCCATCATTCACTGCCACCGCCCTGAGCCCCCTTCACCCTCACCACTGCCACATGCCGGCGCTCAGCGCCCCTGCGGCCGAGGATGTCCGAGGCAGTCAGCTCGGTGCCCTGGCGTTGCCCGGATCCTCTCGTGGCAATGGGAACCCTCGGCAGGGGACGGTTCCTCATCCGGTCCTGGATCGGCATCGAGACAGGCAGCTCTACTGTGGCAGGCACCACTGGACTGGCCTGAGGGGCAGAGGAGAAGAGGGTGAGGCAGAGGTAGGGGGAGGGTGTAGAGGGGGGGGTGGGTGAGAAGGGTGTAGGGGAAGGGGGTGGGGAGGAGGGGGTGTTGAGAATTGAAAAGGGAAGGTGAGGGTGATGAGGAGATGAGAGACAGTGGGTGTGAATGGAGGAGAGTGCATTGAGGAAGGGGATATGGTAGAAGAGCAGGTTGGAGAGAATGAGCGGTGAGAGAGGGGAGGGGTGGGAAATGGAAGGGGAGGGATATTTACGGGTAGGTGAATGGGTTAGGGTTGGGGAGATATGGAGAAGGTGAATTGAGGGAGAGGGGAGGGGTTTAAGGAGACTTAAATGTTTGTTTTTTTTCTGGTACATACCCTCCTGATCCTGTTCTCCCTTTCCTCCCCACACCCTCCTTCCTTCCCCTTCCTCTCTCTCTCCTCCTCCCACCCTCCTCCCTATTCTCCCTTCATCAACTCCTCCTCCCCATGTGTAGCTGTGGGCAGTCACAGACGAGGAGACAGTGGGAGGGTGGGGAAAAAGTTCAGAGTGCAGAACTCTGAATTACACTCCCAAACTGTTTACTGAGACCTCACCACTCCCCTGTCCCATGGGTAAGCTCCGAAGAGGGGCAGAGAGTAGGGTGAAGGTGAGTCGGGGTACAGACTCAGGGGAATAGAGTTGTGGGAGATGGTCTTGGGGTAGAGCAGGATGGTTTGGGATCCAAGGAGAAGGTGGGGCTGAGAGTGTGAGGTGTCCCGGGGAAATGAGGGTGCAAGAGGAGATGGGTGAGCGGTCCCAGGGTGAGGTAATGACCTTACCTGGGGCACGGAGGGTGGACTGCCGAACCTGCGGCAGGCAGGTTGAGGGACACGGCCATTACCCTGGGGACCCAACAGGTCAGTCCGTGGTGGGACAGGGGGACGAGCAGGCGGGGTCTCCGGGTGCTCCTGTGGGATGAGCAGAGAAAGAAGTGTCAGTTCATAGAACGTGGACCAGTACCACACAGGCACAGGCCCTTCACCCCACAGGACCAATACAGCACAAGAACTGTGCTGAAAACAGAGCCAAATTAAACTACTCCCGTCAGTCTGCACAAGTCCATTTCCCTCTATCCATACTACCAGAAGACACAGGAGCAGAGTTAGGCCATCGAACGCATCGCGTCTGCTGCACTATTCCATCATGGCTGATATAGAACCATAGAACATTACAGCACAGAAACAGGCCTTTTGGCCCTTCTTGGCTGTGCTGAACCATTTTTCTGGCTAGTCCCACCGACCTGCACCTGGCCCATATCCCTCCATACCCCTCTCATCCATGCACCTGTCCAAGTTGTTCTGAAGTGAGCCCACATTCACCACTTCACCCGGCAGCTCATTCCACACTCCCACAACACTCTGTGTGAAGAAGCCCCCCTAATGTTCCCTTTCAACTTTTCCCCCTTCACCCTTAACCCATGTCCTCTGTTTTTTTTTCTCCTCTAGCCTCAGTGGAAAAGCCTGCTTGCATTTACTCTATCTATAGCCATCATAATTTTATATAACTCTATCAAGTCTCCCCTCATCCTTCTACACTCCAGGGAATGAAGTCCTAACCTATTCAGCCTTCAGCCTTCCTCTGTAACTCAGTTTCTCAAGTCCCGGCAACATCCTTGTAAACCTTCTCTGCACCCTTTCAACATTATTAATATCCTTCCTGTAACTTGGTGACCAAAACTGCACACAATACTCCAAATTTGGCCTCACCAATGTCTTATACAACCTCACCACAACATTTCAACTCTTATACTCAATACTTTGATTTATAAAGGCCAATGAACCAAAAGCTCTCTTTACTACCCTATCTACCTGTGACACCACTTCCAGGGAATTTTGTATCTGTATTCCTAGAACCCTCTGTTCTACTGCACCCCTCAGTGTCCTACCATTTACCTTGTACGTTCTACCTTGTTTTTTCCTTACAAAGTGCAATACCTCACACTTAAACTCCATCTGCCATTTTTCAGCCCATTTTCCAGCTGGTCCAGACCCCTCTGCAAGCTTTAAAAACCTTCTTCAGTGTCCACTACACCTCCAATCTTTGTATCATCAGTAAATTTGCTGACCCAATTTACCACATTATCATCCAGATCATTGATACAGATGACAAATAACAACGGACCCAGCACTGATCCCTGTGGCACACCACTAGTCACAGGCCTCCACTCAGAGTAGCAATCCTCCACTACAGCTCTCTGGCTTCTTCCATTGAGCCAATGTCTAATCCAATTTACTACCTCTCCATGTATACCTAGCAACTGAATCTTCCTAACTGTTCTCCCATGCAGAACCTTGTCAAAGGCCTTACTGAAGTCCATGTATACAACATCCACTGCCTTTCCTTCATCCACTTTTCTTGTGACCTCCTCAAAAAACTCTAATAGATTTGTTATACATGACCTACTATGCACAAAGCCGTGTTGCCTCTCCCTAATAAGTCCCTGTCTATCTAGATACTTGTAAATCCTATTTCTTAGTACTCCTTCCAATAATTTACCTACGACTGACGTCAAACTTACTGGCCTATAATTTCCTGGATTACTTTTAGAGTCCTTTTTAAACAATGGAACAACATGAGCTATCCTCCAATCCTCCAGCACCTCACCCGTAGATACCGACATTTTAAATATATCTGCCAATTTCAACAATAGTCTTTTTCAAGGTCCGAGAGAATACCCTGTCAGGTCCTGGGGATTTATCTACTCTAATTTGCCTCAAAATAGCAAGCACCTCCTCTTCTTCAATCTGTATAGGTTCCATGACCCCACTACTTGTTTGTCTTATTTCCATTGACTCCATGCCAGTTTCCTTAGTAAATACAGATGCAAAAAAACCATTTAAGATCTCCCCTATTTCTTTTGGTTCCATACATAGCCGACCACTCTGATCTTCAAGAGGACCAATTTTATCCCTTTCTATCCTTTTGCTCTTAATATACCTGTACAAGATCTTTGGATTATCCTTCACCTTGACTGCCAAAGCTACCTCATGTCTTCTTTTAGCCCTCCTGATTTATTTCTTAAGTATTTTCTTGCACTTTTTATTCTCCTCAAGTACCTTATTTGTTCCGTTTCCTATATATGTCATACATCTCTCTCTTCTTCTTTATCAGAGTTCCAATATCCCTAGAGAACCAAGGTTCCTTATTTACTTTGTCTTTAATCCTGACAGGAACATACAATATATTATATTTCTCAAAGCCATTCTCCTGCCTTCTCCCTGTAACGTCTGATGCCCTGACTAATCAAGAACCTTTTAACCTCTGACTTAAATATACTCAATAACTTGGCCTCCATAGCCATCTGTGGCAATGAATTCCAAAGATCTGTCATACTTGTTCTCATTCCTCAACTCTGTTCTAATGAGACATCCTTGTATTTTGAGCCTTTGCCCTCTGGTTGAGACTCTCCCACTGTGGAAACATCTTCTCCATGTCGACTATCTACACCTTTCAATATTTGATGTTTTGATGATTCCCGCCCACTTTATTCTTCTGAAGTCCAGTGGGTGTAGGCCCAGAGCCATCATACATTAATCCATCCATTCCCTGATCATTCCTGCAAACCTCCTCTGGACCCCCTCCAATGGCAGCACATTTTTTCTTTGATACAGGACCCAAAACTGGTTACAGTACTCCATGCAGTCTGAACAATGTTTTATAAAGACTCAGCATCACAACCTTGCTTTCATATTCTAGTCCTCTTGAAAAGAATGCTAACATTGCATTTGCAAGTTAACTCGCAGGGAATCCTGCAAAGTCCCTTTGCACATCCAATTTCTCACAATAGTCTATCTACATATTTACTCATTGTACTTGCCTTCAACACCACCTACCTACATATCATCTGCAAACTTGGATAAAAGTCACCACTTCTGTCATCCAGATCATTGACATATAACATAAAAAGAAATGCTTCCAACACTGAACTCTGTGGAATACTACTAGTCACCAGTAGCCAGCTTTTACTCCCACTCTTTGCTTCCTGCCAATCAGCAAATGCTCTATCCATCCTAGTATATATGATGGGCTCTTATCTTGTTCCACAGCCTTATGTGTGGTACCTTGTCAAAGCCCTCCTGAAAATCAAAGTAAACAACATCCATTGACTTCATCTTTGTCTATTGTGCCTCTTGTTTTCCTTGAAGAAATCAAACAGATCTGTCACGCAAGACTTTCCGTTGAAGGAAACCATGCTGTCTTCAGCCTATTTTATCAAAACCACATCCTTAATAAGTAACTTTAACATCTTCCCAACCATTGCAGTCAGAGCAACTAATTTCCTTATTTCTGGCCCCTCCCTTTTTAAAAGAGTGGAGTGGCATTTGCAATTTTCCATTCCACCAGTGCCATTCCAGAATCCAGTGATTCAATGACTTCAGCGGCCTCTTTCAGAACCCTGGAGAGCAGACCATCTGGTCCAAGTGAATTATCTGCCTTCTGACCTTTTAGCTTCCCAATCTCCTCCTCCTTTGTAACAGCAACCACACTCACTTCAGCCTCCTGACACTCTTGAACTTCTGGCGTACTGCAGGTATCATTCGCGGTCAAGGCCGACACAAAATACTTGAGCTCTTCTGCCATTTGTTTGTTCCCCATTACTACAGCTCGAGAGGTGTGATCTAATATCCACTCTTGCCTCTCTTTTACTCTTTAGATATGTGAAAAAGCTTTTGGTATCCTTTTTAATATTATTGGCTAGCTTACCTTCATAGTTCCTCTCTTTATTCTTTTTTCAGTTGCCTTCTGGTGATTCTTAAATCATTTCCCAGTACCGTAGCTTCTCACAATTTGCTGCATTGTATGTCTTCAATTTTGCTTTCATTCTGTCCACCTTCCCTTGTTGCCATGGCTATTCCATCCTCCCTTTAGAAAACTTCTTCATAAGACATGGGAGCAGAATTAGGCCATTTGGCTCTGCCATTTCATCATGGCTGATACATTTTGCTTTTAGTCCCAATCTCCTGACTTCATGTAACCCTTCATGTCTTCACTAATTGAGCTCCTATCAACCCCTGCCCTAAACACACTCAATGGCCTGCCCTTCACAGCTGCCTGTGGCACTGACTTCCACAGATCCACCACTCTTCAGCTAAAGAAATTCCTCCTCATTTCTGTTGTAAATGAACACCACTCTATTCTGAGGCTGTGCCCTCTGGTCCCAGACATCCACAACATAGGAAACATTCTCTCCGCATCCACTCTATCTAAAGACCTTTTCAACATTCAATCGGTTTCAATGAGATCCACCCTCATTCTTCTAAATTCCGGTCAGTACAGGCCCAGAGCCATCAAACGTTCCTCATACGAAAAACCTTTCAATCCCTGAATCATTCTCATGAACCTCCTTTGAACCCTCTCCAATGTCAGCACGTCTTTTCTACAATGAGGGAAGTGAGGCATCACCAGTGCCTTATATAGTTCCGATATTCACCTTTGGAATAATTCGTGGATGGAGTGAATGTGGTTCCAGAGATGGTCCCACTATGGACGGGATTTATGTGGTCCCTGACAAGATCCCACCATGGATGTTACTAGAGATGGCCCCACTGTCGATAGGACCAGCTGGTTCCAGAACTGGTCGCATTATCATTGGGGATCAGGTGGTTACACTGCATATGAGGTTTGGGTAGTTACAGAGTGGTCCCACAGTGCATGAGATACAGGTGTTGTCTCATTGCATATGGGGTTACCACAGTCCCAGATATGGTCCCACTGTGTATGGGGTTCAGTTGGTCCCAGCGAAGTTTCCACCCTGACCGAGGTTCAGGTTGTTCCAGAAATGGTTGGTGTGGATGGGGTTCATGTGATCCCAGAGATAGTCACTCCAAAGATGGGGTTTAAGTGGTCCCAGAGATGATCCTATCATGGACAGGGTTTGGGTGGCCCCACAAATGGTTCCACTGCCAATGGGGATTGGATGGTCCCAGAGATGGTTCCACCATGGCTGGGGTTTGGATGGTCCCACAGATGGAGAGCAACACTGCCCCAGCCTCAGATCTCACCTTGTGGAGCGATGCCAGCTGGTCAGCCAGGGTCTCCATGTCTTCAAAGTTGTCCTCCTCATCTTCGTCCTCTGAATCCGCCTCAACTGGCGGGGCACTAGGGTAGGGATGACACTGGCGAGGGGCAAATGGCTCTACCACAATCGGCTGTGTGCCCCGAATTTCACAGCGACAGAAGGGGCAAGTGTGGCCGTCGGAATGCTAGAGGAAGAGAGGAGCACTGAGCGAATTTGGAAGAGTAGGCGGAGAGAGTAGTGGAATGGGGGTTGAAAAGGGTGAGAGTGGGAGGGGTTGAGAAGAGTGGGGGGGTGAGGGCAGGGGGTTCAGAAGGGCAGGTAGCATGAGAAGGGTGGGGGGGTGTTACCGGGATGTGTTTGGGGTGTTGTGTGACGAGGGGTGTTTGGGGGGGGGGGGGTGAGGGGAGTTGAGGGGGTTGTTTACATACCAGCCAGGAAGTGAGACACGCGTCACAGATGAGGTGACCACAGGGCTCCATCTTCCTGTTCTTGTTGTTCTCCGTACAGATCTTACACATCTGGAAACTCGACCCCATCTCACAGTACAACTGGTATTCTTCCTGGTGGGAAAGGTCACTGCATCACCCCAGCACTGCTGACCCCCCTCTGGCTCACACACTCCCCCAGCTTCTCACACCCTTCCCAGTGCCCATAGCCCCCGCCACCTCTCTGTAACACCCTCCACATCTCTGTAACCTCTTCTGACCCTCCCACCCTTCACTAAACACATCTGACCCCTACAGCCCTCCGTCTTTTCAGCTGCCCGGCCCCACGCCTGTACCTGCGACACCTGGATACGATCCTGCTGGGAAGGCTGACAAAGGGCTGTCAGATCCGGATTGAAATCCCGTCCATCAGGGTACAAGTAACTGGTGGGAGGAGCAAAAGTCAAGGGTCACTTTGTGTCCCTTGGTGGTAAAAGATCGATGGCTTCAGTGTCGCACCCACCCAGTCACCAGCTTCCCACCCCCTTTCTCAAACTTCCATCCCTTTGCCCCTGGTTTCCACCAAACCTCACACATCCTCTCCCCCAACCCACCCCACTAGCTCAACTCCAATACCAAGGTACATGGAGGGGCAGGCAGTGTTCAGGATTCTTCAGAAGGAGAATGGGCAAAGAAATGGCAGATACAATGCAGTGTCGGGAAGTGTATGATTATGCACTTAGGTAGAAGGAATAGAAACAGACTATTTTCTAAATGAGAAGAAAATTCAGAAAGCAGATGTGCAAAGGGGCTTGGGAATCCTCATGCAGGACGAAAGTGGTAGGAAGGCAATTGCAGCACGTGGCCATTACTGTACTCATTGGAGTTTCGAAGAATGGTGGGTGGGGGAGATTGTTCAGATATTGAAGGGCCTAGAGTGCATGTGGAGAGGATGTTTTCTAGAGTGGGGGCATCCAGGATCAGAGGGCACAGTCTTAGAATAGAGGGATATCCATTTATAATGGAGATGGGAAGGAATTTCTTTATCCAGAGGGTGGTGAATCTGTGGAATTTATTGTCTCAGATGGCCATGGAGGCCAAACCATTGAGTATATTTAAAGCAGAGGTTTATTTATACCTCTTGATTAGTCAGACAATTAAATGATATGGAGGGAAAGCAGGAAAATGGGGTTGAGAGGGAAAATAAATCAGCCGTAATGGAATAGCAGAGTAGACTTGATGGGTCAAATGGCCAAATTCTTCTAATACTATATATGTCATAGTCTTATAGCGCCAGCACGCTGTTCTTTTCATGACGAGTGTCGTTCCCATTACCCGTTTCCTCCCTCGCTTTCCAGTCCTCCCTCCTCCTCTCACCCATACTCACAATCCCTCACGAGCGCCCTCAGTCAGGGCATGCGACAGTGGCTTGTTGTGGGGGATTGTCTGTAGAATAGTCCCGTCGTCCGTCACGTATCCAATGGCCCACTGGCCCAGCTGCGTGCAGCTGAGACGGAAAATGTAACTGTGGGAGAGAGACAGTGAGAACGGGGTCAGTGAAGGGCAGACAGGGACGAAGAGGTGGTTGGGGGGGGGGGGTTTGTTACTTATCGAATGGCCCACTGACTATGGGAAAGAGACCGTGACAATGGAGTCTGTGAAGGGCAAGGAGGGACAGAGGGAGGAGGGAGGGGTTTGTCACTTATCCAATGGCCCACTGACGAAGGGAGAGAGACTGAATGGGTTGTAATGTTTTGTAATGTCTGAATGTGTGAATGTTAGTTCAATCTTTACTTTAAGCAAGACATATACGTATGACAAGGAGGCAGAATGATGTCTGCTATTCAAGTATTTTTACACATAGCCCGTAATTGTTTTAAAAAACAAACTTAATCAATAATATATTAAGAAACATAGAAAACCTTGAGCACAATACAGACCCTTTGGCCCACAAAGCTGTGCAGAACATGCCCCTACCTTAGAAATTGCCTAAGGTTACCCATAGCCCTCTATTTTTCCGAGCTCCATGTACCTGCCCAGGAGTCTGAAAAGACTCTATTGTATCCGTCTCCACCACCGCCACCAGCAGCCCATTCCATGCACTCACCACTCTCTGCGTAAAAACCTTACCCCTGACATCTCCTCTGTACCTATGTCTAAGCACCTTAAAACTGTGCCCTCTCATGCTAGTCACTTCAGCCCTGGGAAAAAGCTTCCGACTATCCACACGATCAATGCCTCTCAATATCTTGTACACCTCTATCAGGTCACCTCTTATCCTTCGTCACTCCAAGGAAAAAAGGCCGAGTTCATTCAACCTGTTCTCATAAGGCATGCTCCCCAATTCAGGCAACATCCTTGCAAATCTCCTCTGCACCCTTTCTATGGTTTCCACATCCTTCATCTAGTGGGGCGACCACAACTGAGTAGAGTACTCCAAGTGGGTTCTAACCTGGGTCCTATGCAGCTAAAACATTACCTCTCAGCTCCTAACCTCAGTCCCATGATTGATGAATCCCAATGCATTGTATCCTTTCTTAAGCACAGAGTCAACCAGCGCAGCAGCTTTGAGCATCCTATGGACTCGGGTCCCAAGTTCCCACTGATCTTCCACACTGCTGAGAGTCTTACCATTAATACTATCATATTTGACCTACCAAAATGAACCACCTCACACTTACTTGAGTTGAACTTCTCAGCCAAGTTTTGCATCCTATCAATGTCCCACTGTAACCTCTGACAGCCCTCCTCACTGTCCATAACACCCTCAACCATTGTGTCATCAGAAAATTTACTAACCCATCCCTCCACTTCCTCATCCAGGTCATTTATAAAAATCATGAAGAGTAGGGGTCCCAGAACAGATCCCTGAGACACACCACTGGTGACTGACCTCCACGCAGAATATGACCACTCTTTGCCTTCTGTGAGCAAGCCAGTTCTGGATCAACAAAGCAATGCTCCCTTGGATCTCATGCCTCCTTACTTTCTGAATAAGCCTTACATGGGGAACCTTATCAAATGCCATGCTGAAATCCATAAACACTACATCTACTGCTCTTCTTTCTTCAATGTGTTTAGTCACATCCTCAAAAAATTCAATCAAGCTCATAAGTCACGACCTGCCTTTAACAAAGCTATTCTGACTATTTCCTATCATACTATGCCTTTCCAAATGTTCATAAATCCTACCTCTCAGGATCTTCTCCATCAACTTATGAAGCACTGTTGTAAGACTCTATGGTCTATAATTTTCTGGGCTATCTCTACTCCCTTTCTTGAACAATAGAACAACATCTGTAACCCTCCAATCCTCTGGAACCTATCATGTCCCCATTGATGATGCAAAGGTAAGACATGCCAAGTCAGAGGCTCAGTAATCTCCTCCCTCACCTCCCACAGTAGCCTGGGGTACATCTTGTCTAGTTCCGGTGACTGAAGCAACTCGATGCTTTCCAAAAGCCCCAGCACATCCTCTTTCTTAATATCTACACGTTCAAGCCTTTCAGTCCGTTGTAAGTCATCCCTACAATCACCAAGATCCTTTTCTGTAGTGAATACTGAAGCAAAGTATTCATTAATATCTCAGGTATCTCCACCGGTTCCATACACTCGTTTCCACTGTCACACTTGAGTGGTCCTATTCGCTCATGTCTTATCGTCTTGCTCTTCACATACTTGTAGAAGGCTTTGGGCTTTTCCTTAATCCTGCCCGCCAAGGCGTTTTCATGGCCCCTTCTGGCTCTCCTAATTTCTTTCTTAAGCTCCTTCCTGCTTGCCTTATAATCTTCTAGATCTTTATCATTACCTAGTTTTTTTGCACCTTTCGTAAACTCTTCTTTTCTTCTTGACTAGATATACAACAGATATACACCATGGTTCCTGTACCCTACCGTCCTTTCCCTGTCTCATTGGAAAGTACCTATGGAGAACTCCACGCAAATATCCCTGAACATATTTTGGGTGTGTATGGGAAGGATGTACTAGAAAAATGGAGGGCATTTAAAGGTGAAATTGTGAGGGGACAGAATCTTTATGTTCCTGTTAGGTTGAAAGGAAAGGTTAAAAGTCTGATAGAGCCAAGGGATATTGGAAACTTGGTTTGGAAAAAGAGAGAGATCTACAATAAATATAGGCAGCATGGAGTAACTGAGGTGCTCAAGGAATATAAAGAATGTAAAAAGAATCTTAAGAAAGAAATTAGTAAAGCTAAAAGAAGATATGAGGTTGCTTTGGCAAGTAAGATTAAAATAAATCCAAAGGGTTTCTACAGTTATATTAATAACAAAAGGATAGTGAAGGATAAAATTGGTCCCTTAGAGAATCAGAGTGGACAGTTATATGTGGAGCCAAAAGAGATGGGGGAGATTTTGAACAATTTCTTTTCTTCGGCATTCACTAAGGAGAGGGATATTGAATTGTGTAAAGTAAGGGAAACAACTAGGGTAGTTATGGAAACTATGATGATTAAAGAAGAGGAAGTACTGGCGTTTTTAAAGAATATAAAAGTGGACAAGTCTCCAGATCCTGACAGGATATTCCCTACGACCTTGAGGGAAGTTAGTGTAAAAATAGCAGGGGCTCTGACAGAAATATTTCAAATGTCATTAGAAACGGGGATGGTGCCGGAGGATTGGCGTATTGCTCATGTGGTTCCATTGTTTAAAAAGGGTTCTAAGAATAAACCTAGCAATTATAGGTCTGTAAGTTTGACATCTGTGGTGGGTAAATTAATGGAAAGTATTCTTAGAGATGGTATACATAATTTTCTGGATAGGCAAGGTCTGATCAGGAACAGTCAAACATGGTCATGTTTGACAAATGTTATTGAATTTTTTGAAGAGGTTACTAGGAAAGCTGACAAGGGTAAGGCAGTGGATGTTGTCTATATGGACTTCAGTAAGGCCTTTTTTCAAGGTTCCTCACGTAAGGTTAGTTAGGAAGGTTCAATCGTTAGGTATTAATATTGAAGTAGTAAAATGGATTCAACAGTGGCTAGATGGGAGATGCCAGAGAGTAGTGGTGGATAACTGTTTGTCAGATTGGAGGCCAGTGACTAGTGGTGTGCCTCAGGGATCTGTACTGGGTCCAGTGTTGTTTGTCATATACATTAGTGATCTGGAGAATGGGGTGGTAAATTGGATTAGTAAGTATGCAGATGATACTGAGATAGGTGGCGTTGTGGATGATGAAGCAGATTTTCAAAGCTTGCAGAGAGATTTAGGCCAGTTAGAAGAGTGGGCTGAACGATGGCAGATGGAGTTTAACGCTGATAAGTGTGAGGTGCTACATTTTGGTAGGACTAATCAAAATAGGACATACATGATAAATGGTAGGACACTGAAGAATGCAGTAGAACAGAGTGATCTAGCAATAATGGTGCATAGTTCCCTGAAGGTGGAATCTCATGTGGATAGGGTGGTGAAGAAAGCTTTTGGTATGCTGGCCTTTATAAATCAGAGCATTGAGCATAGGAGTTGGGATGTAATGTTAAATTGTACAAGGCATTGGTGAGGGCAAATTTGGAGTATTGTGTACAGTTCTGGTCACCGAATTATAGGAAAGATGTCAACAAAATAGAGAGAGTACAGAGGAGATTGACCAGAATGTTACCTGGGTTTCAGCTCCTGAGTTACAGAGAAAGGTCAAACAAGTTAGGTCTTTATTCTTTGGAGCGTTGAAGCTTGAGGGGGGACTTGATAGAGGTATTTAAAACTATGAGGGGGATAGATAGAGTTGACATTGATAGGCTTTTTCCATTGAGAGTAGGAGAGATTCAAACTAGAGGACATGAATTGAGAGTTAAGGGGCAAAAGTTTAGGGGTAACACGAGGGGGAACTTCTTTACTCAGAGAGTGGTAGCTGTGTGGAATGAGCTTCTGGTAGAAGTGGTAGAGGCAGGTTCAATTTTGTCATTTAAAAAAAATTGATAGATATATAGACAGGAAAGGAATGGAGGGTTATGGGCTGAGTGCAGGTCGGTGGGACTAGGTGTGAGAAGCGTTCGGCATGGACTAGAAGGGCCGAGATGGCCTGTTTCTGTGCTGTAATTGTTATATGGTTATATGCTGAAATGGACACCTCTTCCTTTTGAACCTGCTTATGAAACCAAAAGCATTCCACAATGAATAATGGTTTGGGTCCCAAATATTCCTGCATTACTTTCACAAAAGTAGCAAAGACTGGTTTGTTTGGAGCAGTCAAACTTCAAAGCAAACACAACACACTAGCAAAATTGGCACTTGCTTCTCATTGATTACTTAATTTAATTCAAAATACTTTGAGTTGCTTAGTATACATATTCCAGTTATCTCTTGTGCAATCAAACTTGTCTACCTTTCTGATATATCCAACCATTTCTGCTAAATTTTTTTTTGTAAATTTATGATTAACTATCACCCGGTATTCACAGTTTCAGTACCCCCAGTTGAACTTTGTCTTCTTGTGTGTTTTCCCCTAGCCGTCAGTCTGGGTTTTGTATTACCATGTGCTCTTGTTACTTTTCATACACCATGTGCTCCTGTCCCTACTCCAGCCCCTGTATTACTGAGTACTCTGTCTCTCACCTGTTTCTCATTATTATCTGTATTGCTGCCACTTCTGTCTCATTGTGTTCCGCCTTTTATCTGCCTATCTGTTTACTGCTCTGCGTTTTTCAGTCCTGTGTTTTCACCTTTGTTCCCAGATTGTGCCAGTGGATTTTCCTGGGCCTTTCCAGCATTTTTATCTGTACTCTGTCTGTCCATCCGAATATCGACTCTGCTTGTTTCCCAATTCTGGTTTTTTGATTTCCCTGGATGTCTTGATCTCTGCCTGAACTTCAACGCTGACTTTGTTTGCACCTTGGGATTTGTTATTCAAATAATATCACTGTGTGCACAGTACTGGGTCTGTGATTGGATCCCTGCTCCAGTGCCCTGACACATAGTTTATGAACCCATGAATTTGTTAATTTTCTGCCTTTTTAAAAACTATAACCATTTCTCTCTTGTGAAGAAAGTGCACTTTTTTACAACCTGAACACCTCGTTGCACTTCAACGTAGGTAATCATTTCTGGTGTGTTTTCAACCTTAGTTGTTTCCACCGTTAAGTTTTGTTACCCCAAAACATAAAAATAATAAGAAAAAGACAGGAGGGGGATTGGGGGGTGGAAGGAGGGGGACAGACAGAGAGAGGAAGGGGATTGGGGGGTGGAAAGGGGGGAATGGGGGTGGAAGGAGAGGGACAGACAGGGAGAGGAAGGGGATTGGGGGTGGAAAGGGGGGAATGGGGGGTGGAAGAAGGGGGACAGACGGGGAGAGGAAGGGGATTGGGGGGTGGAAAGGGGGGAATGGGGGTGGAAGGAGAGGGACAGACAGGGAGAGGAAGGGGATTGGGGGTGGAAAGGGGGGAATGGGGGGTGGAAGGAGGGGGAACGGGGTGGAAAGGGGGGAATGGGGGTGGAAGAAGGGGGACAGACAGGGAGAGGAAGGGGATTGGGGGTGGAAAGGGGGGAATGGGGGGTGGAAGAAGGGGGACAGACGGGGAGAGGAAGGGGATTGGGGGGTGGAAAGGGGGGAATGGGGGTGGAAGGAGAGGGACAGATAGGGAGAAGAAGAGGATAAGCATGAGGGGAGAGGAGATTTTGGAATTAATAGGCAAGTCTAGGACTAGGGGACACTGCCTCAGAGAAGAGGGACATCGTTTTAGAACAGAGATGAGAGAATTTTTTTAGCCAGATGGTTGTGAATCTGTGGAATTCATTAGCACAGTTGTGGAGGGCAGGCCATGGGTATGTTTAAAGCGGAGGCTGATGGTTTCTTGATTACTCAAGGTGTCAAAGGTTACGGGAAGAAGTCAAGAGTACGGGGTCAAGAGGGATCATTAATCAGCCATGATACAATGGCGGTGCAGACTAGATGGGGCAATTGGCTGAATTCTTCTTGTACATCTTCCAGTCTGATCAACACACAGAGTGCTGAAGGAACACTGCAGGTCAGACAGCAGACAGTTCCTTCATTGATGCTGTCTGACCTGTAAGGAGCACCAGGGAGGGGGAGGTTGTGATGGAGCAGTACACACTCATTCTCTGTCACACACTTACACACATGTGCACACACACTTACACACACTCATTCTCCCTCACGCGCATGTGCTTCCTTGCTCTCTCATATACACCGATAAACACTCTCGCAAAGACACACACTTTACACCGCACAAACATAGACACACAAGTGCACTCCACAGAGTGGATGCACCTACATTCACGACTTACTGGTGACCCTGGAAAACTACAGTCTACCTAGCAACCCACTTGAAGCTAGCTGATACATTCATCAAATATTAACACAAAGTGGTCTCCTTAACCTTGAAGATCAATCTTGAGGAACTCAGCAGGATAATTATTGCTGGGTTTTGGAGAGTGTGTGTATGAGAGAGCTTCTCAGGACCCATGACAAACGGATCCCACCAAATTACTCTGACATCTGTGTTCCCAACATGAGACAACCAGTTAACTGCTGAATAAAAGTCTGCATAGCATGGTTACCATCTGCACTAATCCAAATAGATTATTGGTTATTAACAATCAGCAACGGGTTACTAGTAGTTAATAACACCAACACGTTATCTTAATTTTATGCTGTCCCGTTAAGTGGGGCTGCATAGGGCACGGGATCCCACAGGAAGGGATTACAGAGATGGGGATGGGTATAGGGGCCGGAGGGGTTACAGAGAAAGGGAGGTGTGTAGGAATTACAGAGATGGGGATGGGTATAGGGGCCAGAGGGGTTACAGAGAAAGGGAGGTGTGTAGGAATTACAGAGATGGGGAGGGGTGTAGGGATGGTAGGAGGTCACAGAGACAGGGGGTGTAGGAATCTGTAGGGGTCACAGATTTGGGAAAGGTGTACTGGTTACAGAGAGAGAGGGGTGTAGTGAACTGTAGGGGTACAGAGGTGGGGAGGGGTGTAGGGCCAAGAGGGGTTACAAGGATGGGGAAGGGTGTAGGTACGTGGGGGGGGGGGGTTCCACAGAGATTTTTGTGTCTAGGGATGGAGGGTCTACAGAGACAGGGCAGGTGTAGGGACGGTGAGGGGTTACAGAGACAGGAAGCCATGTTGGGGGTCACAGTGATGGACGGCGGTAACCACACCCTGTACTGAAGTTTGACCTCAGCATTGGCCTACACACTCACTCCCCAGGTCCTGCCTCCTCCCAAAGCACTGACTAATCACACTGACTCAAGCACCCCCCCGCCCCTTGCTGAGTAATCCAAGGGATTCCCAGTTCCAGAATGTCCCCTGCCTGTACTCACCTGCCAGGTTTGTGGGTGAATGCCTGGAGCCGAGACTTCACCTCGTCGTAGGTGAGGAAGGCCATGTAACCAGGATGGGTCACTGCCAGTGTATTCCAGTTCTTCAGGAGTGTCATCCATGGCTGTAGGGGTCAGGGGAAAAGAAGTGGGGGACGCTTGATAACACACTCCTCCCCTCAACCCCTTCCCCACACCCTCTCCACTCGCCCCTACCCCACTCCTCTCCCCACCTCCTGTGTTGCGGGGGCCATTTGATAGCTTGGCTGAGTAGGGGTGAGATGGGCTGTGAAGTTGTGGGGAGGTGCAGAGGCTGAGGGATGCACAGCTAAAGGTTAGAGGGCTTTTCAAGTCTGGAACTGATGGCAGATGGGAGGGGGGTTAGAGAAGAGTGAGGGGCAGGGGAATGGAGCACCGGTGGGGGGGGGAATAGAGGGCCGTGTTTGGAATGGAGAGGCCTCACCCACCTGGAAGAGGCGAGTGAAGATGTCGAACTCGAAGACAGAGATTTGTTGGTTGCAGGTGAGGTCTATGGTGGATCGAAGTGCCATGGACTCCATTCCACTGCCAAATGGGTGGATGCGGTATAGGTGTTCCCGGAAATCCGCCCACGGAACGATGCTCCTAGGGAAGGGAGAAAGGGATGAAGGGAAGGAGAGGGGATGGGGAGAGAAGATGCAGGGTATAAGACAGGATTTGGTGGTGGAGAAGGATGAGAAGGGAGGCGTGGGGAAGAATGGGCAGACAGGAGGGGCAGGAGAAAAGGAGAGGAGGGTTGCATGGGATGGAGTGGGTGTGGTGAGAAAGATGGAGTAGAGTAAAATGGAGGGGAGGGAAAGGCAGCAGGGAATGAGGAGGGAGTTGGAGAGAATAAGGAGGAGAGATTGAGAAAAAGGGCGAGCGAATGAGGGAGGGTGGGGTGAGGGAATGAGGGAGGGAGGGGCAAGGGAATGAGGGAAGGGAATGAAGAAGATATAATGCTGTGAAAATTGTTCTTCATCCACACATAAGTGATTGATGTCACTTTGGTTACCACATCAAACCTCATCTGCAACATGTCTTCTCCATACTTTAACATAAGTTTATTCAAATGCAAAAATATCACAGTAAAACAATACTCTGCAAAAATACAGTACTGAGTGACAATCACTATTTATCATTTCCAATTCTAACATCTGCACAACACACCAAAGCCTCTGTGAACCACCATTCTTAGAAATCACTTGTTGTACCCATGGACAACAGGAAGAAGAGCAGTGGGGGAGAGAAGAGGGGTGTGGCGGGGAGAAGAGGGGCATGGGGGGAGAAGTGGGGCATGTGGGGAGGAGGGGCGTGGCGGGGAGTAGAGGGGCGTGGCGGGAGAAGAGGGGCGTGGGGGGAGAAGAGGGGCGTGGGGGAGAAGAGGGGCGTGGGGGAGAAGAGGGGCGTGGGGGAGAAGAGGGGCGTGGGGGGAGAAGTGGGGCATGTGGGGAGGAGGGGCGTGGTGGGGAGTAGAGGGGCGTGGGGGGGAGAAGAGGGGCGTGGGGGGAGAAGAGGGGCGTGGGGGGAGAAGAGGGGCGTGGGGGGAGAAGAGGGGCGTGGGGGGAGAAGAGGGGCGTGGGGGGGAGGGTGTGACCAAGAGGGGGAACATGTGTAATGGCTTGTTGTTCCATGGGACAGCGTGTGAGTGACTTGGAGTTGGTTATGTGAGCGAGAGAGCGAGAATGACAGAGTGTTAGAGCTCTTCTCATCTCCTACACATCCACTCCCCCAACACTTTCCTGTCTCTTTATGCTATGGATAGACAGACACAATGAACTCACTGGTTACTGAAGGACTGTCTCCAGAAGTCAGCAGCCTCTGCCTTGGTGATGGTATAGGTGTCTCCTTGATACAGACCCTCCGGAAAGATCGCTCGCAGCTCGGACAAGATGTGACTGAAGATAAGTGAGAGCTTCATCAGGTTCCGCCTGAAGGGGGTAAATGAACCACAGGTCATTGGGGGTGGAAAGGACAGTGAGGAAGGAGTGCCATAGTGTGGGAGGGGTGGTGAGGGCACCCCCTCTACCGGCTCTGCCCTGTCTTTTGAGAAGGGAAACTAAAGTGTGCCAAATGCCATCTTGACAATGCAGTCTATCAGACTATCAAACCTGTCTAGCTGCCGTGTTGAAAGTAGTCTGACTGGTTTCATCATGGACTGGTGGGGGAATTCAAATAAACAGGAATGTAAGAGGCTACAGAGAAATGTGGACAGACAGCCCAATACATCACAGGTACATCCCTCCTCACCATCAGCAGTATCTACAGGAGGCGCTGCCTCAAGATGATAACATTCACCGTCTAACACCCCCTCTGGCTATGCCATGCTCTCTTCTCAATACTAGCATCGGGCAGGAGGTAGAGGAACTATATTACCCATCGGGCTCCAGAACAAGCATGGATACCTTCAGTCACCCCACCCCTGAGCTGATTCCACAACTTGCAGATTCATTTTCAAGGACTTTACAACTCATGCTCTCAGTATTATAACTCCACAATTTGCTTTATTTTGCACATAGGTTGTTTGTCAGTAATTGTTCATCATAAATTGTATTGTATTTCCTATGTTCTGATAAAGAAAATTAATTTTAGTTAGTATATGGTAATATCTACATACTTTGATAATAAATTTCCTTTGACTTTCTTCAACCATTCAGTTCTAAAAACAAACTGGTGGAACTCTAGTCACTACCTCAGTACAACAACAGCGACCAATCACTACCTCAGTACAACAACACAGTGACCAATCACTACCTCAGTACAGCAACACAGTGACCAATCACTACCTCAGTACAACAACACAGTGACCAATCACTATCTCAGTACAACAACAGTGACCAATCGCTACCTTAGTACAACAGTGACCAATCACTACCTCAGTACAACACAGTGACCACTTTACACTGCAATGTACTTTTTTCTGAATTATGCTCATCGTGTAAAAATCGTGGATCATTGACGTTTGAAAAGTTTTTCTTGTGAAATATCTTGTACTTGATAGTCTGTGCCTGTGAGTTTTCATTGCACTTGTTCATCCATACGACAGTTAACTTTGACTTCACACTCTCAGCATCACATTTCAGACAGCCACCAATGACCGTGTTAACAAAACCACATGTACTACTCATCCAGATGTGAATGAATGTGGAACAATTAGCAAGTTTGCATATCACACTAAATTCAGGGCTGTTTTTGAGTGTGAAGCAGGTTAAGATGAAACACAATGAAATCTTGATTATTTCGGGAGATGGGCTGAGGTCACTGTGGTCAGGAAGGATTGGATAGGTTACCAACTGTGGTCAGGAGACGTGGGACTGGTCACTGTGGCCAGGAGGGATTGGACAAGTTACCAGCTGTGGCCAGGAGTAACTAGACTGGTTGCCAGCTCTGGTCAGGGGAGTGTGAGTTAATACATTTTGGACATTCAAACCAGGATAGACGGTGCACAGTGAATGACAGGGCAATGGGATTACAAGTTGAACTGTTCCCTGAAAGTGGCCTTGTAACTAGACAGGGTAGTGCAGACCATATTTAGCCTGCTGACCTTCATATATCAGGACGTTGAGCTTAGGGTGTAGGGGCATTGTGTTGTAGTCAATTAATTTACTGTTGAGTTCACTCTTGGAATATTGTGTGCAGTGTTGGTTACCCTGTTACGGGAAAGACATTGTCGAGCTGGAGAGGATGTAGAGGAGATTTATGAGGACCAGAGAGACTGAGACATTGGTCACTCTGGAATGTAGGAGAATGAGAGGTGACCTTTGAAGTTCATAAAATCATGAGGAGTTCGAATAAGGTGGATGGTCACTGTCTGTTCCTCAGGAATGGGGAGTCTAAAATCAAGGGCACAGGTAAAAAATGAGAGGGGGGAGATTTAGAAGAGAGCTGATAGGAAACTTTAGACAGAGAGCAGTGAGCACTTGAAATGAACAGCTACAGGAAGTGGTCAAGGTGGGTGCACTGGTGATAGTCAAGAGGCGTTTGGATAGGTACATGGAGAAGAAGGTTTTGAGGTTTATTGACCAAACATGGTCAACTGAGACTCACAGGGAGGAAGCTGTGGTCAGTATGGGCCAACTGAGCTGAAGTAATCTTTATCTAACTATCTATCTCTATTTATAAAGATACAGTGTGGAACAAGACCTTCTGGGCCTAAACAAGGGACAGTTTACAATGACCAATTAACCTACTAAATCAGCGTGCTGTTGGTTTGCGGGAGGAAATTCGAGCAGTCATGGGGAGAACATCCTTATAGGCAGCAGCAGGAATTGAACCCAGTTCACCTGTACTGTAAAGTCTACTCTCATATGACTTCTCTGTAATTTCTTCCAGGCACCTCCCTACACTTGTTGAGTCTTCACCCATATCAGGCTTATTCTCCCTCCCAGTTCTGTGCCATTGACTGTCCTCCCCAGATATAGAGAGTAAATAAATCAGGAAAGTTGACGTTCCCCACAGCCAGCCAGAATCTCACCAGAAGGGGCTGTAGTTCCTGAGGTCGAGCAGGGAAAGGTGGTGAGAATCAGGAGGGGAGGATAAATTGGTGCAATCATGAAGAAGCCACTCCAGCAAATCTACTTCATTAGAGGTTTGAGATTCTGTATGTCACCAAAATCTATAGATATACCACGGAGAACATTCTGACTGGTCACATCACTGCCTTGCATCAAGGCTCCAATGCACAGCATCTGCCAGTTCCGTCACAGGGATAACCCTCCTACCACTATTGACATCTTCTAAAGGCAATGCCTCAAGAAGGCAGTGTCAATCATTAATGACCCTCATCACACACAACACTCCCTCTTCTCATTGCTACCATCAGGGGGGAGGTACAGGAGCCTAAAGACGCACACTTAACATTTTAGGAACAGAGCTTCCTCCCACGACCATCAGGTTTCTGAATGGACACTAAACTCATAAACACTATCACACTATTTTGCTCTCTCTTTGCACTGTATACTTATTTTTACAGTAATTTTGTTATGTGCTGTACTGCTGCCATAAAGCAACAAACTTCACAACATTCCTCAGTATACTGAACCTGATTTGGATTTGGTTTTGGTTTCTAGCTGCGGGCTGCTGGCAGACGAGTTACTTGAGGAGATAAGCCTCAACCTGCAGGAAGGATGTGAACAAACAGGTTCCCCCCACCTCCCCTGGAGCTGCTGGTAAGCTGCCTGTTATTTCTGTGCAGCCAGGCAGGGGCTTGTCACCACACTGCCTGTCGCTCAACCCAGTCGGCACCAGGCCATCACAGTCGCTCCTCATAAGTCCAATAGACATAAGAACAGAATTAGACTATTCAGCCCATCTGCTACTCCATTCCATCATTGCTGATTAGTTACCCTCTCAGATCTATTCTCCTGCCTTCTCCCTGTGACCTTGAATATCCCCAATGACTTGGCCTCCACAGTTGTCAGTAGCAAGGAATCGCTGTCCTCTGGTTAAAGAAATTCCTCCTCATCTCTGTTCTTAAAGGATGGCCTTGTATTCTGAAGCTGTGCCCTCTGGCCCAAGACTCCCCGGTATTGAAAACATCCTCTGTATGTCCAAGGACCACTAGTCCTTTCAGGATTTTGTAGGTTTCAATGAGAATCCCCATCATTCTGCTAAACTCCTGTCAGTACTGGCTCAGAGCCAGCAAATACTCATATATTAACCATTTCATTCCCAAAATTATTCTTACGATCTTCCTCTGGACCCTCTCCAATGCCAGCACCTTCTTTCTTAGATACGGGGCCCAAAATACTCCAAAACTGGTCTGACCCCAAAGCGCAAGCTTGCTTTTATATTCTAGTCCTGTTGAAATGAAAGCTAACATTGTGTTTACTTTCTTTTCCACTAGTTCAACCTGAAAATGAATCTTTAGGGAATCCTGAATTGGACTCTAAAGTCCCTTTGCACTTCTGATTTGAGAATTCACGGGACAAACCCTGGTCCCAGGAACCTGCTTGGTGAACCTCCTGTTCTGCCCTGCCTGCCCATTTGTTCTTCCTTAGGGAAATCATTGCTACGTGGCAGAGAAACAGGCCCTTCAGCCCAAATCATCGATGCCGAGATATCCATCTACACTAATCACATTTGGCTCACACGTGTCTACACCATTCCTATCCAGGGATCTGTCCAAATGTCTTATAAATGTTGTTCATGTACGTGCCTCAACTACTTCCTCTGGCAACTCACTCCACAAACCAGCCACCGCCTGGGTGGCTAACATACCCCTCAGGACGTCATTCAATCTCTTCCCTCTCACCTCTGCCATCAAGTTTTAATCTCCCCTACCATGGTGGAAAAGACTGTGATCATCCACCTTATCTGTATCCCTCAGTTTTATACATTTATACATTTCAAGTTCAAGTTTATTGTTACTTAACCTTACTTCTATACAATCAATTGAAATACTATGGTGGGCCCACAAAGCTTATAGCATACATGACACATAAATATGTTAATAAGATGTAATTTAAAATGTATGTAGTGTGCAGTGACGGTTCACTGTCCTGGTGTTGAGACCTCCGTGGTGGCTGGGTAGTCTATGTGGTCACCCCTCATTCTCCTGTCTCTAAGGAACAAAAGATCCAACATAACCAACCTCTCCCTGTAACTCAGGCCTGCTAGTTCAGTCAACGTCCTTGTAAATCTCATCTGCATCCTCTCCAGATTGACAACGTCTTCCCTAAAACAGGATGGGAAATAAAAACTGTACACAATTCTCTGTGTGGGCCTCAACAATGACTTGATAAAAAGCAGCATAAAATCCAAAACTACATTGGACTATTGTTTATTGACTACAGCTCTGCCTTCAATACTAGCATTCCAAGCAAACTCACCACCAAATTTCAGACCCTGAAAGTCAACGCCTCCCTCTGTAACTGTATCATCGATCTCCTGACCAACAGACCCCAATCAGTAAGGACAGGCAGCAACACATCCGCCACAGTTATTGTAAACTCTGATGTCTGCAGCCCACATCACAGCTCTCTGTACACTTGTGACTGTGTGGCCAGACTCTGCTCTTACTCTGTCCACAAGCTTGCAGATGATAAGCTCCAAGACTTTGGCCTCAATATCCCCTTGCACAATTGGATTCTGCATTTCCTTACTTGCAGACCCCAGTCAGTTCGGATTGACAACATCCCCCTCCACGGTCTCCATCAGCACTGGTGCAGCACACAGCTGTGTGCTTAGCCCCCGGCTCTAAATCATTTTACACCTATGACTGCGGCTGAACACAGCTGCTATAACAATATTCAAGCTTGCTGAAGGCATCACTGTCTCAGGCTGAACCAAAGCTGGGGATGAATCAGCATACAGGAGGGAGATTGAAAATTTGGCTGTTTATTATAACAATAACCTCCCACTCAATGTCAGCAAGGCCGAGAAACTGATTGTAGACATCAGGAAAGGGAAACCAGAGGTCCATGAGCCGGCTCCCGTCAGAGGTGGAGAGGTTTAGCAGCTTTACATTCATGGGTGTTACTATTTCAGAGGACTTGTCCTGGACCCACAAGCAAGTGTAATTGTGAAGAAACACCTCTACTTTCTTAGAAGTCTGCAGAGATTTGGCATGACATCTAAAACTTTGACAAACTTCTATAGATGAGCAGTGGAGAGTGTATCGACTGGCAATGCCTTTGAGTGGAAAATCTTACTAAAAGTAGTGGATATGGCCAGGGACATCACAGGTAAACGACTGAATGTATCGACATGAAATACAGTTATAGGAAAGCAGCATCCATCATCAGAGATCCTCACCATCCAGACCATACCGTTTTCTAGCTGCTGCCATCAGATAGAAGGTACGAGAGCCTTAGGACTCACCAGCAGGTTCACAAACAGTTACTACCCCACAACCATCAGACCAATGAACAAAAGGAGATAAGTACGCGCACAGGCCTATTCATTGAGGTGTTGCCGCACACAGTGATATCACTTTAAGGACTCCTGATCTCATCATCTCATGCCCTCATTATTTATTGCTACTTGTCTGTACTTGCATTTGCACAGTTTGTTGTTTTCTGTGCCCTAGTTGATCCTGTTACAGTTACTATTCTGTAGATTTGTTGAATACGCCGGCAGGAAAACGAATCACAGGTTTGTACGTTGTGGGATTGATAATAAAATTTACTTTCAGCTTTACTTTGCTGACATAGTGGACTGTAACTCAAACACTGATGAGTCAGAGGACAGGAAGCAGATTAAGAGTTTAGTGAAATGGCGACATGACAACAAGCTTTACTTCAGAATCAGGTTTATTATCACCGGCATATAGCATGAAACTTGTTACACCTGTACAATGCAATACATGATAATAAAGAAAAATGTCAACTAAAGTATATATGTATATTAAATAGGTAAATTAAAAATAGTGCAAAAACAGACATAATAGAAGTGAGGTAGTGTTCATGGGTTCAATGTCCATTTAGGAATTGGATGGCAGAGGGGAAAAAGCTATGCCTGAATCGCTGAGTGTGTGCCTTCAGGCTTCTGTACCTCCTTCCTGATGGTAACATTGAGAAGAGGGCATGTTCTGGGTGATGGGGATTCTTAATAATGGATGTCGCCTTTCTGAGGGATCACTCCCTGAGGATGTCTTGGATATTATGGAGGCTAGTGCCCCTGATGGAACTAACTAATTTTATAACATTCTGTAGCCTCTTTTGGTCCTGTGCAGTATCCCCGCCCCATACCAGACAGTGAGGCAGCCTGTCAGAATGCTCTCCACAGTATATCTGTAGAAATTTGTCTTAGTGACAAACCAGATCTCCTCGGACTCCTAATGAAATATAGCTACTGCCTTGCCTTCTTTATAGTTGCATCAATATCTTGGGATGTTAGAGCTTCAGAGATCTTGACACCCAGGAACTTGAAACTGCTCACTCTCTCCACTTCTGATCACTCTATGAGGATTGGTTTGTGTCCTTTCATCCTACCCTTTCTGAATTCCACAATCAGCTCTTTAGTCTTACTGACACTGGGGACAAGGTTGCTGCAGCAACACCTCTCAACTAGCTGGTACATCTCGCTCTTGTACACCCGCTTGTCTCCATCTGAGATTCAGCTAAAAAGTGATTGTATCATCAGCAAATTTATAGATGCCATTTGAGCCACACAGCCATGGGTAGAGAGGGAGAGAGCAGAACAGTGGACTAAGCACACATCTGAGGTGCACCAGTATCGATCATGAGCGAGGAGGAGTTACGAATATATATCTGCATAGTTTGTGGTCTTCCAGTTAGGAAGTGGAGGATCTAATTGCAGAGGGAGCTACAGTGGCCCAGGTTCCATATCTTATTGATCAGGACTGTAGGAATGATGTTATTAAACACTGAGCTATAGCCCAGGAACAGCATCCTGACAGTGTTGTTTGTATTTTCCAGGTAACCCAAGGCCATGTGAAGAGTCATTGAGATTGCATCTTCTGTGGACCTATTGTGGTGATAGGCAAACTGCAGGAGATCCAGATCCTTGCAGGTGTCGATTCTAGCCATGACCAACCTCTCAAAGCATTTCATCACCCTAGGCGTTAGTGCTACTGGATGATTGTCATTAAGGCAGCTCACACGACTCTTCTTGGGCACTGGTATGATTTTTGCCCTTCTGAAGCAGGTAGGAAATTCCAACCATAGTAATGAGGGATTGAAAATGTCTTTGCTATCCCTGCCAGCTGTTTGGCACGAGTTTTCAGAGCCACAAGAGTATTCCATCTGGGCCTACCACCTTGCAAGGATTCACCCTCCTGAAAGGCAGCCTGACATTAGCCTCCAAGACAGAGATCACAGGATTACTGGGTGCAGCAGGGATGCTCACAGCTGCAGTTATATTCCTCCTTTCAAACCAGAAACAAAAGGCATTGAGCTGGTCTGGTAGTGAAGCACCACTGTCATTCACACTTCAAGGTCAACAAAACAATAAACAAAGTTATTGACTTTGGTGGGGGGAGGGGAGTGAGTGGAAAGCTTCTGTCTACTGTAGTGTTACTGAGATCAAGAGGATTGAGAGCTTCATGTTCCTCCGAGTGAACATGACCTGGTTTGTCCTGCTTAACCATGTAGATGCCACAGCCAAGAAAGCTCACCAATCCCTCTACTTCCTCAGGGTTAGGGTTAACAACTTCAGCATATCCCTGTTGACCCTGAACAATTTTTATTGAAGAACCACGGAAATGATTCGACCCGGATGTATCGCAGTTTGGTACAGCAACTGCCCTACTCGTGACCACAGGAAGCTGCAGAGAGATGTGAGCACAGCCCAGCGCATCATGGAAACTAGCCCTTTCGCGGATTCTGTCTAAATTTCCTGCGGCCTCAGCAAGGCAGCCAATATAATCAAAGACAAAGTACACTGCAGATGCTGTGGTCAAATCAAGCCGTACAAAAAAGCTGGATGAACTCAGCAGGTCGGGCAGCATCCGTTGAAACGAGCAGTCAACGTTTCGGTTCGAGACCCTTCATCATCAAAGACCCCACCCACACTGGACATGACGAGACAGGCTTACATGACTTTCAGTAAGGACTTTGACACGAGAGACCGGTCTAAAAAGGCTCAAGCTCATGGCATCAAGACCTGGCGGTGACTAAAGATGGGGGAGATGATTGGGGCAGTGGTGTTATTGACGTGGAAGCCTAGGGTCAGGGGTCTGCCAGTTGGGACCCTTTCTGTGTGAAGCGCACAGGTGCAATCAGTGGTTTGGCGGATGTCACAGGTACCAGTGAGCCCAGCGTAAGGAGGACTTTTGTAAATAATGTGGGCCATGGCAGGGACAGGTGGATGCAGACGTGAGCTCATCCAGGGTGTTGGAGATCTGATAAGGAACAGAAGGTCACCTACAGCAAATGGAACGGCCCTGGGGAGTGTTGAGGAACAGAGTGACCTCAATGGACAAGCACCCCCGGGTGTGCGGCTCAGGTAGAGAAGGAGGTGAAGAATCTTCATTAGCTGGGAAAGGGAGTACAACTATACAAAGTACAGCGTTATTTAACGTTGGTCAGACCACAATGTTATACTGCGTACAGATACTGCAGGAAGGAGGTGATTGCGCTGGAGGGGAATGGGGGGGGGGAGTGGGTACTTGCACAGAAGATTTGTGGTACACACCCTGGGATGGAGTGGCAGAAGAGAAGGGAGAGACTGAGGTCTGTTCCCCCCAGAGTGGAGGAGAATAGTTGAGTGGGGTGGAATCAAACAGAAGAGTATAACATTATGAGGGAAACAGATATGGCAGGTATGTGGAAAGTTTTCCCCAGGACAGAGGTGCACAAGACCAAAAAGCAAGGATTGAGGGTAGGAGGTAGGAAGTGTGAGGCTCAGAAGAGACTTGAATTTCCCCAGGAGAGGTTACAAACCTGGAACTGAGGGAGTGGTGAAGCCAGGGACTCTCCAAAACTGCCAAAGGACATATTTTATGAATGGTAAGGCAACAGGGAGTGCAATGGAATGAGGGACCTCGGAGTACAAGTGCATCATTTGTTGAAAGCAGCCTCACAAGTAGGCAAGACGGTAAAGAATGCATTCGGCTCGTTGGCCTTCAATTCAGGCACAGAGTACAGGAATTGGGAAATGATGCAGCTGTTGTATGAGATATTGGTGAGAGGACACATGTTCGAGAAAATTTAAACGGACGCCACCAGGACTAGAGGGCCTTGAGTATAGGTAAGGAGGAGGTCTTTTTCCTTTGGGTAGATAGAATCCAAAAACTAGGGAGCGTAGGTTTAATGTGAGAGGGGAAAGCTTCAGAAGAACCTGAGGGGCAACATTTTCATGTGGAAAGAGGGTGAGTATATAGAATGAGTTGCCAGGGGAAATGGTTGAAGCAGTTACAACAGAGACATTTAAGAAGCTCTTGAATAGGTCCATGGAGGGGTATTGGTCAATCACAGGAAACCGGGAGCAGTGTCTGGGCACGGTGGCCAGCATGGAATGATAAGGCCGAAGGGCCTGTAGCTGTGCTGTAGTGCTCGTTGACTAGGTACCAGGACCAGCACTGGTACAGCTGACAAGTGTTGTACAGAGCTGTACCATAAGCTCCCCGCTCTCACACGCTGTGTCCTGGATAACAAAGGTCTGTGTCCCATATCACCTCCCCTCCCCCCATGGGTCCTCCGTTCTGCGTCCCAGGGATAGGAACTTGTGGTGGAACCATCTTCAAAGGACAGTGAGGGTGGAGTCAAGTCACCTTCTGGTCATGTACACAAAGATTAAAGATTGCCTTTCTTTGCCATTAAAACATACAGTAAAATTCATTGTTTGTGTTAATGTCCAACACAGCCCGAAGATCTGTTGAGGGTAGTATGCAAGTGTAACCATACGTTTGGCGCAAAATAGCATGTCCAATACTTGCTACACCTAACAGTACATCTTAGGAATGTGGGAGGAACCTGGAGCACCAGGAGGAATCCCATATGCTCATGGGAAGAACATACTAACTCCTTACATAAAGTGGCAGGAATTGAAACCCAGTCACTGGTACTGTGAGGCTTTGCACCAACTCCTCTGTTACTGAGGTGTGCAGTGAAGTACAGGTAACAGGATACAGGTACAGTGTACCGTCTCAGCCCAAAATGCCAACATCCATAGATGCTGCCTGATCTGCTGAGTCCCTCCAGCATTTCATGTGTGCGTTGCTCAAGATTTCCAGCATCTGCAGAAAGGGAAATCGTCCTTGCAGTTGCATCACAGGCACAGGGGGTCAGACAGAAAGTCTGTCCGCGGCAGGAGCGAGGGAAACCGAGCTGAAAAGCAGCGGTGAAACCCTGTCTGCACTGGAAGCAGGACGTTTGAAATGTGGAGTAAGCATCCCACTGTGGGTGGTCTCCCCACTCCATGGACCTCCTTGCCCTCCCCAGAGAGGTAGTTCCCTACCCCAGACACACTCTCCTCTTCTGTCACGGTTGACTTTGCCCAGAACAATCTCCAGTCCCATGTACACACCAACCTGGGCCTCCACATCCTCTTTTCCAACCCCACCTTCATTCCCAATCCCAGCTCCAACTCCATTCCCAACAACTGGGTATAGGCAGAGCTTGCCTCTTCACAATCCTAACACCGACCCCATTCCCGTTACTAACCCAACTAGTATATGGAGAATGAAGAATGCCCTCCACAAAACCATTGCCAATCCCATCGTACTGACAATACCAACAGGATGAAGCAACAGGGACAACAGCAGGAGACCAGGAAGCAACGAGTCAGTGAGCAGACAGAGATGAGTGGCGATGGGAGGTAACATGGTAACAGTCCGTTAGCTCACACGTGAATGAGAACAGAGACAACAGCGGTAGACCAGGAAACAATCAGTCAGCGGATAGACTGAGAGATGAGTAGTGATGGGCGATGAGATGGTCACAGTCCCTTACCTTGCGTGTGAACCAGAACAAAGATTGCGTGTTTTTACACTATTACTGTTTTCTGTCAAATGTTAGGTAATTAATAAACGAGCGATTTCATGATCTTCTGAAGGTGTACTTAACTCTCAAGCATGCAGGTACAGAACCTTTAAGCAGATGAAGGTACATCGTCATGGCCGGAAGAGAGGGAGGAGGGGAAGACTCCAAGCCAAACTGAAACACCAAGCAGTGGAAGTTCCTTTACCCAGCATCTTGTTAGTAAATGTACAGTCGCTGGAGAACAAATTCAGGACCTGAGGGCAAGATTGCTATATTGGAGAGAAATGAGCAATTGCTGTGCTCTATGATTCATAATGACATGGCTCACTACAGACATAACAAATACACCATATACCATCGCTATACTTTGATAAAGAATACCTACTGTACCATGCCTTGTCCGGTTATCAGAAAACCTGATTACTTGGCTGTCCTTCTATCTGCATACAGGCAGAGTCTAAAGTGCAGATAAGGACAACACAGAGGTAGTCACAAGAGGCAGAGGAACAGCTATGGGATTGCTTTGAGTCAGTGGACTGGTCTGTGTTTAGGGACTCATCAGACAATCTGAATGAATACACCACGGTTGTCATTCACTTAATAAAAACAGTCATAGATGAGTATGTCTCCAGAAAATCATGCAAAGTCTTCCTCAAACAGAAGCCCTGAATGATCTACGAGATCCACAATCTGCTGAGGGCCAAGTAGTGATGTAGTGTTCATGGGTTCCAATGTCGATTCAGAAATTGGATGGCAGAGGGGAAGAAGCTGTTCCTAAATCACTGAGTGGGTGCCTTCATAGTCTGATCATTCTCCTCTGCCCTCTCTCATTAATGAGGTGTGTTTTCTCGCTGGATGGTTGATGCTTCTTTGCCAGGCCACGTCAAAGTAACTTAGATCACATTTCTTCCCCATTCTGATGTCTGAGCTAAACAACTGAACCTCTTGACCACGTCTGCATGCTTTTATGCATTGAGGGGCTGCCACATGGTTGGCTGATTAGCTACTTGCATTAATGAGCAAGTGTGCAGGTGTACCTAATAAAGTGACTACCGAGAGCAAGTTTTGTTATTCCTGGTCAGACACAGAGTGAAGCTCCCTCCTCACCACACTATCACACACTTCCACCTCTGGTCCACTGCTGTGGACATGTCTGTGTGTTCTCTCGGTGCCCGATCTAGCCAACAGACTCAACCACCTCACAGATGGCTCTGCACTCCCCAACGGTTCTCTCACACCTGAAACAAGAGAAAATCTGCAGTTGCCAGAAATCCGAGCAACACACACAAAATGCTGGAGGAACTCATCAGTCCAGGCAGCATCTATGGAAAAAAAGGTAGAGTCGACGTTTCGGGTCCTGGAGTTCGGCCTGAAACGTCGACTGTACTTTTTTTTCCATAGATGCTGCCTGGCCTGCTGAGTTCCTTTAGTATTGTGTGTGTGTCTCTCACACCGGAGTTCAAACCAGTGGATCCAGTCTGTGACACGTTCTACTTGACGCCCACTGCTTGATACAGGAAGTCAGTTAAATTTAGCACAGTGGAAAGGAGCCAGACGCTGTACAACAGCCGCTCACAGCTCTGCACTGACCCAAAGTCACTCAGTGCCTCAACCTATTCTAGCCTCGAAAACTGGTCACCCTGCTCTAAGACATCATCAAGCTGCAGAGAGTGCAGAAAGGCTTCACTGGGATGTTACCATGACCAGGCGGCTCGAGTTATAAGGGAAAGCTCATCAGTCAGCGACTATTTCCCCTGCAGTGAAGGAGATTGGAAGGTGACATAACAGAGGCTTATAAAGTCTTGAGAGGTGGCTACCCTTCCAGAGTGGGGCAGTGAAAAGCCAGAGGGCATAGGTTTAATGTGAGACAGGAAAAGAATAAAGACTTTACGCACACAGAAGGCAGGGATGTATGGAACAACTGCCAGAGGAAGCAGCAGAGGTGGGGTACTAAACAATGTTTTAAATATATTTCCATAGGCAGATCACAAGACAGAAGAGATGCGTGCAGAATTAGGCCATTCGGCCCATCAGTTCTTCTCCACCATTTCATCATGGCTGATTCATTTTCCCTCTCAATCCCATTCTCTGGCCTTCTGTCTGTAACATTTCAAGCCCTGACTAATCAAGAACATATCAACCTCTGCCTTAAGTACACCCAGCGGGTGGCCTCCACTCTCACCTATGACAATGAAGTCCACAAATACACCACTCCCTGGCTAAAGAAATTCCTCTTCATTTCCATTCTGAGGGTTGTGCCCTCTGGTCCAAGACTCCCCTACTATGGGAAACATCCTCTCCATATCCATTCTATCTGGTCCTTTCAGAGTTTGACAGGTTTCAATGAGGTCCACCTCATTCTTCTGATTTCCACAGAGACCTAGAGCCATCAAACACAATTCATTTGACAAACCTTTCCATCGCAGAATCATTTGCGTGAACCTATCTCCTTTGAACCCTCCCAATTTCAACACATCCTTTCTTAGATAAGGAGCCCCAAACTGCTCACGATACTGTAAGTGAGGCCTCACCAGTGTTTTATAAAGCCTCGGCATCACCTCCTTGCTTTCATATTCGAGTCCTTTCAGAATGAATGTTGTCATCGCATTTGTCTTCAACCCTCAAATTAACCTGCATGAGGACTCCCAAGTCAAAGGCCTGATTTTGAGGGATACCGGTCAAACACTGGCAAATGAGACGAGCTCAGGTTGCTGATATTCAGGTCAGCATGGAAGAGTGCTTCAGTGCTGTCTAATTTTGTGACCTTAACTTTACCAGCATCTATTAACCTGCTAGATTTTTCCCTGGGTCTGGTCCCACGGCACAGGGGTAGCCCTGGAATACAGGGACCTCTCTGGACAGCACATGTATCCCCAGGGGTGTTCCAAGGTTGAGTTGGAGATACTGGATCTGTACCCACCCAATAACTGGTTCCTGCCCCCCATGATCTTCGATCCTGCCCACTACTGGATTCCGGCCCTGTATCAACTTCCTTCCCAAATGCCCTGAGCGAGGTGTAAGGAGCTTCAGTGGTCCAGCATCATTGCTGTCCGGAGTATTGCGACCTTGTCCAGGACAATGGCTCCAGGAGAGTTAAATGGTTACACAGAGGGAGGTATAGGCCCACTGGCCCACTCCAGGACTCTGCCCACACATTATCACTGGGCTAAAGGACAACGTGAGTACAGACTGCACTTCTCCAGGGCAGAACAGCACTCTCAGACCTGACCTCAGGACCCATCTTCACCCCATTATTGAAGATCCTTTGTCCAATGCCACCCTCCACTGGTATCTCACCAACCCACTCCGCAAATGGTCAACAGCACCAATCCTCTCTACCGTTGTTAAATGGTGCATCACTAAAGTCCTGTACCATTGGTCATCAAACCCATCTGCAATTGGGCAACAGTACAGCACCTAAACCTCTCCACCATTGGTCAACAGAAGATCACTAAACCTTTCAACCATTGGTCGATGACACATTACTAATCCCACCCACCATTGGTCAGAACCCATCATTAGGTTCTTCACTCTACTGTTGTTCCCCTCATACCCAAGGACAGTAGTCGCTGAAGTTTGTTTGCTGTAGCTCCCCAATAACTCTTCTGCTGATGGTGGAGGGGATAGTAAGGAATTGAGTATAAATGATTCCATCCACTCAGATGGGGTCTGAATGAGTGCTGTCAGCAGAGGATCTAATCCACCCGACTAGTAAAGATACACTGGGCGGAATGGCCTCAGCTGCTGGGATTTTCTCTTGGCTGGGAGATGGGGTGAGCACACTTTGGCCTCCATGTGATCATGGATTCACACATAAGAGAAACAGGTCCTTCAGCCCAATGTCCATGCTGATCCTGGTGCCAGTCACATTCTGCAACCCCCCCACCCACTCTCTGGCACGCACTGTGTTTTTGATGTCTCCAAGTTCCTTTTTCTGGTGGTTATGTCGCCTCTATCTCTCTAGCCCATGTTCAGCTGTCTTCACAGTAGAGTGAACTACCTCATCATCACTGCCTCCTCCTTCCTGTTCCAGTAACAGAACAAGCTTCCTCAGCCCGAACTACTGCCCCGATCTTCAACACTGGGTATTAGCTCACTTCTGACGAGCTAATCTGTGATACATCCTAGCATCCAAACCCTGGGGGCACACGTCCCACGTCTGACATAGATCCCAGCTAAGGTTGTCCAACCTCGAAGTCACTCATCCCAGTCAAGTTCATCCAAACATCACACAAAAATCCCAGCAAAGTCTGTCAAAATATCAAAGATCCCAGCAAACTCCATCCTAATCTCAGATACAGATCCCAGCAAAGCCCATCCTAACTTAGGATAGATCCCAGCAAAGTCCATCCTCACTTCAAACAAATTGCAACAAAGTCCACGCTAATCTTGGATATAGTTCTCAACACCATCCAAACCTCACAATGCATCTACTTAGATCTCCAAAGTATCCTTTCCCCTCCCCATTCCCTGGCACTGACCACACTGCCTATGGGACCCTATCCCTCTTCATTCACTCATCTACGAACAACCCACCATGCTGGGTAAGTTTCTAATTCTGACATCATGATTCTAAAAACATCAGCATTGGGCAGTCTCAGACTGTACCGGGGGGTGGGAGGGAGGGGAAAAAGATTGGGAGAGGGTGAGGGAGATGGACCGGAAGATGGGAGAGAAAACCACCCATCTACCCAAGCCCCTTCACTCACTCCGCTACTCACCTCCTGCTCTCCTGATGCAAGGGAGAGGATGGAGGACTCACAGAGGGAGAGGGAAGTTACATGAGGGTCCTTGCCCGAAACATCGACTCTTTACTCTGTTTCCATAGATGTTGCCTGGCCTGCTGAGTTCCTCCAGCATTTTGTGTGCGTTACATCTCTTGTTTGAGGTTACACGAGGAATGGGAAATCTGAAACAGCACACAAGGCTCTTGAGGAACTCAATTTGATGACCACTTTCAGTGGGAGATTCTCAACCCAAAACGTCAATAGTCTTTTTCTACCCACAACCACCGCCTGAGCTGCTCCAGCTGTTTTCGTGTGGTTACAGGAGGAAGGAGCTGGAGGAGGGAGGGTTCAGTAGCAACACTTCCCCCACTCTCTGCACAGACACAGGGTTTGTCTGGTTTAACGCTCAACCTCAATGTCAGATAACAGCTGCTGACACTTCCACCACATGGCCAAGTCCGGAGGACCGGTTCACGTGGGATACAGCCCGCTGCACACAGAATTGTGTTGTTTGTAGGAGAGGTGAGAAGGGGGCTGGGGAGTGGGCAAGGAGGGGGAGGGGCGAGCGAGACCACCAGCCTCCTCTGATGAGAAACAAAAAGGTCAATATATTACAGATGTCTTCCTGAGTCAGGCCAGCCAGTTGTCCTGTCATTCAGTCATTCGAGGTGCTTTGAGAGTCCAGTCATAACGGGCATTAATGCCTTTCTCACAGACAACCTCAACCCACTGTAACTTACCTACTACCAACACAGGTTAAACAGCAGACACCATCTCCCCGGCTCACATTCACCACTGTGCCATCTGATCATTCAGGACACCGACGTCCATCTATTATTTATTCATGACAGCTCTGCCTTCAAAAGTATAGTTCCCAGAAAACATCGCCAACACAGGAAATTCCGCACGTGCTGGAAATCCAAAGCAACACCCATAAATGCTGGAGGACCTCTGCAGGCCAGGCAGCATCCATAGAAGTGAATAACAGTCAATCTTTTGGGCTGAGACCCTTCTTCAGGACTGGAGAGAAAACGGGAAGACGCCAGAATAAAATGGTGGCAGGAGGGGATAGAGGATAGCTGGAAAGTGACAGGTAAAGCCAGCTGGACGGGAAAGGTAAAGGGCTGGAGAGGAATGAATCTGAGAGGAGAGGAGAGTGGAACATGAAAAGTGAAGGAGGAGGTACACCAGTGGATTGTGATTGCAGATGAGAAGAGGTAAGGAGCCAGTGTGAGAAATAGAAGAAGGGAAGAGGAGGGTATTTTTTTTACTTCATGGCATAAGTGGGGGGCCATAGCCCAACATGTTGGAGCAGCAATGATAATTGGAATTAAAATCTTCATCCATTGCGAAGATCTGCTTTTGGCGGATGGAGCGGAGGTGTTCAATGTAGTGGACCCCAATTTACAATGGGTCTCACCAGTGTAGAGGAGGCCACATCGGGAGCACCAGACACATTAGACGACCCCAGCAGATTCATAGTTGAAGCGTTCCCTCACCTGGAAGGACTGCTTGGGGCTCAGGATGGAGGTGAGGGAGAAGGTGAATGGACTTTGGTCACTTACAGAGATAGTCCCAGGAAGGAGATTAGTGGGGAGGGACGAACGGACAAGGGAATCATGGAGTGAATGATCCCTGTGGAAATCAGAGACTGAGGGGCAGGTAAAGATGTGTTTGGTGGTAGGATCCCTTTGTAGATGGCGGAAGCTGCAGAGGTTGATGTGTTGGATGCGGAGGCTGATGGCATGATAGGTTAGGTCAAGAGGAACTCTATCACTGTTAAGGTAGTGGGAAGATGGGGTGAGCACGACTGTCTGGAAAATGGAGATGTGGGTGAGAGCAGCATTAATGGTAGAGGAAGGGAAACCCCGTTCTTTGAAGGACATCTCCAATGTCCTGGAAAGGAAAGCCATGTCCTGGGAACAGGTGTAGCAGAGGCAAATACACCGAGTAAAGGGAATATCATTTTTACCGGAGACACGGAGGGAAGAGGTATAGTCCAAGATAGCCAGGGGAATTGGTAGGCTTATAAGAGATATTGTTCAACAGCTTGTCTTCAGAGATGGAGACAGGGAAACCGAGAGAGGGGAGGAAGGCGTTAGAAATGGATCAAGTGAGTTTAAGGGCAGGGTGGAAGTTAGAGGCAAAGTTGATAAAATTGATGAGCCCAACATGGCTGCATCAAGCAGCACCAATGCAGTCATCGATGTTGTGGAGCATTACGGGTGAAGGCTTCAAACATGTTTAGTTCTATGTAAACAATGAAAAGGCAAGCAAAGCCGTGGCCCATACGTGTGCTCATGGCTATGCCTTGAGTCTGCAGAAAGAGCAAACAGCTGAAAGAGAAATTATTGAGGGTGAAGACAAGTTCTGCCAGATGAAGGAAGGTTATGGTGGAGGGGGACTGTTTGGTTCTTTTATTAAGAAAGAAGCAGAGAGCTTTAAGGCCTTCTTGATGGGAGAATAGAACTGTACAGGGACTGGACATCGGTGTTGAAAATCAGGCAGTCAGAGCTAGGAAATATAAAGTTAGTGAGGAGAACAAGAGTGTGAGAAGTGTCGTGGAGGGAGATAGAATGGTGTCAAGGTGTGAGGACATGAGTTCAGTGGAGCAGGAACAGGCAGAGACAATGGGCCTACCCAGAGTCAGGTTTGTGAATTTTGGGTAGGAGGTGGTTTGTGTGGGGTAGGTGAAGTGTGAGTGGCTGGGAGATCTCAAGTGTTCATGAGGTCAGTGATAGCGTTGGAGACAGTAGCTTGATTGTCCAGAGAGGAGTCCTCTTCAAGGGGTAGGTAAGAGAAGATGTCTGAGATTTGCCACCTGGCCTCTGCAAGGTAGAGGTAAGTGCACCACTCTACAACATAACTCCTTTGGTCTGTTGGTTTGATGATAAGGTTGGGATTAGTGCAGAGAAAGTAGAGGGCATTCAGAGGGGATAAGGTTCGAGGAAGAGTGAGGACTGCTGAAGTTGTGCTGGTTATCACGCATCACTCTGCAACTGAATTCTCGACTTCCTGACCAATAAATCACAATGAGTAAGGACAGGCAGCTACACCAGTGCCACGACTATACTCAACAGTGCTTAACAAGGTCGCATTGCCAGTCACTAATCTACCCTCTGTGCACACTCGTAATTGTGTGACAGATTCTGCTCTCACTCCATCTACAAGTTTTCAGATGACACCACCGGTGTGTGCCGACCTCAAATAATGATGAATTGGAATAGAGAATGGAGCCGGACAGCTGACTGACACGATGCCAGACAGCAGCCTTCCTTTGATATTTGCAAATTAGAAGTCAGTAACTTCAGGAAGGAGTGTGGTGCATATGCTTCAGTTTTTAATGAACTGTGTTGAGGTTGAGCGGGTTGAGAACCTGTCCTGGCCCAATCACGTTGACGAGGAAGCTCACCAACATCTCGAATCTTCAGGACAAATTCAGTCTGTCCCCATCAAACTTGAACAATTTTTGTCTATGCACCAAAGAAAGAATCCTAACCAGCTTAGCATGGCAACAGCTCTGCCCAAGACCACGAGAAACTGTTGTAGGCCCAGCTTGGCACGTCAAGGGAACTTGTCTCCCCTCCTTGGATTTTGTCTACGCTTCTCGCTGCCTCAGCAAATCAGCCAACATAATCAAAGACCCCACCCACCCCAGACATTCTCTCATCTCCCCTCTTCTATCGAGCAAAAGGTACAGAAGCCTGAAAGCACATTCCACCCGGTTTTCCCACTGTTGTAAGCTATTGAATGGATCCCTAATATGATTAGGGCTCCCTGTAATGAACTTGCGCCTCGTTGTCCAACTGCACTGCAGTCTCTCCGGAACGTCACTGCATTCTGTCATTGTTTTCCACTGTTCTACCTCAATGCCTCGTTAAGTGACTGGATCTCCATGGACACTGCTCACTGTACCTTCTCACATGGGATGATAATTAACCTGTTCCAACTTCCCATGTGTTTGGGGCGGTTAACCACAGTTCAAACCTAGACTGCTTCTCAGCATTTAACCCAAGGATCTGTAGACTGCATGTTTGCAAAGTTTAACTATTAATAGTGTGGACGTGCAGTCCCTTCACATCTGCACCGACCCTGATCTCCCTGTAACCACGCTTCCCCATAGTCTGTACCTCTGACCCTGCCTTCTGTGATCCCCTCCCTCCCCATACTGTTGAACTCTCTGGGGGTTACCCTGAACTTGAGACAGAGGACCCCGCTCCATTCCTTCCTACCAGCACTGTGTCTGCCTCTCTCTCTCTCTCTCTCGAGAGTGGTCACCTGGCCTGCCACCTTGGTGATGGCCCTCCACCCACACAGTATCCCAACCCAGTCCCCACCACATCCCAAACTAATTCTAGCCACAACGGAAGCTGCCTCTGTACATCCTATAGTGCGGGCACAGGCCCTTCACCGAACATGACCACACTAGCGATTGTCTCCCTCCACAGTAAACCCAGTGAACGATGGCCTGGAGAGTGGAATGTGGATCCTGGCCTCCAACAGCATGTACACAAGTCAGCCTCCCCTCCATCTACACTTTGCACTGCCTCAGTAAAACAGCCAGTGTAACCAAAGACCCCTTCTCCCACCAGACAGAAAGCATGTACCACCAGGCTCATAGATAGCTTCTTCCCTACAGTTAACAGGCTTAAAGAAACCTTGTACAATCAAATGGACTCTTGACTTCAGAAACAACATTATTATGATCTTGCACTTCATCATTTCCTGCACCACACTTTCTCTGTAAATGTAACACATTATTCTGTGTTCTGTTTTTCCTTCCCCAGTGCACCAATATACTTAATGATCTGTCTAGATGGCAAAGAAACCATATTTTCACTGTTCATGTGAACTACAACAATCGAAAAATGGAAGTCACAATGGTAGGGAGGGCTGTTGGATGCTCGGGGTTTAGATGTTTCAAAAGGGACGGAGAGGGAGGGAAGTAAAGGAGGTGAGGGAGTGGCATTGCTCATCAGGGATACTATCACAGCTGCAGAATGCACGGGTGCACTAAGGGTATCTTCTACTAAATGTGGGTGGAAGTCAGAAACAGGAAGAGAGCAATCACTCTGTTTAGAGTATTCTAGAATGTTCTATGTTCCAACTTGCAAACGTAATTAATAACTTAGAGCAGATAGTTAATTTTCTCATTATATAAGATACCAGCAAACATTGTCAACATCTCCCAACTGAGAGAACACAATTCCTTTATCCGGTTATACCAGAGACCAGCAAACATCGTAAACTTCTCCCAATTCAAACAGCACAGAGTAGGGATTGCACCCTACGCGTCCCTCCCCACTGATCTCCCTCTTGGCACTTATCCTTGCAAGTGGAACAAGTGCTACATCTGCCCGTACAGTTCCTCCCTCACTGCCATTCAGGGCCCCAGACAGTCCTTCCAAGTGAGGTGACACTTCGCCTGTGAGTCTGTTGGAGTCATATACTGCGTTCAATGCTCCCACTGTGGCCTCTTGTATATCGGTGAGACTGAACGTAGATTGGGGGACCGCTTCGCCGAGCATCTATGTTCCATCTGCCAGAACAAGCAGGATCTCCCAGTGGCCACCCATTCCAATATGTCCATCCATGGCCTCCTCCACTGTCAGGATAAGGCCACACTCAGAATGGTGGAACAACACCTTATATTCCATTTGGGTAGCCTCCAACCTGATGGCATGAACATTGATTTCTCAAACTTCCAGTAATGCCTCCCCCGTCTCAACTTCACCATTTTTCCATTCCCTCGTTACTCTCTCATGCTATCTCCTTGCCTGCCCATCACCTCCCTCTGGTGCTCCTCCCCCACCCTCCCCCCACCTTTCTTCTTTCTTCCACGGCCTTCTGTCTCATTCACCAATCAACTTCACAGCTCTTTGCTTCATACTGCCACCCCCCCAAGTTTCTCTCTCTCCTCCCCCCACCTTTTAAACCTACTCCTCAGCTTTCTCTCTCCAGTCCTGCCAAAGGGTTTTAGCCCAAAGCATCAAATGCTGTTTTTTCCCCATAGATGCTGCCTGGCCTGCTGAGCTCCTCCAGCATTTTCTGTGTCGCTCAGATGTGCAGTATCTGCAGACTTTCTCATTTGCGATTTGAGCACAGTTCCTTTTCTGGTTATACCGGAGACCCGCAGACATAGCAAATGTTTCCAAGTCAGACCACTGTCTTCCTTTTCCCGTTATACCGGACACACACGATGTCTGACTCGTTGATAGGTAGGGATAGGAAAGCTGGTCCAATGCAGGAAGGCTCATTTGTGTATGTGCTGTTGGAGGCAAGAATGCAAATTCCAGGCTATCAGGACATGGTGGGCCGTGGCCAGGCTGTAGTACGTCACAGAGGCAGCTTCTGTTAACGGCTCACGGGAGTAGTGCAGGTCTGGGATCTGAGTGGATGAGAGGTGATCCCTTTGCTCCATGGCTCTGTGACCCTAACCATTCCTGCTCTCCTCTACCCTACAGCCCCATGTCTGGATCTTTCACGGAGCCACACTGCATGGAACCAGACCCTTTGGCCCAACTCATTCATGCTGACCAAAATTCCCATCTTAACTATTCCCATTTTTGATCTTAGAACCTTTCCTGTCCATGTACCTGTCTAAATACCTTTTAGACAATTGTCATTGCTGTCCCCACCTCAGCCACTTCCTCTGGCAGCTTTTTCCATATACAACCTCACACTGGATGAGAAACTGACCTCTCATTACCCCTTCAATTCTCTCCCCTCTCACCATGCCCTCTGGTTCTTGAACTCCCCCCAGCTCTGGGGAAAAGACTGGGCCACCAGCCCCTGTCTATGCCCCTTGCAGTTTTACATAAGATAACCCTATCATTCTCCAAGAACACAAACCAGTCCTCATCAAGGAATCGGCGGTGGAAAGGGTGAGCAGTTTTAAGTTCCTGGGCGTCGACATCTCTGAGTGTCCATTAGCCTATTGGTACAACATGCCACAGGCTATACTTCTTTAGGAGTTTGAAGAGATTTGATATGGCACCAAAAGTTTGAGCAAATTACCACAGATGCCTCATGGAGAACGTTCTACATCACCATCTGGATGCTTCAACGCACAGAATTGGAAAAAGCTGAAGAAGGTTGTAGACTCAGACAGCTCCATCGTGGGCTCGAGCCTCCCCACCATCGACGACATCGTCCAAAGGCAATGCCTCGAGTAGGCGGCACCAATCACAAAGGACCCTCGCCATGCTGGACATGTCCTATTCTCATTAATACCATCAGGAAGGCACTACAGGAGCCTGAAGACCCACACTCCAAATTTTAGGAACAGTCTCTTCCACTCTGCCTTCAGATTTCTGAAAGTTCCCTGAACCCATGAATATATTTCTTTTGTAACACGTATTTACTTGTTTTACTGTAACTTACAGTAATTTCTTTTAAATGTCTGAAACTGTACTGCAGCCACGAAACAGCGAATTTCACATTAGTCGGTGATAATAAACCTGATTCTGAGACACTTCAGTTAATGTGTTCTTAGCTCTGCCTCATAGGGAAGCAATTGTAGCCTCTGCAGTAGGTCTGTGACTATCTTTCATTCATGTGCCCCTACCACCGACATCCTTCCTGTAATGAACGCGATACTCTGGTTTTGACCAGCTACAACTGTCACAAACACTACGACCAGCACCCATCCTCCAGTTGCTGGGAAACACGTTCATTGCCCGACGGTGGGAGCAGATGGAGGAGTTCAGAGGAGAGTGTACTGGGGAGGGAGGGGGGAGAGAGAGAAGGAGCAAAGGAGGATGGTTGTAGAGTGTCTATGATTCTGTCCCATGCACATGTCTGGTCTCAGTGACAGAGAACTGAAGTCCAGAGGAGATGCACCAGATCGATTCCTGGTACAGTGGTCTTGTTCCCTGGGAGAATCCAGGGAGAAAAGCGGCAAACATGGGTGGTTTTCTCTGGGGCATTGGACACTGAGATTTATAAAGTTATAAGAGACACAGGTAGATCAGACAGTCGGTATATTTCTCCGCCAGGGTGGATGCGTCTAATGCCAGAGGGCACGTGTTTACGATGAGAAAGGGCCAGTCTGCTTTTTACACATTGGTGGGTGCATGGAATGTGCTGCTAGGAAAAGGCGTGGGGGCGAATACGACAGAGATATTCAAGAGGCTCCCAGACAGACACATGAACGTGTGGAGAAAGGAGGGATATCGACTGTGTGTAGACAGAGGGGTTAGTGTGCTCGACTGACACGTGAACATGTGGGGAATGGACATTGTGCAGAGGGGATTTAGTGTGTTAGTGGGCTAATTAGTTCTGCACACACAAGGTGGGCCCATCCCTGTGATGTACTGTTCTGTGCTCTGTGACTGGGTGAATGAAATAGGATTAGTGTAGGATGGGTGCCTGATGATCAGCATAGCTTCAATGGGCCAAAGGGCCTGTTACTATGCTGTATGAAAGTCAGCTGGAACTCCCTGGATTTTGATAGAACATGAGAATATCCCATTGAAATACAAGGAGCTTGATGGGGGGGGGGGGTTGGTGAGGAGGGCACTTACACTGGCTGGGGCATCCAGCACCAGGGGACCCAGTTCCAGAATGAGGGATCTGCCATTCTGTATGGACACAGGGTGAGATTGCTTCACCTGGAAGTCAGGAAATTCAGGGAATACCTCTCCCAGAGGCTCAGTGTATCTCAGAGAGGTTCCGACGGAGTGAATTGAGGGGACAGGGTTAGTGCAGTGAGGAGAGGCTGAGGGAGGTTCAGTGTATCTGAGAGAGGTTCCGACTCTGAGGGAATTGAGGGGACTGGGTTAGTGCAGGGAGGTGGGGCTGAGGAAACAAATTAGCCAAGGTTGTGGGGGTAATTAGCATGGCTAGAGGGGCCAAATAGCTTCCTTCTGGGCTGATTTTTGGAGTTCAGAACGTCACACAAGGAAAAATGATGGGACTGATATCTGCCAGTACTGTCTCAGTGAGGGCGAGGATAGGAGGAGTAGGAGAGAGGGAGAGAGTGAGTGAGGACAGAGAAATGGAGTGAGGAAAGGGAATGAGTGAGCCAGAGAAGAGAGGTGGAGAGGATAGAGAGAGATTGGGTAAAAGAAAGAAGGAGAGAGCAGGGGAGAAGACAGCCAGGTGGAACAGGAAGGGCGGAGGTGGACAGGGGAGGGTGTGCACTGGGATCTTGCTGTGCCCGACTCACCGTGCCTGCGAGTTTTCCTGGAACATCTGCTCGCCGGCATCCTCAAACAGTTCGTTGGTCTGCCTGCACTTCGACGCCAGGTTCAGCAGGCAGCTTTCGAGGTGTTGACGGCCCTTCTCCCGCTGCCGCGACTCGGCCAGCACCCGGTCCAAGTGCGCGGTGGTGGCGGCCGCGATCTCGGGCAGGTAAGGCGGGCTGTTGCGGAGCCGCAGCCGGGGGTTCTGGCAGCGCTGGGCTAGTTTGCGAAGCTGTCCCTGCACCCGGCTCGCCTTCCGCCGCTGAGGGTCCGCGGGCAGCCGCCAGCCAGCCGATATCATACTCACTCCATCTCCGCTCGGCCCGGCCAGGGAGTGTGGGACGGACGCGGCGACAGGGAGAGAAGGGAGGGGAAAGGGGAGGGACCGAGGAGGAAATAGAGGGAGGGAATAGGGAAGAGAGGGAGGGACTATGGAGAGGACGGAGGGAGAGAGGGGTTGATGAGGAAGCAAAAGGAGAGAAAGAAGTGAGCACACTATTCATTAGCCCCAGTAATGCGCACCCTCAGTGTGGAAATACACCAGGTAGGGCAGTCCGTGCACGCACAGACCATGTCCATTCACACTGTCTGTACATACCCATGAACTCTGCACAGTGACATACACCGAGCTCACTATAGCACACTGAATGCACACACACACTCCCCGGATATACTTCGGACCTCGACCCAGTCACCTCGTTCCTCACCCATCTGTCCTGGAGAGCATCTCTCCCGCTCCCCTCCACAGTTCCCATCCTGTCCCATCCTGGAATCTGTGTGGAACCGGCTCATAAAGGCCAAGTTTCACCTCAATGTTCTCACAGGACTTTACAGACTAACGTGTCACGCTGTCACACAGTCGCCTCACCCTGTCGATGGTTCAGCTGGCTGTGAGAACTTCCTGTCTAGGTGACCCCGCGGAATAGGGAGTTACCTCCCGACTCCTGGGAAGTTGCTAACATTCACCCGGAACCCTACCGTGCGCGAAACCAGTCAGACAGGAGACGGCCCCTCCACCCAGCCTGGTCACTGTGGAAGGACACCCCCCTCCCGACACGCACATTTCGACCTCTGTCAAGGAGCCTTTCTCACAGACCCCGCCCGACCCTTTGAGTATTGCTGAGGTTCTGCATGTCCCCAGCGTCTGCAGTTCCTGTTTGTGACCTCCACCTTCTGCAGCCACTGAGGCAAGCAGAGGCTGTCTATACTTCTCACCGCCTGGTAAAGCAGCCAACAGAATCAAAGACCCCACCCACCACAGACATTGGACAGAAGATATAAAAGCCTGAAAACACCAGCCACCAGGCGAGAGAACAGCTTCCCCAGAGAGGAAAACAAACCACGGACGGGTGCAGACTCAGACAGCTCAACCGTCCCATTGCAAAAGGCATCATCCATCACTAAGGACCTTCTCCATCCAGGACAGGTCCTCCTCCTGGTGCTACTATCGTGGGTACTTGGACAGGAACCTGGAGACACACACTCAATATTTCAGGAGAACCTTCTTCCCCTTTGCAGTCAGATTACTGAAAGCTGCCTGAACACTACCTCATCATTATGGTGTCTTTTTGCGCTATTTATGTGTGTGTACATATATAAAATATTTTTTTAATTAAAAATAATATCAATTTTTATGTACTGCTGCCACAAAGGAACACATACCATGACACACATCAGTGATAATAAACCTGATTCTGATACCCTGATGTTATAGGACAATTGAACGGTTCCCTGGTAAGATCAGATCGACAGTTGACCCCACAATCTATCTCATTCGGATTTTTCACCTTACTGTTTACCAGCACTACACTCTCGGAACCAAGTTTAATATCATTCACGTACATCGTGAAACTTGTCTTTTGCAGCAACAGATGTACATTCCAATGCATAGTATTAAAAACTATAAATTGCGATAAGTATATATTACAAAAGGAGCATTAAATGAAACAAGTAGAGCTAATGAGAGGTGGAAATACTGAGACAGTGTTCATAGAATCACCCTATGTTCAGAAATTGAATGGCAGAGGGGAAGAAGCTGTTCCTGAAATATTGAGTTTGTGCCTTCAAGCTCCTGTACTTCCTCCATGATGACAACAATGAAAGGAGAATGTGTCCTGGGTGAATGGGAGGGGGAGGGTCCTGAATGATGGATGCCACCTTCTTGAGGTATCGCTTTATGAAGGATGCTGCCTTCAGTAATTATGGCCAGTGCCCATGATGGAGCTTTCTGAGTTTACAACTTTCTGCAACTTTTTTCCAATCCTGTGCCATGGCCCCTCTATACCAGACTGAATGCTCTCTGTGGAAGATCTGTAGAGATTTGCAAGAGTCTTTGGTGACCTACCAATATCCTCCAACTTCTACTGAAATATAGCTGCTGCCGTGCTTTATTCCTAATTGCATCAGTATGTTGGGCCCAGGGTAGATCTTCAGAGATGCTGCCACCCAGAAACTTGCTCACCCTTTCCACTTCTGATTCTTGTAACTGTTACACTTTATTTTGGATTCTGTTATTGTTTTCCCCTGTTCGCCTCAATGCACTGTGTAATGAATGAGCAGTATGCAAGAGGAGCCCGCTACCTGTGACGAAAAGAAACCAATTCCAATTCAAGGTGAATCACTACCTTGGGGGGGATCAGACTTAGACCAGAAGATCATAAAATATAAGTGCAGAACTAGGCCATTTGGCCCATTGAGTTTGATCTGCCATTTCACCATGGATGATCCAATTTTCCTCTCAGCCCCAGTCTCCTGCCTTCTCCCGTATCCCTTCATGCCCTGACCAATCAAGAATCAATCAACCTCTGCCTTGAATGTTTCTAAAGTCTTGGCCTCCACAACCTCCTGCGGCATTTACTTGAACCACACAAGTGTATTTTTTCTCTGATCATTAACGGGAGTCAGTGTGGAGTCCATCTGTACAGTTTGCGAGTCTGCGTGAACCGCACTCTCTAGTACTCCGTTGCTTCACAGTCTATTTTCGAAGTTGAGAGGTTTTAATCAGGGGCCGGCTGGGAAGGATTGGTTAAAGTTTAACTGCACAAGCTACACACAGAAGCCTCCACAGTGCAGTCACCAGAACACTGGATGAGACAAAACTTTCAGCGTATTTGTCCTCTTGCCGAAGGCTTCCTCAGGCCTGAGTCAAAGCCTCGAACCTGGGTCAGTTTCAAAGCAGCTGGAGTTCTCGCTGAAGTCAAACATTGGCCTTTCTCTGCTTCCTGTTGTCACTCTGAGACACTGTAAATAGGTCACGGGCACCATCTTGACCACAACCAGAACAGGAGGCAGCACCTTGTCCCAGGCTTTGTCTCAGCTGCCTCCTCTTCTCCCCGACAGTTTCCATGGCAGTTTGTCTCTCTCCACTTTCTGTTCACACAAAATAACTGGCAGGTGGAATATAGCGTAAGAAAGTTTATGGTCATGCATTTTGGTAGAGGAAATAAAGGCATAGACAGTTTTCTATCAAAATTTCAAACATCAGATGTGCAAAGGGACTAGGGAATCCTCATGCAGAGTTTCCTAAAGGTTAATTGGCAGTTTGAGTCGGCGGTGAGGAAGGGAAATGCAATGTTAACAGTCATTTCAAAAGGACTAGAATACAAGAGCAAGGTTGTAATGCTGAGGCCTTATAAGGTATTGGTCAGACCACACTTGAGCAGTTAGGGCCCCTTATCTAAGAAAAGATGCGATGATATTGTTGGAGGCGCAGAAGCCTGAAAGCACGCACTCAGCAATTGAGGAACAGCTTCTTCCCCTCTATCATCTGATTTCTGAATGGACGTTGAACCCATGAACGCTACCAATTGTTAAAAATTATTTCTGTTTCTACATGACTTATCTTAATTTAACTAATATACATATATACTTACTGTAATGAATTAATTTATTTCTTAATATTTTTAATTCTACTGCTGCCTCTGAGTTAACAAATGTCATGACACGTGCCAGTGCTATTAAACCTGATTCTGATTCTGGGCCTGTATTCACTGGAGCTCAGAAAAAGTATTGATACCTATCAAATATTGAATCATCTGGACAGATAGACTACATGTGGAGAGGATGTTTCCTAAAGTGTGGGAATCTAGGACCAGTGGCCATAGCCTTAGAATAGAACAGAGATGAGAAGGAATTTCTTTATTCAGAGGGTGGTGAATCTGTGGAATTCATTGCAACAGACAGCTGTGGAGGCCAAGCCATTGGGTATATTTAAAGCAGACGTTGATAGATTCTTGATTAGCCAGGGTGTCAAAGGTTACAGGGAGAAGTCAGGAGAATGGAGTTGAGAGGGCTAAAAAAATCAGCCATAATGAAATGTCAGAGTAGACTTGATGGGCTGAATGGCCTAATTCTGCTCTTATGTCTTGTGTGCTTGTGGTCTTATGATTTGGGCGATGTGGCTTGAAATGTTGAGACAGCATTGAATTGTCCATGCTGGGTCATAGAGACAGACAATAGGGAAACAGGCCCTTCAGCCCAACTTATCCATGCCAACCAGAGTACATTCCTGAGCAGGTCTGCATTTGGCCCCTGTACCTTTAACCCTTTCCTCTCCATGTGCAAGTGACTAACACATAACTGCACATTCCTCATTATATTGTCTGGCAGCTCATTCCATGTGCAGCCACCCTTATAGCGAAAAACATACCCCTCTGTCACCTCTAAATCTTGTCCCTCTTACCCAAAGCCTCAGCAAAACACTGGAGAAACTCCACAGATCAGGCAGCATCAACGGAAATGAAAAAACTGTCAACATTCCCGGCCAAGACCCTTAAACAGGACGGGTAAGGAAAGAGGACAATGCCAGAAGGAAACATCCTCTGCCTTGAAGGTTTAGACTCCCCCTCCCCCAGGAGAAAGACTGTGACCGTCCATCTTACCTCTGCCCTTCATGGCTTTATAAACCTCTATAAGGTCACTCCTCAGCCTCTCCAACCTCTCCTTATAACTCAAGCCCTTCTGTCCCGGTAACATCCCAGGGAATCATTTCTGTGGTTTAATCACAGCCCCCCTGTAGCTGGAGGAATGGTGGTGAGCTGTTTTCTTGAGCCCCTGTAGTCCATGAGGTGGGTTATACCCGCAGTCTGTAAGGTGTGGGTTATGTGCGCAGTGGAGGGATGGTGGTGAGGTGCCATCTTGAACCACTGTGGTCTGTAGGGCATGGGTTATCCGCATAGAGGAAAGATGGTGGTGAGCTGCCAGCTCAACCCACTGCATTCTGTGAGGTGTGGGTCATACCTGCCGTGCTGCCAGGGAGGAAGTTGCAGGATTCTGACCCAATGATGCTGAATGGACAGCAATATATTTCCAAGTCAGGACAGCGTGTGGTTTGGAGGGCAACTTCCAGGTGGTGGGGCGCCCCATGGTTGTGCCTGTGTGGATGTGATGGGGTATTTGTCAGATGAATTCCAGCAGCAAGTAACACTTCTGTTAACTCAGCCACCCTTTCCCAAAGGTTTTGTTCAGCATTAATATCCCTCCTCTCAGCCTCAGGGAGAGGGAATTCAATGCTGGAGACACATGAGAGAGGAGATGCTGTAACCTGGAGCAACATACAAGGTGCTGGAGGAATTCAACAGGTTCAGCAGCAATGGTGAACAGAAGCAGACGGTCAATGTTTGAGCATGAAACCCTTTTTCCACCCTTCTCTCCTCCTTTTCCATCCACCTCTCTGCTCTCTTCCTCCCCTCTCGCTCCCCTCTACTGCCTCCTCATTCTCTTCACTCTAGCCCCTCCTGTCTTTCCCCTTCTCTCTCCTCCCTTGCCCCTCTTCTGCCTCCTCTTAATCTCCACTCCTGCCCCTCCTCTCTTTTCCCCCTCCTCTCTTCCTCTCCCCCCCCAAATTCAAAGTAAACTTATTATCAAAGTACCTGCTGCAAATGTCACCACATCCTGTTATAACCCAGAGATTCCCTTCCTTGCGGGCTTTCGCAGTAATTACAAGAAACACAATGGGATAAATGAAAGACCAGACTCAACGTGATGGACAAGCAACCACTGTGCACAAAAAAGCCCAACAAATTCTGCAAGTACAAAATGAGGAAAAAATAACAACGATAACAAAAGCAATAGACACAGTAAATCAATCAATATCAATGAAGTGAGATGAGGAGTTCTTGCAGGTGAGTTCAGTTCAGTGGGAACGGTTCAGTGATGCGGTGAGTGAAGTTGAGTGAAATTTTTGCCTCTGGTTCAAGAGCCGGATGATTGCGGGGTAAACGTGTTCCTGAACCTGGCAGTGCAGGTCCTCCTGAAGCTCTTGTATTTTCTTCCTGATGGCAGCAGTGAGATGAGAGCAGGGCCTGTGTGTTGGGGGTCCCTGATGACAGATGCTGCTTTCCTATGACGTTTTATTTGCTCAGTGGTGGTGAGGGCTTTATCTGTGATGGATGGGGCCAAATCCACTACTTTTTGTAGGTTTCTCCGTTCAAGAGCATTGGTGTTTCCATATCAGGCCATGATACAGTCAGTCAATATACTCTCCACCACACATCTACAAAAACTTATCAAAGTTTTAGACGTCATGCAAAATTTATGCAAATTTCTAAGAAAGTGAAAGTGCTGTCATGCTTTGTCACAACAGTACTAATGTGCTGCGTCCAGAAAGAAGCTTTTGAAACAATAACACCAAGGAATTTTTTCTCTCCAACCCATTCCCTCCCCTCTCTATTCCTCTCTTACCCCTTCCTTCCTATTCCCCCATCTCTCTCTATTCACCTTCCCCCTCTCTCCCCTCCCTTGCCTGCGTTCTGCCCTCTCTGTGCCTCTTCTCCCTCTTCCCCCACCTATCTAATCCATTGGGACAGCATTGGCAGACAGCTAGTCCAAACACTTCACCTTCTGAGATGTTCTGAACTCCGAAGAGTTGGGGCAGGAGGAGTATATTCACCCACAACCCTCCCAAGGCCTTTGCCCTCGTGTTCTCCATAACTCTGGCTGATCTCCTCCCTCACTCCCAGCACTCTGCACTAACCTGGACCTCTTCATTCTCTCAGTGTCCAGGTATCTCTCTCGAATACACTGAACCCCCCTCAGCCCCAGCACCCTGCTCTAACCCAGACCCCATTCCCCCAGTGTCTAGGTACCCCTCGGATACACTGAACCTCCCTCAGCCCCAGCACCCTGCTCTAACCCAGACCCCATTCCCCCAGTGTCTAGGTACCCCTCTTGGATACACTGAACCCCCCTCAGCCCCAGCACCCTGCTCTAACCCAGACCCCATTCCCCCAGTGTCTAGGTACCCCTCTTGGATACACTGAACCCCCCTCAGCCCCAGCACCCTGCTCTAACCCAGACCCCATTCCCCCAGTGTCTAGGTACCCCTCTTGGATACACTGAACCCCCCTCAGCCCCAGCACCCTGCTCTAACCCAGACCCCATTCCCCCAGTGTCTAGGTACCCCTCTTGGATACACTGAACCCCCCTCAGCCCCAGCACCCTGCTCTAACCCAGACCCCATTCCCCCAGTGTCTAGGTACCCCTCTTGGATACACTGAACCCCCCTCAGCCCCAGCACCCTGCTCTAACCCAGACCCCATTCCCCCAGTGTCTAGGTACCCCTCGGATACACTGAACCTCCCTCAGCCCCAGCACCCTGCTCTAACCCAGATCCCATTCCCCCAGTGTCTAGGTACCCCTCTTGGATACACTGAACCCCCCTCAGCCCCAGCACCCTGCTCTAACCCAAACCCCATTCCCCCAGTGTCTAGGTACCCCTCTTAGATACACTGAACCTCCCTCAGCCCCAGCACCCTGCTCTAACCCAGACCCCATTCCCCCAGTGTCTAGGTACCCCTCTTGGATACACTGAACCTCCCTCAGCCCCAGCACCCTGCTCTAACCCAGACCCCATTCCCCCAGTGTCTAGGTACCCCTCTTGGATACACTGAACCCCCCTCAGCCCCAGCACCCTGCTCTAACCCAGACCCCATTCCCCCAGTGTCTAGGTACCCCTCTTGGATACACTGAACCTCCCTCAGCCCCAGCACCCTGCTCTAACCCAGACCCCATTCCCCCAGTGTCTAGGTACCCCTCGGATACACTGAACCTCCCTCAGCCCCAGCACCCTGCTCTAACCCAGATCCCATTCCCCCAGTGTCTAGGTACCCCTCTTGGATACACTGAACCCCCCTCAGCCCCAGCACCCTGCTCTAACCCAAACCCCATTCCCCCAGTGTCTAGGTACCCCTCTTAGATACACTGAACCTCCCTCAGCCCCAGCACCCTGCTCTAACCCAGACCCCATTCCCCCAGTGTCTAGGTACCCCTCTTGGATACACTGAACCTCCCTCAGCCCCAGCACCCTGCTCTAACCCAGACCCCATTCCCCCAGTGTCTAGGTACCCCTCTTGGATACACTGAACCCCCCTCAGCCCCAGCACCCTGCTCTAACCCAGACCCCATTCCCCCAGTGTCTAGGTACCCCTCTTGGATACACTGAACCTCCCTCAGCCCCAGCACCCTGCTCTAACCCAGACCCCATTCCCCCAGTGTCTAGGTACCCCTCTTGGATACACTGAACCCCCCTCAGCCCCAGCACCCTGCTCTAACCCAGACCCCATTCCCCCAGTGTCTAGGTACCCCTCTTGGATACACTGAACCTCCCTCAGCCCCAGCACCCTGCTCTAACCCAGACCCCATTCCCCCAGTGTCTAGGTACCCCTCGGATACACTGAACCTCCCTCAGCCCCAGCACCCTGCTCTAACCCAGACCCCATTCCCCCAGTGTCTATGTACCCCTCTTGGATACACTGAACCTCCCTCAGCCCCAGCACCCTGCTCTAACCCAGACCCCATTCCCCCAGTGTCTAGGTACCCCTCTTGGATACACTGAACCTCCCTCAGCCCCAGCACCCTGCTCTAACCCAGACCCCATTCCCCCAGTGTCTAGGTACCCCTCTTGGATACACTGAACCTCCCTCAGCCCCAGCACCCTGCACTAACCCAGACCTCTCCATTCCCTCAGTGTCGAGGTATCTCTCCCAGATCTTCCACATTATCATTTACCTGCAATGCACTCTCTTGACAGCTTTTAAACTTTATTCTGTAGTTTTATAATTTTAACTTGTTCTAGCTCAACGCACTGTGTAATGAGCCGCTCTGTATAAACAGTATGCAAGACAAGTTGTTTATAATCTGTACACCCCTCTGTGGGGATCATTTTCTTCCCACACTCCCAAGGTCAGCGAAGATATTCCCGTTCTCCCCACACACGGCACCACCCCAGGAACCGAGCTGGGCAACGGCTGCAGAGTGAGTGTACCTACCCTGCCCATGGCAGAGGAAGAGTTCGCTCCTCCCTGACCTGTAAAGGCAGCAACACAGATCTTGCTGCAAACACACCTGACAAATCCCGCTCACAGTCCAAAGCCCAGGGTGTCAGGCACAGTGTGATCAAGCTGACACCTCTCCAGGTCCAAATGGGCCACAGAGCATGCAAGAGCATAGAGTGGCCCACCACGTCTGGCTGTGATTCCGTCTGAAGGAGCAGGGGTGTAAGGTACTGTCCAAGCTACACACGGGCCTGGCTTGGGAAATATATCTCCATTTCTTCATCTTCACTGAATCAAAGTCCCAGAACTTTCCCCCCAACTGCGCCATGGGCCAGTGTTGTCCACCATGTGAGCTCAGCACTGTCTTCTCAAACCATCCTGATCCCAACTGCGATCCTGATTCCAATCCCGGTCCAAATTCCTCCATACTGACCCAATCCCATTCCTGAATCCATCCGATCCTGAGCCTGAGTATGATCCTTATTCTTATCCTCATGCGCATCGTGATCCTATCCGGATGACAACCTGATCCCGATCCCAATCCTGGTTCTCCATTTCCTGCCTCTCCACAAGCCTTGTCACGCACACAAATTGCTGAATGAACTCAGCAGGCCAGGCAGCATCAACGGAGGGAAATAACAGTTCTTCCCAATTCTTTCCAATCCTGATGAAGGGTATTTCAAAATGTCCACTGTTTATTCCCCTCCCTAGATACTCCCTAACTTGCTGAGTTCCTTCCTCAGCAGTTTGTGCATGTTGCTCAAGATATGCAGCATTTGCAGAATCTCTTGTGTGTTGTGTACCCAAGAGCCTCTCAAGTGCCTGTATCGTCTCTGCCTCCACCATCACCATTCCAGACAGCCAACATTTCTGTGTGAAAATTTGCCCTGCACTTCTTTTCTGAACCTTTCCCTCTCACCTTAAATGCATGCCTTCTGGTAATTGTCCCCCACCCCCAGGTCACTGGGGTCAGGGGTTGTGATGCCAGTCTGGAAGTCAAGGGCCAAAGGTCAAACCTGTTAAAGTCTGGAGGACAAAGCTGAATGTTGAAGACCGAGTGTGAAGACCTGAAGGGGTCGCAAGGGCCCAAAGGAGACACAAGGGCTCAGATCATTGGGGTTGGAGGTCCATGAGAGTCCAAAGATCAGGGCCTGAAGGTTAAAATTGTGATTAGCGAGCCCTGGGATGAAGTCCGAAGCAAATTCTGCCCCATCCAAATCCTTTATGCTAAGGAGGTTCCAATCAATACTCAGGAAGTTTGAAGTCACCCATGAAAACAACCCTGTTATTTTTGCACCTTTTCAAAATCTGCCTCCTGACCTATTTCTCGGTTCTCTGTTGGCTATCAGGGTCTATGGGATATTCCCAGTAGAATGATTGCTCCCATCCTGTTTCTGAATTCCACCCACATTGACTCAGTAGACAATCCCTCCACAACATTTTCCCTTTCTGTAGCTGCGATACTCTCCCTGATTAGCAATGCCACTCCACCCCTTCTTTAACATCTCTCCCTGTTCCTTTTGAAACATCTGAATCCCAGACATCCAGAAACCCTTCCTGCCCTTGTGACAGCCAAGGTTCCATAATGGCCACAACATCATAGCTCCATGTACTGACCTAGAGTAGATGTGCCCAGGAAGGATTCTTGACTTGATATGTCGACAGGCTGACTAGAGGAGAGACCATACTGGATCAGGTGTTAGACCTCCCAGTGGGAGAGTATTTCAGAGTCAGTAACCACAGCCCGTACCCCAAACTTTACTATAGCCTTGGCTAGGGCTAAGGCTAGGAGTAGACTCAATGGGAAAGTATTTAATTGGGGGAGGGTGAATTATAATGCTATTAGGCAGGGACTGGCAAGGATAATAGCTTCAGGGAATCTTGGTTTTCGAGAGATATTGAGGCCCTAGTTAAGAAAAAAAGGGGGTGCATAGGAGGTATGGGCAGGCAGGAACAAATAAGGTACTTCAGGAGAATCAGAATTCCAAGAGAACATTTAAGAAAGGAATCAGGAAAGCTAAAAGAAGGCACAAGGTTGTTCTCGCAGACAAGGTATAGGAGAATACTAAGGGCTTCTGGAGATTTGTAAGAGCAAAAAGACCGCAAGGAGCAAAATTGGTCTTCTGAAAGATCAGAATTGTAATGTGTGCATGGAGCCAAAACAGCGGAGATCTTAAAAGGATTTTTTGCAGCTGTGTTTATTCAGGAGATGAACGCAGGGTCTATAGAAGTGAGGTAGCAGCAAGGTATTGGACACTATACAGATTAAAGAGCAGGGGAGGTTCATTGTTTTGAGGCAGATCAGGGTGGTCAGATCCCCAGGTGTTCCCTCGGACCCTGTGAGAGGTAAGTGGAGAAATTGCCGGGGCCCTAGCGGAGATTTTTAAATCATCCTTAACAATGGATAATATACCGGAGCATTGGAGAATAGCTAAAGTTGTTCTGCTGTTCATGAAAGGCTCATTACTTCAAAAATTCCATTTAATATCAGTATACATCCTGAAAGTCTATATATATGTGGTGGAAAATGTGCTGACTGGCGGCATTATGGTCTGGTATGGAAACACCAATGCCTTTGAGTGGAAAATCCTAACAAAAGCTGGTGGATTCAGCAGAGTACATCACGGGTAAAACTCTCCCAACCATTGAGTGCATCTATGTGAAATGTTGCCGTAGAAAAGCAGTCTCCTCAGTGCCCAGGCCATGCTCATTGCTGCCATTAGGTAGAAGGGACAAGTGCATCAGGACTCGCACCACCAGGTTCAAGAACAGTTACTACCCCTCAACCATCAGGGTCTTGAACAAAAGGGGATCACTACACTCATTCTATTTCTGGAGTTCCCTCAACCGATGGTCTCACTTTAAGGACTCTTTATCTTGTTACTTCATTCTCGTTATTTATTGCTATTCATTTATATTTGCGCTTGCACAGTTGATGTTCATTGATCCTGTTTACAGTTACTGTTCAATAGATTTGCTAAGTGTGGTAGCAGGAAAATGAATCTCAGAGTTTATATGGTGATTTGTATGTACTCTGATAAATTTTACTTTGAACTTTGAACTTACAATGATTTTTACATATTACATTGTACTGCTGCCACAAACAACAAATTATAAATTTCAGGACAACCGTCAGTGATAATAGACCCCATTCAGATTCTGATTCTGGTACTGATCCAGGTTTTAATTTAGGATCTGGATGGATGATTCCCACTCAGAGTGCACTGGAGCTATAGATCAGTACTGTGGATCCAGTGCCACACAACCAAGTCAAAATGCACACAGAGCTGATTAGCAAACAATAGCCGTTACCAGTGAGGAAATGGAAGGGAGCAGTTAATCACCCGGCTGGTATACTTCCCTCCCACCGTTTCCTTACACATGGGGCCCACAATCGTCATTCCTTACACTCCCCCACGCCTTTGCTTCCTTACACATGGACCACAATCCGTCACCGGGACCTTGTGCGATTCCCCAATGACTGTGTGTGACTGTAAGCACGCAGCCCTGAAGGCACCCCATCTGGTGTTATTAAAAATTATCAGAATCGGTTTTAATATTACTGCCGTATGTTGTGAGATTGGTTGTCAATGTGTAATAATAGAAACAAAATACTGTATGCATATAAAGTAGTTAAATAAGTAGTGCAAAAATAGAAATTTTAAAAAGTAGTGAGGTAATATTCATGGGTTCAATGTACATTTAGAAATCAGATTGCAGAGAGGAAGAAGCTTTTCCTGAGTCAGAGTGTGTGTATCAAAGCACCACCCATCCCCCACCCCCTCTAACTCTGCTGACTGAAAAGCCTTCGCCAGCCAGTAGGCACGTTCTGCTCGGTGTTCTGGGACAGAGGAGTCCAACCCCAGAAGGACTGGGTTGCAGCTCAGAGGGGAGAGGTTTGAAGGTGGGACTGACTTTGTATTCTTTCGGGTTAAAAAAAAACTCCGCAGAACTTATGCTTAAGCTTTTCTTATGTTATGCTGCTGTAAATTCATTATTCAATCACCTGTCCCACAGACCAAAACATAAAAACTAGTGTCCATCCCAACACTTCGACATCTCAGGCAGGCTCTGTCTCTCTCACTTGTGAAGAAGAGAGAGATATCGCTCCTACCGCAGCGAGAGGGGGGAGCTGCTGCATCGCGCGTCCAAGCCTCCTGACTTGTCCAAACCCTTGTTAAATGGTCACTGCAAGGTGGCCCTCAGTGTGTGGCTGAGGACTAAAGTCAGAGTTCAGCTGAGGCCCTGATCAAGGATCACCAAGGGCAGATGAAGGGTGAAGGGGGTGTATGGAAGATTGAGCACAAGGTGTGAGAGCACAGATTTTACAGTACAGCTTTGTACAATGCTGGGCAACGTTCAAAGCAAAATTTACATGCCACCACATGCAATGATCCTGAGATTCTTTTTCTGCGAGCATACTTAGCAAATCTATAGAACAGTAACAGTAAACAGGATCTATAAACTGTAAACCATAAACAAACTGTGAAAATGCAGATATAAATAAACTACAATAAATAATGAACATGAAGTAACAATATAACGGAGCCTTTAAATGAGCGTAGCTATCCCGTTTTGTTCTCGAGCCTGATGCTAGTAACTGCTATTGAACCTAGTGGTGTGAGACACTTGTACCTTCTACCTGATGGCAGTCTGGGTGGTGAGGACCTATGATGATGGATGCTGCATTCCTATGGCAACATTTCACATAGATGTTCTCAGTGGCTGGGTGGGTTTTACCCATTTTGTACTAGGCCGAATCCACTACCTTTCACAGGATTTCCTGCACAAAGGCATTGGTGTTTCTACACTGGGCCTTAATGCCATCAGTCTTGTGGTGAACTATGTGCCTGTCTGGACACGCCCCCTGCTGACTGCTCCTGTGGCTCCTCCCACAGGCCCCTGTATAAAGACGATCTGAGGCCTGACGCTCGGCCTCAGTCTCCAGGACATAGTATGATAGACACTCACTCCTGGTTCCTTCTTCCAGTCAATAAAAGCCGATATCTCGCCTTACGTCTCAGTGTGAGTTATTGATGGTGCATCACGTCTTGACACTTTTCACCACGCATCTATAGAAGTTTGCCAAGGTTTCTGACGACATGACGAACCTCCGCAGACTCCTGAGGAAGTAGAGACGCTGCTGTGCTTTCTTCGCAATAATATTTATATGATGAGTCCAGAACACATCCTCTGAGGTACCCAGTAACTTAGTAAGTTACTGAACTCCTCCTCTGATCCTCTGAGGATTACTGGTTCATGGACTCTGGTTTCCCTCTCTTGAAGTCTACAATCAGTTCCTTGGACTTACTAACATTGAGTCAAGGTTGTTGTTGTGATGTGACTCAGCCAAGTTTTCAATCTCCCTTCTGTATGATGATTCATCATCCCCTTTGATACAGCAGTGGTGTCATCGGCCAACTTGTATATAGTTTTGGAGCTGTACTCAGCCACAAAGTCATTGCTGTAAAGCAAGTAGAGCTGGGGGCTAAGCACACACTCCAGCGATGCCCCTGTACTGTTGGAGATTGTGGAGGGAATATTTTTGCCAATCTGAGCTGACTGGGGTCGACAAGTGAGGAAATCCGGGATCCAATTGCACAAGGGGTATTGAGGCCCAGGTCTTGCAGTTCACTGATTAGTTTTGAGGGGATGATGTTGTTGAATGCTGAGCTGTAATCAATAAAGAGCATATTGATGTATGCATTTTGCTGTCCGAATGTTCCAGAGTTGTGCGAAGAGCCATCAGGATAGCATCTGCTGTAGACCTGTAGCTTTGCTAGGCAAATTGGAGCAGATCCATGTCTCCATTCAGACAGGAGGTGATGTTTTTCAACACCAGCCTCTCAAAACGCCTCATCAATGTGGATGTAAGTGCCACTGGGCGATAGTCATTTCGACAGGTTACCGTGATCTTCCGGTACAATTGAAGCCTGCTTGAACTGTGTATTGCGTTCAGTTCTGGTTAACACATTAGAGTGAGGAGGTGACTGCACTGGGGAGGGTGCAGAGGAGATTCCACTGGGATGGGGAGTCTCGAGTACAAGGAGAGATGGGAGAGGCTCAGTTTATTCCCCTGGAGATGGGAGGAGGCCTGACAGAGGTGACCGAGAGGGTCATAGGAAGGCTGAAAGAGCTGGGAGATCAGGGTGTATAGTGCAGGAGGTCACAGCCTCTGGGCTCTGGAGCAAAAAAAAAACGATGAGGACTGGTGTGTGTTCTGCCTTTGATTTCCCATTCTTGAAGTTCATAATCAGTTCCTTGGTCTTACTGACATTGTGTGCAAAGTTGCTGATGTGACACTACTCAGCAGCCTATCTGTCTCACTTCTGCACACCTTCTCGTCCCCATCCGATAGTGGGAGGTGATCCCCCTTGTGTGGGTCTGTTTGTTGTCCTGAGTAGGTCAGTACGTCTCCTTCACCAATATTGCCCTCCCACATGGGAGTCCCGTATGTCCTAGTCTCTGGTGGAGTGGAGGCAGTCCTTCCTCAGCCAGGACTGATCAAAGGTCCCTTACCATTCCTCTGGCTCCTCTCTCACGGTCATTACTGTAATTCACTGTACAACCCTCACCTCCCTTCCATTTCTTCACACGCCTTCCTCCAGTTTCTGGTCGGCCTCTGCCTGCACTCATGACTGTATGACCAGACTTAGATCAAACACCATTGTATGCAAATCACACCACTACTGTAAGCAGAATTTCAAATGGCAATGAACTGGTGCACAGGAGTGAGATTGAGTGGTGTCAAAACAACAAGGTTCCACTCAACGTCAGTCAGACCAAGGAGTGGAAAGAGCAGAGATAAAATTCACTTGACTTGAGGACCTGAGATAAAGGGAAAAGTTAAAGAGGTTAGGACTTTATTCCCTGGATTGTCAGAAAATGAGGAGAAATTTGATAGAAGTATACAAAATTATGAGGGGTATAGACAGTGTGAATGCATTTTCCGTTGAGGTTGGGTAAGACTAGATGGTTTATGGTTCAGAGTGGAAGATGAAATACAGTACTTAAGGGAAATGTGAGGAGAATTTTCTTCACTCGGAGGCTGCTGTGTGTGCAGAATGAGCTGCTAGCGGAAGTGCTGGACGCAGCATTTAGGAGATTTTGATATGACGGGTGTGGAAGGCTATGGTCCAGTTGTGGCGCCAGGGAGGAGACCAGGTTGGCATGGACTAGATAAGCTTAAGGGACAATTTCTATGCTGCACTGCTCTGTGACTCTATGCAAATACTTAGAAAGAGATTATCGAGTTGGATAAGTGAGCAGGCCATGATGGGATCAGGGCTCAGGGAGACGAGAGACCAGATCTATTCCAGGTTATTGAGTGAAGCAAGAGAGGAGATTGCTGGGGCTTTTGCAGAGAGCCTTGTGTTGCCTTCAGCCACAGACGATATCCCAAAAAAAAAGCTGATGTTTAGGAATAGCAGTAGAGGCAAACTGGGAATCCTCTCAATGATAGTAAAAGAACCTACCCACACCAGGAAAAGCACGGACTGTAGCATGTAGCATGTCTCACTGTGGGATGGTCAGCATGTCTTATGAACAACCAGTGTTGTGAGGAGATGACAAAGACGATTGATAAGCATAGGGCAGCAGATGCCATCTACATAGACTTCCATAAAAATTTGGATGGTTCATAAAGGTAGGCTGATCCAGTGGATGAAAGCACTTGGGATCCATGGTAGATTGGTAGATCTACTTGGTAGATTGGGTGCTGAATTAGCGTGTCCATAGAGGACAGAGGGTAACAGTCAGTGGGACCTACACTGATCAGAGGTCAGTGAGTACTGGTGTTCCACAGGAATCAGTACTGGGACCGCTAATTACTAATTGTTTCATTTTGTACTCGCACAGTTTGTGCACACTGATTCTATTGAATTTCTATTTATTTTACCTATTTAATACTTTTTTTCTATCACTGTCTTGTTTTTATCTACTGCTTTATTTAATTGCCTGAGAGGAAGCCAAACAGAGTTTCATTGTACCTATGTACAATGACAATAAAGATCATTCGATTCAACTCAATTTCTTTGTTCTACTGTGAATGCCTGAGTGAAAATGAATCTCAGCGTAGCATTTCGTCGTGCATAGATTCTTCGATAATAAATTTACTTTGAACTCAACTTTGAACTTCCTCTCTGGGAATACTGCTCCCCAGCTCGCCTTGGAGGACCAGGGATGTATTTTTCTCTGACCCGAAACATTGAGTCTGCTCCTCTCCACGGAGTCCACCCAACCCCCCGAGTGCTGCCCAGATTCCTTGGAGTTCTGCCTCGTCCCGAGTGCCCACCCGCAGTTTGTGACCTCCATCTTCTGCAGCTACTGAGGCAAGGAGCGGTACTCCACACTTCACACTGCCAAAGACCGCACTCACCTCAGACACCCCCTCATCTACCCCACGGGCTGTAAAATAAAATCCCTGAAACATGTACCACCAGGCTCAAGGACATCATCTGCCCATTGTTATTACAATATGAAACGATTCCCAGTAAAAATAACTTGGATTCTTGTCCCCGCAATCAGCCTCATTATGATCTTGAATCTTACTGTTCAGCAGTTCTGTTCTTTCCCTGTAACTGTATAAAAACTATTTTGTTCTACCTGGCTCTACCTGGAGCAACATGCAAAACGAGCATAAAAATTAATTGTGCAGATGCTGGTAATCTGGAGTAACACGAGCAAAATCCTAGAGAAACTCAGGTCCGGGAGCATCTATTGAGTGGAGATTCTTGAGTATGCCCACAAGAAAATGAATCCCAGGGTGGTGACACACACAAAACGCTGGAGAAACGCAGCGGGCCAGGCAGCATCTATGGAAAAGAGTAAACTGTCCAGGTTTCGGGCTGAGTCCTTTCATCAGGACTGGAAAGAAAGAGGAAATAGAGGACGGTTAATAATATGGAGATAATAATATTTACTTCGAATTTTGAAAAAACAGGCGACGTTTCAGGCCGACACCCTTCATTTTCCAGAGATGCTGCCTGATTGGTTGAGTTGTATTTGTTTTTATACTTGTTGTATTTCGTATGCGTTACAAAACAGGCTTTTCGCTGTAAACCGATATGTGCGATGATAACAAACCAACACCAATTCCATGTGGATCGGTAACTCGCAGGGAGGTAGAAACTGGTTCCAGAGCAGAGGCGGTCAGACTTCAACCATAAATGTTTTTCGTCTCTCTGCTCGGTAACATGGGTCAGAGTGGGGTACATCCTGCACAGTATGCGAGTCTGTGTGAAGTACACTTTCGACTCCTCCGGCACCTCACACACCAGTCTCGAAGTTGAGAGATTTTTACTCGGCCACCAGCTGGAGAGGATTGGTTAATGTTTAACTGCACAAGCCACAGAGACTTCACAGTGCAGACACCAGAGCACTGGCTGACAAAACACATTGTTGTCTATGCACTTCCTGTACCATTTGTGGACTGTGACTTCTCAACAGTCCCTACCCGAAAGTCACCAGCAACAAAGAAACTATGGACACATCCGTGTGGACATCTCTGTAATCCCTACCGTCCTCTAAACCCCTTTTCACCTCTGTAACCCCTACCATCCCCTAAACCCCTTTTCATCTCTGTAATCGCTACCGTCCCCTAAACCACATTTCATCTCTGTAACACCTACCTTCCTCTAAACCCCTTTTCATCTTTGAAACCCCTAGACCCCTAAACCCCTTTTCATCTCTGTAATCCCTATCGGCCTCTAAACCCCTTTTCATCTCTGTAATCCCTACCGTCCCCTAATCCACTTTTCATCTCTGTAATCCCTACCATCCCCTAAACCCCTTTTCATCTCTGTAATCCCTACTGTCCCCTAATCCACTTTTCATCTCTGTAATCCCTACCGTCCCCTAATCCACTTTTCATCTCTGTATCCCCTACCGTCCCCCTAAACCCCTTTTCATCTCTGTAATCCCTACCGTCCTCTAAACCCCTTTTCATCTCTGTAACCCCTACTGTCCCCTAAACCCCTTTTCATCTCTGTAATCCCTACCGTCCCCTAAACCCCTTTTCATCTCTGTAACCCCTACCGTCCCCTAAACCCATTTTCATCTCTGTAACCACTACTGTCCCCTAAACCCCTTTTCATCTCTGTAATCCCTACCATCCTCTAAACCCCTTTTCATCTCTGTAACCCCTACCTTCCCCTAAACCCCTTTTCATCTTTGTAATCCCTACCATCCCCTAAACCCCTTTTCATCTCTGTAATCCCTACCATCCTCTATACCCCTTTTCACTTCTGTAATCCTTACCGTCCCCTAAACCCCTTTTCATCTCTGTAATCCCTACCGTCCCCTAAACCCCTTTTCATCTCTGTAACCCCTACCATCCCCTAAACCCCTTTTCATCTCTGTAATCCCTACCGTCCCCTAAACCCCTTTTCATCTCTGTAATCCTTACCATCCCCTAAACCACATTTCATCTCTGTAATCCCTACCATCCTCTATACCCCTTTTCACCTCTGTAATCCTTACCGTCCCCTAAACCCCTTTTCATCTTTGTAACCCCTACCATCCCCTAAACCCCTTTTCATCTCTGTAATCCTTACCATCCCCTAAACCCCTTTTCATCTCTGTAATCCCTACCATCCTCTATACCCCTTTTCACCTCTGTAATCCTTACCGTCCCCTAAACCCCTTTTCATCTTTGTAACCCCTACCATCCCCTAAACCCCTTTTCATCTCTGTAATCGCTACCGTCCCCTAAACCACATTTCATCTCTGTAACACCTACCTTCCTCTAAACCCCTTTTCATCTCTGTAATCCCTATCGTACTCTAAACCCCTTTTCACCTCTGTAATCCCTACCGTCCCCTAAACCCCTTTTCATCTCTGTAATCCCTACCATCCCCTAAACCCCTTTTCATCTCTGTATCCCCTACCGTCCCCTAAACCCATTTTCATCTCTGTAATCCCTGTCCCCTAAACCACTTTTCATCTCTGTAATCCCTACCATCCCCTAAACCCCTTTTCATCTCTGTAATCCCTACTGTCCCCTAATCCACTTTTCATCTCTGTATCCCCTACCGTCCCCCTAAACCCCTTTTCATCTCTGTAATCCCTACCGTCCCCTAAACCCCTTTTCATCTCTGTAATCCCTACCATCCCCTAAACCCCTTTTCATCTCTGTAATCCCTACCGTCCTCTAAACCCCTTTTCATCTCTGTAACCCCTACTGTCCCCTAAACCCCTATTCATCTCTGTAATCCCTACCGTCCCCTAAACCCCTTTTCATCTCTGTAACCCCTACCGTCCCCTAAACCCATTTTCATCTCTGTAACCACTACTGTCCCCTAAACCCCTTTTCATCTCTGTAATCCCTACCATCCTCTAAACCCCTTTTCATCTCTGTAACCCCTACCTTCCCCTAAACCCCTTTTCATCTTTGTAATCCCTACCATCCCCTAAACCCCTTTTCATCTCTGTAATCCCTACCATCCTCTATACCCCTTTTCACTTCTGTAATCCTTACCGTCCCCTAAACCCCTTTTCATCTCTGTAATCCCTACCGTCCCCTAAACCCCTTTTCATCTCTGTAACCCCTACCATCCCCTAAACCCCTTTTCATCTCTGTAATCCCTACCGTCCCCTAAACCCCTTTTCATCTCTGTAATCCTTACCATCCCCTAAACCACATTTCATCTCTGTAATCCCTACCATCCTCTATACCCCTTTTCACCTCTGTAATCCTTACCGTCCCCTAAACCCCTTTTCATCTTTGTAACCCCTACCATCCCCTAAACCCCTTTTCATCTCTGTAATCCTTACCATCCCCTAAACCCCTTTTCATCTCTGTAATCCCTACCATCCTCTATACCCCTTTTCACCTCTGTAATCCTTACCGTCCCCTAAACCCCTTTTCATCTTTGTAACCCCTACCATCCCCTAAACCCCTTTTCATCTCTGTAATCGCTACCGTCCCCTAAACCACATTTCATCTCTGTAACACCTACCTTCCTCTAAACCCCTTTTCATCTCTGTAATCCCTATCGTACTCTAAACCCCTTTTCACCTCTGTAATCCCTACCGTCCCCTAAACCCCTTTTCATCTCTGTAATCCCTACCATCCCCTAAACCCCTTTTCATCTCTGTATCCCCTACCGTCCCCTAAACCCATTTTCATCTCTGTAATCCCTGTCCCCTAAACCACTTTTCATCTCTGTAATCCCTACCATCCCCTAAACCCCTTTTCATCTCTGTAATCCCTACTGTCCCCTAATCCACTTTTCATCTCTGTATCCCCTACCGTCCCCCTAAACCCCTTTTCATCTCTGTAATCCCTACCGTCCCCTAAACCCCTTTTCATCTCTGTAATCCCTACCATCCCCTAAACCCCTTTTCATCTCTGTAATCCCTACCGTCCTCTAAACCACATTTCATCTCTGTAATCCCTACCGTCCTCTAAACCCCTTTTCATCTCTGTAACCACTACTGTCCCCTAAACCACTTTTCATCTCTGTAATCCCTACCGTCCCCTAATCCACTTTTCATCTCTGTATCCCCTACCGTCCCCCTAAACCCCTTTTCATCTCTGTAATCCCTACCATCCCCTAAACCAGTTCTCATCTCTGTAACCCCTTGTCCCCTAAACACCTTTTCATCTCTGTAATCCCTACCATCCCCTAAACCCCTTTTCATCTCTGTAACCCCTACCATCCCCTAAACCCCTTTTCATCTTTGTAACCCCTACCATCCCCTAAACCCCTTTTCATCTCTGTAACCCCTACCATCCCCTAAACCCCTTTTCATCTCTGTAATCCCTACCGTCCCCTAAACCCCTTTTCATCTCTGTAATCCCTACCGTCCTCTAAACCACATTTCATCTCTGTAATCCCTACCGTCCCCTAAACCCCTTTTCATCTCTGTAACCCCTACCATCCCCTAAACCCCTTTTCATCTCTGTAATCCCTACCGTCCCCTAAACCCCTTTTCATCTCTGTAATCCCTACCATCCCCTAAACCCCTTTTCATCTCTGTAATCCCTACCGTCCCCCTAAACCCCTTTTCATCTCTGTAATCCCTACCATCCCCTAAACCAGTTCTCATCTCTGTAACCCCTAGTCCCCTAAACACCTTTTCATCTCTGTAATCCCTACCATCCCCTAAACCAGTTCTCATCTCTGTAACCCCTAGTCCCCTAAACACCTTTTCATCTCTGTAATCCCTACCATCCCCTAAACCCCTTTTCATCTCTGTAATCCCTACCGTCCCCTAAACCCCTTTTCATCTCTGTAACCCCTACCATCCCCTAAACCCCTTTTCATCTCTGTAATCCTTACCATCCCCAAGCCCCTTTTCATCTTTGTAACCCCTACCGTCCCCTAAACCCATTTTCATCTCTGTAATCCCTACCATCCTCTAAACCCCTTTTCTTCTTTTTAACCTCTACTGTCCCCTAAACCCCTTTTCATCTTTGTAACACCTACCGTCCTCTAAACCCCTTTTCATCTCTGTAATCCCTACCATCCCCTAAACCCCTTTTCATCTCTGTAATCCCTACCGTCCCCTAAACCCCTTTTCATCTCTGTAACCCCTACCTTCCTCTAAGCCCCTTTTCATCTCTGTAACCCCTACTGCCCCCTAAACCCCTTTTCATCTTTGTAACCCCTACCATCCCCTACACCCCTCCCTATCTCTGTAGACACCACTGACCCCTGCACAGATCGTCTCTGTAACCACTATAGTCCGCTACACTGCTCCCCTTCTCTGTAACCCTTACAGTCTCCTGCACCACTGCCATCTCTGTAACCTCTATTGTCCCCTACATCCCTCCCTATTACTGTAACATCTACCTTCCACTACACCCCTTCCCTTATCTGTAACCCCCACCATCCCCTGCAACCATCTCTGTCTCTGTTACCCCTACTGACCCCTAACCAACTCTAGGACTCTATAAGCCATCCAGCCCTCACAGGATCTCTCATCTTTGCAACTCCTGTCCACTGTAATGCCACTCCGTTTCTGTAACCCCTTCGGTCCCAAAACCACTCCCCATCTCTGTGACTCCCTCTTGCTGCTACACCTGTCTCTATCACAGTCTCTATAACCCCTACCATCCCCTACACCACTCACCATCTCTGTAATCATCTCTGTGACCCTAATCGACCCCTAATTCTCACCCCATCTCCTTTACCCCTACTGTCCCCAAAACCACTTCCCCATCTCCATCACGCCTACACTCCTCACTGTCTCTCTAACCTCTATTATCCCAGACAACCTTCCCCATCTCTATAACCACTACTGTGCCCAAAACCACTTCCCCATCTCCATCACCCCTACACACATCACTGGCTCTGTAACCTCTACTATCCCAGACAACCTTTCCCATCTGTATAACCCCTACTGTTCCCAAAACCACTTCCCCATCTCCATCACCCCTACACACCTCACTGTCTCTGTAACCTCTACTATCCCAGACAACCTTCCCCATCTCTATAACCCCTACATACCTGACTGTCTCTGTAACCTCTACAATCTCAGACAACCTGCCACTTCTCCATTGCCCTTACTGTCCCCAATACCACTTCCCCATCTCCAACACCCCTACACACCTCACTGTCTCTGTAACCTCTACTATACCAGACAACCTTCCCCATCTCTATAACCCCTACTGTCCTCAACAACTCTCCCCATCTCTATAACCACAATGGTCCCCTACACTCCTCCCTGTCTCAGTAATCCCCTCCACAAATCTCCATCTCAAAAACCCCTAACATCTACACCTGTTCCCAGCTCTGTTGCCCCGAACATCCCCTAAGCCCTTCCCAATCTTTGTAAACCTTAATGTCCCCCCAAAACCATTACCAATATCTGTATTACTTACCGTCCACCACACAGTCATTGTATCTGTAACCACATTTGGCCCCTACATCCCATGCACGTCGAAGAGTCTCTGAAACCCTCTGCGTCACTTGCACCTATCCCTGTCCCTGTAACCCCCACAGACACCTACACCAATCCATGTCCCTGTAACCCCCACTGACACCTACACCCATCCATGTCCCTGTAACCCCCACTGACACCTACACCCATCCATGTCCCTGTAACCCCCACTGACACCTACACCCATCCCTGTCCCTGTAACCCCCACAGACACCTACACCTATCCCTGTCCCTGTAACCCACACAGACACCTACACCCATCCCTGTCCCTGTAACCCCCACAGACACCTACACCCATCCCTGTCCCTGTAACCCCCACAGACACCTACACACATCCCTGTCCCTATAACCCCCACTGACACCTACACCCATCCATGTCCCTGTAACCCCCACTGACACCTACACCCATCCCTGTCCCTGTAACCCCCACAGACACCTACACCTATCCCTGTCCCTGTAACCCACACAGACACCTACACCCATCCCTGTCCCTGTAACCCCCACAGACACCTACACCCATCCCTGTCCCTGTAACCCCCAATGACACCAACACACATCCCTGTCCCGGTAAATGCTACTGATACCTACACCCATGTCTGACCATGTAAACCACACTGACATCTACACCCATCCCTGTCCATGTTACACCCACCAACATCTAAACCCATCCCTGTCCCTGTAAACCCCACCGACATCTACACACATCCCTGTCCCTTAAAACCCCACCGACATCTACACCCATCCCTGTCCCTGTAAACCCCATCGACATCTACACCCATCCCTGTCCCTGTCACCCCCACTGACACATACACGCATCCCTGTCCCTGTAAACCCCACCGACATCTACACCCATTTATGACCCTGTAAACCCCACTGACACCTACACCCATCCCTGTCCCTGTAAACCCCACTGACATCTACACACATCCCTGTCCCTGTAACACCCACCGACACCTACACGCGTCGCTGTACCCGCAGTGACATCTACACCCATCCCTGTCCCTGTAAACCCCACTGACACATACATCCATCCCTGTCCCTGTAACCCCCACAGACACCTACACCCGTCCCTGTCCCTGTAACACCCACTGACATCTACACCCATCCCTGTCCCTGTAAACTCCACTGACACCTACACCCATCCCTGTCCCAGTAAACCCCACCAACATCTACACCCATGTCTGACCCTGTAACACTCACTGACATCTAAACCCATCCCTGTCCCTGTCACCCCCACGGACATTTACACCCATCCCTGTCGCAGTAACGCCCACTGACACCTACACACAATCCCAGTCCCAGTAACACCCACCGACACCTACACCCGTCGATTTAACACGCAGTGACACCTAAACCCATCCCTGTCCCTGTAACCCCCACTGACACCCACACCGACCCCTGTCGCTGTAACCCCCACAGACACCGACACCCATCACTGTCCCTGTAACACCCACCGACATCTACACCTATCCCCGTCCCTGTAACCCCCACTGACACCTACAACCATCCCTGTCCCTGTAACCCACACCGACAGCTACACCCATCCATGTCCCAGTAACCCCCACTGACACCTACACACAATACCTATCCTTGTAACACCCACAGACATCTACACACATCCCTGTCCCTGTAAACCCCACTGATACCTACAACCATCCCTGTCCCTGTAAAACCCACCGACATCAACACACATCATTGTCCCTGTAAATGCACCTGACATCGACACGCATCCCTGTACCTGCAACACCCACCGACATCTACACCCATCCCTGTCTCTGTAAACACCACTGACATCTACACCAATCCCTTTACCTGTAACCCCCACTGACACCTACACACATCCCTGTCCATGTAACCCCCACCGACATATACACCCATTCCTGTCCCTGTAACTCCCACCGACATCTACAACCATCCCTGTCTCTCTAACCCACACCGACACATACACACATCCCTGTTTCTGTATCCCCACCAACACCTACAACCATCCCTGTCCCTGAAACCCACACTGACAGCTACACCCATCCATGTCCCAGTAACCCACACTGACACCTACACACATCCCTGTCCATGTAACCCCCACCGACATATACACCCATTCCTGTCCCTGTAACTCCCACTGACACCTATACACACCACTGTCCCTGTAACACCCACCGACATCTACACACATCACTGTCCCTGTAAATGCACCTGACATCTACACCCATCCCTGTCCCTGTAACCCCCACTGACACCTACACACATCCCTGTCCATGTAACCCCCACCGACATCTACACCCATCCCTGTCCCTGTAACTCACACTGACACCTACACCAATCCCTGTCCCTGTAAAACCCACCAACATCTACACACATCCCTGTCCCTATAGCTCCCACTGACACCTACACCCATCACTGTCCTGGTAAACGCCACTGACACCTACACCCAAACCTGTCCCTGTAACCCCCACTGACAACTACACCCATCCCTGTCCATGTAAACCCCACCGACATCCAGACCCATCCCTGTCTCTGTAAACCCCACCGTCATCTACATCCATGTCTGACCCTGTAACCCCCACCGAAATCTACACCCATCCCTATCCATGTCACCCCCAACAACATCTAAACCCATGTCTGACCCTGTAACCCCCACTAACATCCACACCCATCCCTGTCTCTATAGCCCCTACTGATACCTACACACATCCCTGTCCCTGTAAACCCAACCGACATCTACACCCATGTCTGACCCTGTAAACCCCACCGACATCTACACCCATGTCTGACCATGTAAACCCCACCGACATCTACACCCATGTCTGACGCTGTAACCCCTACTGACATCTACACCCATCCGTGCCCCTGTAAACCCCACCGACATCTAAACCCATCCCCCTCCCTGTAAACCCCACTGATATCTAAACCCATCCCTGTCTCTGTAAACCCCGCCGACATCTACACCCATGTCTGACCCTGTAACCCCCACCGAAATTTACACCCATCCCTTTCTCTATCACCCCCACCGACATTTACACCCATCCCTGTCCCCATAACCCCCACCGACACCTACACCCATCCCTGTCCCTGTAAACCCCACTGACATCTACACACATCCATGTCTCTGTTACACCCACCGACTGCTACACTCGTCGCTGTAACCCGCAGTGACACCTAGACCCATCCCTGTCCCTGTAACCCCTCCGACATCTAAACCCATCCCTGTCCCTGTAACCCCCACAGACACCTAGACCCATCCCTGTCCCTGTAACCCCTCCGACATCTAAACCCATCCCTGTCCCTGTAACCCCCACTGACACCTATACCCATACCTGTCCATGTAACCCCGACCGACAACTACACCCATCCCTGTCCATGTAACCCCCACCCACATCTACACCCATCCCTGTCCCTGTAACCCCCACTGATACCCACACCCATCCCTGTCCCCGTAAGTGCACCTGACATCTACACCCATCCCTGTCACTGTAAACCCCACTGACATCTACACCCATCGCTGTCCCTGTAACACCCACCGACATCTACACCGACACCTGTCCCTGTAAACCCCACTGACATCTACACCCATCACTGTCCATGTAACCCCCACTGACATCTACAGCCATCCCTGTCCCAGTAACCCACACTGACACCTACACCCATCCCAGTCCATGTAACCCCCACCGACATTTACACCCATCCCGGTCCCTGTAACCCCCACTGACACCTACACCCATCAGTGTCCATGTAACCTCCACCGACATCTACACCCTTACCTGTCCCAGTAACTCCCACCGACATCTACACCCATCCCTGTCCCTAAAGCCCCTACTTATACCTACACACATCCCTGTCCCTGTAAACCCCACCGACATCTACACCCATCCCTGTCTCTATAGCCCCTACTGATACCTGCACCCATCCCTGTCCCTGTAAACCCAACCGACACCTACACCCATCCCTGTCCCTGTAAACCCCACCGACATCTACAACCATGTCTGACCCAGTAAACCCCACTGACATCTACACCCATGTCTGACCCTGTAACTCCTACTGACAACTACATCCATCCCTGTCCCTGTAAACCCCATTGACACCTAAACCCATCCCTGTCTCTGTAAACCCCACTGACACCTACACCCATGTCTGACCCTGTAACACCTACTAACATCTACATCCATGCCTGTCCCTCTAACCCCCAACGATATCTACAACCATCCCTGTCCCTCTAACCTACACCGACACATACACACATCCCTGTTTCTGTATCCCCACCAACATCTACAACCATCCCTGTCCCTAAAACCCACACCGACAGCTACACCCATCCATGTCCCAGTAACCCCCACTGACACCGAGACACAATACCTGTCCCTGTAACACCCACAGACATCTACACACATCCCTGTCCCTGTAAACCCCACTGACACCTACAACCATCACTGTCCCTGTAAAACCCACCGACATCAACACAGATCATTGTCCCTGTAAATGCACCTGACTTCGACACGCATCCCTGTACCTGCAACACCCACCGACATCTACACCCATCCCTGTCTCTGTAAACACCACTGACATCTACTCCAATCCCTTTCCCTGTAACCCCCACTGACACCTACACACATCCCTGTCCATGTAACCCCCACCGACATATACACCCATTCCTGTCCCTGTAACTCCCACTGACACCTATACACACCCCTGTCCCTGTAACACCCACCAACATCTACACACATCACTGTCCCTATAGCCCCCCTGACACCTACACCCATCACTGTCCCAGTAAACGACACTGACACCTACACACAAACCTGTCCCTGTAAACCCCACTGACACCTACACCCATCCCTGTCCCAGTAAACCCCACCGACATCTACACACATCCCTGTCCGTGTAAACCCCACCAACATCTACATCCATCCCTGTCCCTGTAAACCCAACCGACACCTACACCCATGTCTGACCCTGTAACTCCTACTGACATCTACATACATCCCTGTCCCTCTAACCCCCACCGATGTCTACACCCAAGTCTGAACCTGTAACTCCCACTGACATCTAAACCCATCCCTGTCCCTGTCACCCCCACCGACATTTACACCCATCACTGTCACTGTAACACTCACAGACACCTACACCCATCCCAGTCCCAGTAAACCCCACCGACATCTACACCCATGTCTGACCCTGTAACCCCCACTGACATCTAAACCCATCCCTGTCACCCCCACTGACATTTACACCCATCCCTGTCCCTGTAACCCCCACTGACACCTACACCCATCCCTGTCTCTGTAAACCCCACTGACACCTTCACCCATCCCAGTCCCAGTAAACCCCACCGACATCTACACCCATGTCTGACCCTGTAACCCCCACTGACACCTACACCCATCCCTGTCCCTGTAAACGCCACTGACATCTACACACAACCCAGTCCCAGTAACACCCACCGACACCGACACCCGTCGATTTAACCTGCAGTGACACCTACACCCATCCCTGTCACTGTAACCCGCACAGACACCGACACCCATCACTGTCCCTGTAACACCCACCGACATCTACACCCATCCCCGTCCCTGTAACCCCCACTGACACCTACACCCATCCCTGTCCCAGTAACTCCCAACGACACCTACACCCATCCCTGTCCCTGTAACCCACACCGACACCTACACCCATCCCTGTCCCTGTAACACCCACCGACATCTACACACATCACTGTCCCTGTAAATGCACCTGGCATCTACACCCATCCCTGTCCCTGTAACCTCCACTGACACCTACACACATTCCTGTCCATGTAACCCCCACCGACATCTACACCCATCCCTGTCCCTGTAACTCACACTGACACCTACACCAATCCCTGTCCCTGTAATACCCACCAACATCTACACACATCCCTGTCCCTATAGCTCCCACTGACACCTACACCCATCACTGTCCTGGTAAACGCCACTGACACCTACACCCAAACCTGTCCCTATAACCCCCACTGACAACTACACCCATCCCTGTCCATGTAAATCCCACCGACATCCAGACCCATCCCTGTCTCTGTAAACCCCACCGACATCTACACCCATGTCTGACCCTGTAACCCCCACCGAAATCTAAACCCATCCCTGTCCCTGTCACCCCCACCAACATCTAAACCCATGTCTGACCCTGTAACCCCCACTAACATCCACACCCATCCCTGTCTCTATAGCCCCTACTGATACCTACACACATCCCTGTCCCTGTAAACCCAACCGACATCTACACCCATGTCTGACCCTGTAAACCCCACCGACATCTACACCCATGTCTGACCATGTAAACCCCACCGACATCTACACCCATGCCTGTCCCTGTAAACCCCACCGACATCTACACCCATGTTTGACGCTGTAACCCCTACTGACATCTACACCCATCCGTGCCCCTGTAAACCCCACCGACATCTAAACCCATCCCTCTCCCTGTAAACCCCACTGATATCTAAACCCATCCCTGTCTCTGTAAACCCCGCCGACATCTACACCCATGTCTGACCCTGTAATCCCCACTGAAATTTACATCCATCCCTTTTTCTGTCACCCCCACCGACATTTACACCCATCCCTGTCCCCATAACCCCCACCGACACCTACACCCATCCCTGTCCCTGTAAACCCCACTGACATCTACACACATCCATGTCCCTGTTACACCCACCGACTGCTACACCCGTCGCTGTAACCCGCAGTGACACCTAGACCCATCCCTGTCCCTGTAACCCCTCCGACATCTAAACCCATCCCTGTCCCTGTAACCCCCACTGACACCTACACCCATACCTGTCCATGTAACCCCGACCGACATCTACACCCATCCCTGTCCATGTAACCCCCACCCACATCTACACCCATCCCTGTCCCTGTAACCCCCACTGACAACTACACCCATCCCTGTCTATGTAAACCCCACCGACATCCAGACCCATCCCTGTCTCTGTAAACCCCACCGTCATCTACATCCATGTCTGACCCTGTAACCCCCACCGAAATCTACACCCATCCTTATCCATGTCACCCCCAACAACATCTAAACCCATGTCTGACCCTGTAACCCCCACTAACATCCACACACATCCCTGTCTCTATAGCCCCTACTGATACCTACTCACATCCCTGTCCCTGTAAACCCAACCGACATCTACACCCATGTCTGACCCTGTAAACCCCACCGACATCTACACCCATGTCTGACCATGTAAACCCCACCGACATCTACACCCATGCCTGTCCCTGTAAACCCCACCGACATCTACACCCATGTCTGACACTGTAACCCCTACTGACATCTACACCCATCCGTGCCCCTGTAAACCCCACCGACATCTAAACCCATCCCTCTCCCTGTAACCCCCACTGAAATTTACACCCATCCCATTTTCTGTCACCCCCACCGACATTTACACCCATCCCTGTCCCCATAAGCCCCACCGACACCTACACCCAAACCTGTCCCTATAACCCCCACTGACAACTACACCCATCCCTGTCCATGTAAATCCCACCGACATCCAGACCCATCCCTGTCTCTGTAAACCCCACCGACATCTACACCCATGTCTGACCCTGTAACCCCCACCGAAATCTAAACCCATCCCTGTCCCTGTCACCCCCACCAACATCTAAACCCATGTCTGACCCTGTAACCCCCACTAACATCCACACCCATCCCTGTCTCTATAGCCCCTACTGATACCTACACACATCCCTGTCCCTGTAAACCCAACCGACATCTACACCCATGTCTGACCCTGTAAACCCCACCGACATCTACACCCATGTCTGACCATGTAAACCCCACCGACATCTACACCCATGCCTGTCCCTGTAAACCCCACCGACATCTACACCCATGTTTGACGCTGTAACCCCTACTGACATCTACACCCATCCGTGCCCCTGTAAACCCCACCGACATCTAAACCCATCCCTCTCCCTGTAAACCCCACTGATATCTAAACCCATCCCTGTCTCTGTAAACCCCGCCGACATCTACACCCATGTCTGACCCTGTAATCCCCACTGAAATTTACACCCATCCCTTTTTCTGTCACCCCCACCGACATTTACACCCATCCCTGTCCCCATAACCCCCACCGACACCTACACCCATCCCTGTCCCTGTAAACCCCACTGACATCTACACACATCCATGTCCCTGTTACACCCACCGACTGCTACACCCGTCGCTGTAACCCGCAGTGACACCTAGACCCATCCCTGTCCCTGTAACCCCTCCGACATCTAAACCCATCCCTGTCCCTGTAACCCCCACTGACACCTACACCCATACCTGTCCCTGTAACCCCCACTGACACCTAGACCCATCCCTGTCCCTGTAACCCCTCCGACATCTAAACCCATCCCTGTCCCTGTAACCCCCACTGACACCTACACCCATACCTGTCCATGTAACCCCGACCGACATCTACACCCATCCCTGTCCATGTAAACCCCACCGACATCTACACCCATCCCTGTCCCTGTAAACCCCACTGACATCTACACACATCCATGTCCCTGTTACACCCACCGACTGCTACACCCGTCGCTGTAACCCGCAGTGACACCTAGACCCATGCCTGTCCCTGTAAACCCCACCGACATCTACACCCATGTCTGACACTGTAACCCCTACTGACATCTACACCCATCCGTGCCCCTGTAAACCCCACCGACATCTAAACCCATCCCTCTCCCTGTAACCCCCACTGAAATTTACACCCATCCCATTTTCTGTCACCCCCACCGACATTTACACCCATCCCTGTCCCCATAAGCCCCACCGACACCTACACCCAAACCTGTCCCTATAACCCCCACTGACAACTACACCCATCCCTGTCCATGTAAATCCCACCGACATCCAGACCCATCCCTGTCTCTGTAAACCCCACCGACATCTACACCCATGTCTGACCCTGTAACCCCCACCGAAATCTAAACCCATCCCTGTCCCTGTCACCCCCACCAACATCTAAACCCATGTCTGACCCTGTAACCCCCACTAACATCCACACCCATCCCAGTCTCTATAGCCCCTACTGATACCTACACACATCCCTGTCCCTGTAAACCCAACCGACATCTACACCCATGTCTGACCCTGTAAACCCCACCGACATCTACACCCATGTCTGACCATGTAAACCCCACCGACATCTACACCCATGCCTGTCCCTGTAAACCCCACCGACATCTACACCCATGTTTGACGCTGTAACCCCTACTGACATCTACACCCATCCGTGCCCCTGTAAACCCCACCGACATCTAAACCCATCCCTCTCCCTGTAAACCCCACTGATATCTAAACCCATCCCTGTCTCTGTAAACCCCGCCGACATCTACACCCATGTCTGACCCTGTAATCCCCACTGAAATTTACACCCATCCCTTTTTCTGTCACCCCCACCGACATTTACACCCATCCCTGTCCCCATAACCCCCACCGACACCTACACCCATCCCTGTCCCTGTAAACCCACTGACATCTACACACATCCATGTCCCTGTTACACCCACCGACTGCTACACCCGTCGCTGTAACCCGCAGTGACACCTAGACCCATCCCTGTCCCTGTAACCCCTCCGACATCTAAACCCATCCCTGTCCCTGTAACCCCCACTGACACCTAGACCCATCCCTGTCCCTGGAACCCCTCCAACATCTAAACCCATCCCTGTCCCTGTAACCCCCACTGACACCTAGACCCATCCCTGTCCCTGTAACCCCTCCGACATCTAAACCCATCCCTGTCCCTGTAACCCCCACAGACACCTAGACCCATCCCTGTCCCTGTAACCCCCACTGACACCTACATCCATCCCTGTCCCTGTAACCCCCACAGACACCTAGACCCATCCCTGTCCCTGTAACCCCTCCGACATCTAAACCCATCCCAGTCCCTGTAACCCCCACTGACACCTACACCCATACCTGTCCATGTAACCCCCACCGACATCTACACCCATCCCTGTCCCTGTAACACCCACCGACATCTACACCCATCCCTGTCCCTGTAACCCCCACTGATACCCACACCCATCCCTGTCCCCGTAAGTGCACCTGACATCTACACCCATCCCTGTCACTGTAAACCCCACTGACATCTACACCCATCGCTGTCCCTGTAACACCCACCGACATCTACACCGACACCTGTCCCTGTAAACCCCACTGACATCTACACCCATCACTGTCCATGTAACCCCCACTGACATCTACAGCCATCCCTGTCCCAGTAACCCACACTGACACCTACACCCATCCCAGTCCATGTAACCCCCACCGACATTTACACCCATCCCGGTCCCTGTAACCCCCACTGACACCTACACCCATCAGTGTCCATGTAACCTCCACCGACATCTACACCCTTACCTGTCCCAGTAACTCCTACCGACATCTACACCCATCCCTGTCTCTAAAGCCCCTACTGATAATACACACATCCCTGTCCCTGTAAACCCCAGCGACATCTACACCCATCCCTGTCTCTATAGCCCCTACTGATTCCTACACTCATCCCTGTCCCTGTAAACCCAACCGACACCTACACCCATCCCTGTCCCTGTAAACCCCACCGACATCTACAACCATGTCTGACCCTGTAAACCCCACTGACATCTACACCCATGTCTGACCCTATAAACCCCACTGACATCTACACCCATGCCTGTCCCTGTAAACCCCACCGACATCTACACCCATGTCTGACCCTGTAACTCCTACTGACATCTACATCCATCACTGTCCCTGTAAACCCCATTGACACCTAAACCCATCCCTGTCTCTGTAAACCCCACTGACATCTACACCCATGTCTGACCCTGTAACACCCACTGACATCTAAACCAATCCCTGTCCCTGTCAACCCCACCGACATTTACACCCATCCCTGTCACTGTAACACCCACTGACACCTACACCCATCCCAGTCCCAGTAAACCCCACCGACATCTACACCCATGTCTGACCCTGTAACCCCCACTGACATCTAAACCCATCCCTGTCACCCCCACTGACATTTACACCCATCCCTGTCCCTGACACCCCCACCGACATTTACACCCATCCCTGTCGCAGTAACCCCCACTGACACCTACACACAACCCAGTCCCAGTAACACCCACCGACACCTACACCCGTCGATTTAACCCGCAGTGACACCTACACCCATCCCTGTCACTGTAACCCCCACTGACACCTACACCCACCCCTATCCCTGTAACCCCCACAGACACCGACACCCATCACAGTCTCTGTAACAACCACCGACATCTACACCAATCCCCGTCCATGTAACCCCCACCGACATCTACAACCATCCCTGTCCCTGTAACTCCCACCGACATCTACACCCATTCCTGTCCCAGAAACTCCCAACGACAACTACACCCATCCCTGTCCCAGTAACTCCCAACGACACCTACACCCATCCCTGTCCCTGTAACCCACACCGACACCTACACCCATCCCTGTCCCTGTAAACCCCACTGACATCTACACCCATCCCTGTCCCTGTTGCACCCACAGACTGCTACACCCGTCGCTGTAACCCGCAGTGACACCTAGACCCATCCCTGTCCCTGTAACCCCCACTGACACCTACATCCATCCCTGTCCCTGTAACCCACACAGACACCTAGACCCATCCCTGTCCCTGTAACCCCCACTGACACCTACATCCATCCCTGTCCCTGTAACCCACACAGACACCTACACCCATCCCTGTCCCCATAACCCCCACTGACACCTACATCCATCCCTGTCCCTGTAACCCCCACAGACACCTAGACCCATCCCTGTCCCTGTAACCCCTCCGACATCTAAACCCATCCCTGTCCCTGTAACCCCCACTGACACCTACACCCATACCTGTCCATGTAACCCCCACTGACATCTACACCCATCCCTGTCCATGTAACCCCCACCCACATCTACACCCATCCCTGTCCCTGTAACCCCCACTGATACCCACACCCATCCCTGTCCCCGTATGTGCACCTGACATCTACACCCATCCCTGTCACTGTAAACCCCACTGACATCTACAACCATGTCTGACCCTGTAAACCCCACTGACATCTACACCCATGTCTGACCCTGTAAACCCCACTGACACCTACACCCATCCCTGTCCCTGTAAACGCCACTGACATCTACACACATCCCTGTCCATGTAACCCCCACCGACATATACACCCATTCCTGTCCCTGTAACTCCCACTGACACCTATACACACCCCTGTCCCTGTAACACCCACCAACATCTACACACATCACTGTCCCTATAGCCCCCCCTGACACCTACACCCATCACTGTCCCAGTAAACGACACTGACACCTACACACAAACCTGTCCCTGTAAACCCCACTGACACCTACACCCATCCCTGTCCCTGTAAACCCCACCAACATCTACATCCATCCCTGTCCCTGTAAACCCCACCAACATCTACATCCATCCCTGTCCCTGTAAACCACACTGACACCTACACCCATGTCAGACCCTGTAACTCCTACTGACATGTACATACATCCCTGTCCCTCTAACCCCCACCGACGTCTACACGCATCACTGTCACTGTAACACCCACTGACACCTACACCCATCCCAGTCCCAGTAAACCCCACCGACATCTACACCCATGTCTGACCCTGTAACCCCCACTGACATCTAAACCCATCCCTGTCACCCCCACTGACATTTACACCCATCCCTGTCCCTGTAACTCCCACTGACACCTACACCCATCCCTGTCCCTGTAAACCCCACTGACATCTACACACAACCCAGTCCCAGTAACACCCACTGACACCTACACCCGTCGATTTAACCCGCAGTGACACCTACACCCATCCCTGTCACTGTAACCCCCACTGACACCTACACCCACCCCTATCCCTGTAACCCCCACAGACACCGACACCCATCACTGTCCCTGTAACACCCACCGACATCTACACCAATCCCCGTCCCTGTAACCCCCACTGACACCTACACCCATCACTGTCGATGTAACCCCCACCGACATCTACACCCATCCCTGTCCCTGTAACACCCACCGACACCTACACCCATCCCTGTCCCAGTAACTCCCAACGACACCTACACCCATCCCTGTCCCTGTAACCCACACCGACACCTACACCCATCCCTGTCCCTGTAACACCCACCGACATCTACACACATCACTGTCCCTGTAAATGCACCTGACATCTACACCCATCCCTGTCCCTGTAACCCCCACTGACACCTACACACATCCCTGTCCATGTAACCCCCACCGACATCTACACCCATCCCTGTCCCTGTAACTCACACTGACACCTACACCAATCCCTGTCCCTGTAACACCCACCAACATCTACACACATCCCTGTCCCTATAGCTCCCACTGACACCTACACCCATCACTGTCCTGGTAAACGCCACTGACACCTACACCCAAACCTGTCCCTGTAACCCCCACTGACAACTACACCCATCCCTGTCCATGTAAACCCCACCGACATCCAGACCCATCCCTGTCTCTGTAAACCCCACCGTCATCTACATCCATGTCTGACCCTGTAACCCCCACCGAAATCTACACCCATCCCTATCCATGTCACCCCCAACAACATCTAAACCCATGTCTGACCCTGTAACCCCCACTAACATCCACACCCATCCCTGTCTCTATAGCCCCTACTGATACCTACACACATCCCTGTCCCTGTAAACCCAACCGACATCTACACCCATGTCTGACCCTGTAAACCCCACCGACATCTACACCCATGTCTGACCATGTAAACCCCACCGACATCTACACCCATGTCTGACGCTGTAACCCCTACTGACATCTACACCCATCCGTGCCCCTGTAAACCCCACCGACATCTAAACCCATCCCTCTCCCTGTAAACCCCACTGATATCTAAACCCATCCCTGTCTCTGTAAACCCCGCCGACATCTACACCCATGTCTGACCCTGTAACCCCCACCGAAATTTACACCCATCCCTTTCTCTATCACCCCCACCGACATTTACACCCATCCCTGTCCCCATAACCCCCACCGACACCTACACCCATCCCTGTCCCTGTAAACCCCACTGACATCTACACACATCCATGTCTCTGTTACACCCACCGACTGCTACACTCGTCGCTGTAACCCGCAGTGACACCTAGACCCATCCCTGTCCCTGTAACCCCTCCGACATCTAAACCCATCCCTGTCCCTGTAACCCCCACAGACACCTAGACCCATCCCTGTCCCTGTAACCCCTCCGACATCTAAACCCATCCCTGTCCCTGTAACCCCCACTGACACCTACACCCATACCTGTCCATGTAACCCCGACCGACATCTACACCCATCCCTGTCCATGTAACCCCCACCCACATCTACACCCATCCCTGTCCCTGTAACCCCCACTGATACCCACACCCATCCCTGTCCCCGTAAGTGCACCTGACATCTACACCCATCCCTGTCACTGTAAACCCCACTGACATCTACACCCATCGCTGTCCCTGTAACACCCACCGACATCTACACCGACACCTGTCCCTGTAAACCCCACTGACATCTACACCCATCACTGTCCATGTAACCCCCACTGACATCTACAGCCATCCCTGTCTCAGTAACCCACACTGACACCTACACCCATCCCAGTCCATGTAACCCCCACCGACATTTACACCCATCCCGGTCCCTGTAACCCCCACTGACACCTACACCCATCAGTGTCCATGTAACCTCCACCGACATCTACACCCTTACCTGTCCCAGTAACTCCCACCGACATCTACACCCATCCCTGTCCCTAAAGCCCCTACTGATACCTACACACATCCCTGTCCCTGTAAAGCCCACCGACATCTACACCCATCCCTGTCTCTATAGCCCCTACTGATACCTGCACCCATCCCTGTCCCTGTAAACCCAACCGACACCTACACCCATCCCTGTCCCTGTAAACCCCACCGACATCTACAACCATGTCTGACCCAGTAAACCCCACTGACATCTACACCCATGTCTGACCCTGTAACCCCCACTGACAACTACACCCATCCCTGTCCATGTAAACCCCACCGACATCAAGACCCATCCCTGTCTCTGTAAACCCCACCGTCATCTACATCCATGTCTGACCCTGTAACCCCCACCGAAATCTACACCCATCCCTATCCATGTCACCCCCAACAACATCTAAACCCATGTCTGACCCTGTAACCCCCACTAACATCCACACCCATCCCTGTCTCTATAGCCCCTACTGATACCTACACACATCCCTGTCCCTGTAAACCCAACCAACATCTACACCCATGTCTGACCCTGTAAACCCCACCGACATCTACACCCATGTCTGACCATGTAAACCCCACCGACATCTACACCCATGTCTGACGCTGTAACCCCTACTGACATCTACACCCATCCGTGCCCCTGTAAACCCCACCGACATCTAAACCCAACCCTCTCCCTGTAAACCCCACTGATATCTAAACCCATCCCTGTCTCTGTAAACCCCGCCGACATCTACACCCATGTCTGACCCTGTAACCCCCACCGAAATTTACACCCATCCCTTTCTCTGTCACCCCCACCGACATTTACACCCATCCCTGTCCCCATAACCCCCACCGACACCTACACCCATCCCTGTCCCTGTAAACCCCACTGACATCTACACACATCCATGTCCCTGTTACACCCACCGACTGCTACACCCGTCGCTGTAACCCGCAGTGACACCTAGACCCATCCCTGTCCCCGTAAGTGCACCTGACATCTACACCCATCCCTGTCACTGTAAACCCCACTGACTTCTACACCCATCGCTGTCCCTGTAACACCCACCGACATCTACACCGACACCTGTCCCTGTAAACCCCACTGACATCTACACCCATCACTGTCCATGTAACCCCCACTGACATCTACAGCCATCCCTGTCCCAGTAACCCACACTGACACCTACACCCATCCCAGTCCATGTAACCCCCACCGACATTTACACCCATCCCGGTCCCTGTAACCCCCACTGACACCTACACCCATCAGTGTCCATGTAACCTCCACCGACATCTACACCCTTACCTGTCCCAGTAACTCCCACCGACATCTACACCCATCCCTGTCCCTAAAGCCCCTACTGATACCTGCACCCATCCCTGTCCCTGTAAACCCCACCGACATCTACACCCATCCCTGTCTCTATAGCCCCTACTGATACCTGCACCCATCCCTGTCCCTGTAAACCCCACCGACATCTACAACCATGTCTGACCCAGTAAACCCCACTGACATCTACACCCATGTCTGACCCTGTAACTCCTACTGACATCTACATCCATCCCTGTCCCTATAAACCCCATTGACACCTAAACCCATCCCTGTCTCTGTAAACCCCACTGACACCTACACCCATGTCTGACCCTGTAACACCTACTAACATCTACATCCATGCCTGTCCCTCTAACCCCCAACGATATCTACAACCATCCCTGTCCCTCTAACCCACACCGACACATACACACATCCCTGTTTCTGTATCCCCACCAACATCTACAACCATCCCTGTCCGTAAAACCCACACCGACAGCTACTCCCATCCATGTCCCAGTAACCCCCACTGACACCGACACACAATACCTGTCCCTGTAACACCCACAGACATCTACACACATCCCTGTCCCTGTAAACCCCACTGACACCTACAACCATCACTGTCCCTGTAAAACCCACCGACATCAACACAGATCATTGTCCCTGTAAATGCACCTGACATCGACACGCATCCCTGTACCTGCAACACCCACCGACATCTACACCCATCCCTGTCTCTGTAAACACCACTGACATCTACACCCATCCCTGTCCCTGTAAACCCCACTGACACCTACACACATCCCTGTCCATGTAACCCCCACCGACATATACACCCATTCCTGTCCCTGTAACTCCCACTGACACCTATACACACCCCTGTCCCTGTAACACCCACCAACATCTACACACATCACTGTCCCTATAGCCCCCCTGACACCTACACCCATCACTGTCCCAGTAAACGACACTGACACCTACACACAAACCTGTCCCTGTAAACCCCACTGACACCTACACCCATCCCTGTCCCAGTAAACCCCACCGACATCTACACACATCCCTGTCCGTGTAAACCCCACCAACATCTACATCAATCCCTGTCCCTGTAAACCCAACCGACATCTACACCCATGTCTGACCATGTAAACCCCACCGACATCTACACCCATGTCTGACGCTGTAACCCCTACTGACATCTACGCCCATCCGTGCCCCTGTAAACCCCACCGACATCTAAACCCATCCCTCTCCCTGTAAACCCCACTGATATCTAAACCCATCCCTGTCTCTGTAAACCCCGCCGACATCTACACCCATGTCTGACCCTGTAACCCCCACCGAAATTTACACCCATCCCTTTCTCTATCACCCCCACCGACATTTACACCCATCCCTGTCCCCATAACCCCCACCGACACCTACACCCATCCCTGTCCCTGTAAACCCCACTGACATCTACACACATCCATGTCTCTGTTACACCCACCGACTGCTACACTCGTCGCTGTAACCCGCAGTGACACCTAGACCCATCCCTGTCCCTATAGCCCCCCCTGACACCTACACCCATCACTGTCCCAGTAAACGACACTGACACCTACACACAAACCTGTCCCTGTAAACCCCACTGACACCTACACCCATCCCTGTCCCTGTAAACCCCACCAACATCTACATCCATCCCTGTCCCTGTAAACCCCACCAACATCTACATCCATCCCTGTCCCTGTAAACCCCACTGACACCTACACCCATGTCAGACCCTGTAACTCCTACTGACATGTACATACATCCCTGTCCCTCTAACCCCCACCGACGTCTACACGCATCACTGTCACTGTAACACCCACTGACACCTACACCCATCCCAGTCCCAGTAAACCCCACCGACATCTACACCCATGTCTGACCCTGTAACCCCCACTGACATCTAAACCCATCCCTGTCACCCCCACTGACATTTACACCCATCCCTGTCCCTGTAACTCCCACTGACACCTACACCCATCCCTGTCCCTGTAAACCACACTGACATCTACACACAACCCAGTCCCAGTAACACCCACTGACACCTACACCCGTCGATTTAACCCGCAGTGACACCTACACCCATCCCTGTCACTGTAACCCCCACTGACACCTACACCCACCCCTATCCCTGTAACCCCCACAGACACCGACACCCATCACTGTCCCTGTAACACCCACCGACATCTACACCAATCCCCGTCCCTGTAACCCCCACTGACACCTACACCCATCACTGTCCATGTAACCCCCACCGACATCTACACCCATCCCTGTCCCTGTAACACCCACCGACACCTACACCCATCCCTGTCCCAGTAACTCCCAACGACACCTACACCCATCCCTGTCCCTGTAACCCACACCGACACCTACACCCATCCCTGTCCCTGTAACACCCACCGACATCTACACACATCACTGTCCCTGTAAATGCACCTGACATCTACACCCATCCCTGTCCCTGTAACCCCCACTGACACCTACACACATCCCTGTCCATGTAACCCCCACCGACATCTACACCCATCCCTGTCCCTGTAACTCACACTGACACCTACACCAATCCCTGTCCCTGTAACACCCACCAACATCTACACTCATCCCTGTCCCTATAGCTCCCACTGACACCTACACCCATCACTGTCCTGGTAAACGCCACTGACACCTACACCCAAACCTGTCCCTGTAACCCCCACTGACAACTACACCCATCCCTGTCCATGTAAACCCCACCGACATCCAGACCCATCCCTGTCTCTGTAAACCCCACCGTCATCTACATCCATGTCTGACCCTGTAACCCCCACCGAAATCTACACCCATCCCTATCCATGTCACCCCCAACAACATCTAAACCCATGTCTGACCCTGTAACCCCCACTAACATCCACACCCATCCCTGTCTCTATAGCCCCTACTGATACCTACACACATCCCTGTCCCTGTAAACCCAACCGACATCTACACCCATGTCTGACCCTGTAAACCCCACCGACATCTACACCCATGTCTGACCATGTAAACCCCACCGACATCTACACCCATGTCTGACGCTGTAACCCCTACTGACATCTACACCCATCCGTGCCCCTGTAAACCCCACCGACATCTAAACCCATCCCTCTCCCTGTAAACCCCACTGATATCTAAACCCATCGCTGTCTCTGTAAACCCCGCCGACATCTACACCCATGTCTGACCCTGTAATCCCCACCGAAATTTACACCCATCCCTTTCTCTGTCACCCCCACCGACATTTACACACATCCCTGTCCCCATAACCCCCACCGACACCTACACCCATCCCTGTCCCTGTAAACCCCACTGACATCTACACACATCCATGTCCCTGTTACACCCACCGACTGCTACACCCGTCACTGTAACCCGCAGTGACACCTAGACCCATCCCTGTCCCTGGAACCCCTCCAACATCTAAACCCATCCCTGTCCCTGTAACCCCCACTGACATCTACACCCATCACTGTCCATGTAACCCCCACTGACATCTACAGCCATCCCTGTCCCTGTAACCCCCACTGACACCTACACCCATCACTGTCCCGGTAAACGCCAATGACACCTACACCCAACTGTAACCCTGTAACCCCCACTGACACCTACATCCATCCCTGTCCCTGTAAACACCACCGACACCTACACACAACACTGTCCCTGTAAACCCCACCGACATCTACATCCATCCCTGTCCCTGTAAACCCCACCGACACCTACACCCGTCGCTGTAACCCGCAGTGTCACCTACACCCATCCCTGTCCCTGTAACACCCAATGTCACCTACACTCAGCCCTGTCCCTGTAATCCCGACCGACAACTACTCCCATCCCTGTCCCTGTACCCCACACTGACATCTACACCCATCATTGTCCCTGTAAATCCCACTGACACCTACACACATCCCTGTCCCTGTAACACCCACCGACATCTACACACATCGCTGTCCCTGTAACACACACCGACACCTACACCCATCCCTGTCCCTGTAACACCCACCGACATCTACACACATCACTGTCCCTGTAAATGCACCCGACATCTACACCCATCCCTGTCCCTGTAACCCCCACAAACACCTACACCCATCGCTGTCACGATAATCTCCACCACGACCTACACACATCCCTGTCCCTATAACCCCCATTGACACCTACACCCATACCTGTCCATGTAACCCCCACCGACATTTACACCCAACCCAGTCCATGTAACCCCCACCCACATCTACACCCGTCCCTGTCCCTGTAACCCCCACTGATACCCACACCCATCCCTGTCCCCGTAAGTGCACCTGGCATCTACACCCATCCCTGTCACTGTAAACCCCACTGACACCTACACCAATCGCTGTCCCTGTAACACCCACCGACATCAACACCGACACCTGTCCCTGTAAACCCCACTGACATCTACACCCATCACTGTCCATGTAACCCCCACTGACATCTACAGCCATCCCTGTCCCTGTAACACCCACCGACACCTACAACCATCCCTGTCCCTGTAAACCCCACTGACACCGACACCCATCCCTGTTCCTGTAACACCCACCAACACCTACACCCGTCGCTGTAACCCGCAGTGACACCTACACCCATCCCTGTCCCTGTAACACCCAATGACACCTACACTCAGCCCTGTCCCTGTAACCCACACTGACATCTACACCCATCATTGTCCCTGTAAATCCCACTGACACCTACATACATCCCTTCCCCTGTAACACCCACCGACATCTACACCCATCGCTGCCCCTGTAACACACACCGACACCTACCCCCATCCCTGTCCCTGTAACCCCCACAAACACCTACACAAATCCCTGTCCCTATAAAAAAACAACGACACCTACACACATCCCTGTCCCTGTAACACCCACAAACACCTACACCCATCCCTGTCCCTATAAACCCCACCGACACCTACACCCATCCCTGTCCATGTAAATCCCACCGACATCTACACCCATGTCTAACCCTGTAACCCACACTGACACCTACACCCATCCCTGTCCCTGCAACCCCTACTGACCCCTACACCCATCCCTGTTCTTGTAACGAACACCGACACCTACACCCATCCCTGTCCCTGCAACCCTTACTGACCCCTACACCCATTCCTGTCCCTGTAACCCCCACCGACACCTACACCCATCCCTGTCCCTGTAACCCCCACCGACCCCTACCCCCATCCCTGTCCCTGTAATCCCCATCGACACCTACACACATCCCTATCCCTCTAACTCCCACCGACACCTACACCCATCCCTTGTACCCCCACTGACATCTACACCCATCCCTGTCCCTGTAACACCCACCGACATCTACACCCATCACGCTCCCTCTAACCCCCACTGATACCTACACCCATTCCTGTCTCTATAGCTCCCACTGATACCTACACCCATCACTGTCCCTGTAAACCCCACCGACATCTACACCCATCCCTGTCCCTGTAACCCCCACCGACCCCTACCACTATCCCTGTCCCTGTAATCCCCATCGACACCTACACACATCCCTATACCTCTAACACCCACCGACACCTACACCCATCCCTGTCCCTGTAAACCCCACCGACATCTACACCAATCCCTGTCCCAGTAAACCCCACCGACATCTACACCCATCCCTGTCCCTCTAACTCCTACTGAGACCTACACCCATCCTTGTCCCTGTAACACCGACCGACATCTACACCCATCCTTGTCCCTGTTACCACCACCTACACCTACACCCATCCTTGTCCCTGTAACCACCACCTACACCTACACCCATCCCTGTCCCTGTAACCCCCACCAACACCTACACCCATCCCTTGTACCCCCACTGACATCTACACCCATCACTATCCCTGTAAACCCCACTGATATCAAACCCATCCCTGTCTGTAAACCCCACCGACATCTACACCCATGCCTGTCCCTGTAAACCCCACCGACATCTACACCCATGTCTGACGCTGTAACCCCTACTGACATCTACACCCATCCCTGTCCCTGTAAACCCCACCGACATCTAAACCCATCACTCTCCCTGTAAACCCCACTGATATCTAAACCCATCCCTGTCTGTTAACCCCGCCGACATCTACACCCATGACTGACCCTCTAACCCCACCGAAATTTACACCCATCCCTTTCTCTGTCACCCCCACCGACATTTACACCCATCCCTGTCCCCATAACCCCCACCGACACCTACACCCATCCCTGTCCCTGTAAACCCCACTGACATCTACACACATCCCTGTCCCTGTAAACCCCACCGACATCTACTCCCATCCCTGTCCCTGTAACCCCTACTGACATCTACACACATCCCTGTCCCTGTTACACCCACTGACTGCTACACCCGTCGCTGTAACCCGCAGTGACACCTAGACCCATCCCTGTCCCTGGAACCCGTCCGACATCTAAACCCATCCCTGCCCCTGTAACCCCCACTGACACCTACACCCATACCTGTCCATGTAACCCCCACCGACACCTACACCCATCCCTGTCCATGTAACCCCCACCCACATCTACACCTATCCCTGTCCCTGTAACCCCCACTGATACCCACACCCAACCCTGTCCCCGTAAGTGCACCTGACATATACACCCATCCCTGTCACTGTAAACCCCACTGACACCTACACCCATCGCTGTCCCTGTAACACCCACCGACATCTACACCGACACCTGTCCCTGTAAACCCCACTGATATCTACACCCATCACTGTCCATGTAACCCCCACTGACATCTACAGCCATCCCTGTCCCTGTAACCCCCACTGACACCTACACCCATCACTGTCCTGGTAAACGCCAATGACACCTACACCCAACAGTAACCCTGTAACCCCCACTGACACCTACATCCATCCTTGTCCCTGTAAACACCACAGACACCTACACACAACACTGTCCCTGTAAACCCCACCGACATCTACATCCATCCCTGTCCCTGTAAACCCCACGGACACCTACACCCGTCGCTGTAACCCGCAGTGTCACCTACACCCATCCCTGTCCCTGTAACACCCAATGTCACCTACACTCAGCCCTGTCCCTGTAATCCCGACCGACAACTACTCCCATCCCTGTCCCTGTAACCCACACTGACATCTACTCCCATCATTGTCCCTGTAAATCCCACTGACACCTACACACATCCCTGTCCCTGTATCACCCACCGACATCTACACACATCGCTGTCCCTGTAACACACACCGACACCTACACCCATCCCTGTCCCTATAACACCCACTGACATCTACACACATCACCATCCCTGTATCCCCCACTGATAACTATTCCCATCACTGTCCATGTAAACCCCACCGACACCTACACCCAACCCTGTCCCTGTAACCCCCATTGACAGCTACACCCATCCCTATTCCTGTAACCCACAACGACATCTACACCCATCCTGGTCCCTGTAACCCCCAGAGACACATACACCCATCCCCGTCCCTGTAACTCCCACAGATACCAACACCCATCCCTGTCCCTGTAACACCCACCGACATCTACACCCATCCCTGTCCCTGTAACCCCCACTGACACCTACACCCGTCCCTGCCCATGTAACCCCCACCGAAATCTACACCCATCCCTGTCCCTGTAACTCCCAGTGACACCTACACCCATCCCTGTCCCTGTAACACCCACCGACATCTACACCCATCCTTGTCCCTGTTACCAACACCGACACCTACACCCATCCCTGTCCCTGTAACCCCCACCGACACCTACACCCGTCCCTGTAACCCCCACTGACATCTACACCCATGCCTGTCCCTCAAACCCACACTGACACCTACATCCATCCCTGTATCTGTAAACCCCACCGACATCTACACCTATGTCTAACCCTGTAACCCCCACTGACATCTACACCCATCCCTGTCCCTGTAAACCCCACCGACATCAACACTCATCCCTGTCCCTGTAACCCCCAACTGACACCTACACCTGTCCCTGCCCATGTAACCCCCACCGAAATCTACTCCCATCCCTGTCCCTGTAACTCCCAGTGACACCTACACCCATCCCTGTCCCTGTAACTCCTACCGCCACCTACACCCATCCCTGTAACCCCCACTGACATATACACCCATCCCTGTCCCTGTAACACCCACCGAAATCTACACCCATCCCTGTCCCTCTAACCCCCACTGATACCTACACCCATCCCTGTCCCTGTAAACCCAACGACATCTACACCCATCCCTGTCCCTTTCACCCCCTACGACACCTACACCCATCCCTGTCCCTGTAAACCCCACTGACACCTACACCCATCTCTGTCCCTGTATACCCCACCGACATCGACACCCATCCCTGTCCCTGTAAACCCCACCGACATCTACACCCATCCCTGTCCCTGTTACCCCCACTTACATCTAAACCCATCCCTGTCCCTGTAAACCCCACCGACATCTACACTCTTTCCTGTCACTGTAAACCCCACCAACATCTACACCCATTCCTGTCACTGTAAACCCCACCAACATCTACACCCATCCCTCTCCCTATAAACCCCACTGACACCTGCACCCACCCCTGTCCCTGTAACACCCACCGACCCCTACACCCGTCGCTGTAACCCGCAGTGACACCTACACCCATCCCTTTCCCTGTAAGCCCCACTGACACCTACACCCATCCCTGTCCCTGTAACCCACACCGACATCTACACCCATCACTGTCCCTGTAACACCCACCGACATCTACACCCATCCCTATACCTCTGATCCCCACCGACATCTACACCCATGTCTTACCCTGTAACCCCCACTGACACATACACCCATCACTGTCCCTGTAACTCCACTGACACCTACACCCATCCCTGTCCCTATAACCCCCACTGACACCTAACCCATCACTGTCCATGTAAACCCCACTGTCACCTACACCCACCCCTGTCCCTGTAACACCCACCGACATCTACACACATCGCTGCCCCTGTAACACACACCGACACCTACCCCCATCCCTGTCCCTGTAACCCCCACAAACACCTACACCCATCCCTGTCCCTATAAAAAACAACGACACCTACACACATCCCTGTCCCTGTAACACCCACAAACACCTACACCCATCCCTGTCCCTATAAACCCCACCAACACCTACACCCATCCTGTCCCTATAACCCCCACAAACACCTACACCCATCCCTGTCCCTATAAACCCCACCGACACCTACACCCATCACTGTCCATGTAAATCCCACCGACATCTACACCCATGTCTGACCCTGTAACCCACACTGACACCTACACCCATCCCTGTCCCTGCAACCCCTACTGACCCCTACACCCATCCCTGTTCCTGTAACCCACTCCGACACCTACACCCATCCCTGTCCCTGGAACCCCTACTGACCCCTACATCCATCCCTGTCTCTGTAACCCCCACCGACACCTACACCCATCCCTGTCCCTTTCACCCCCTACGACACCTACACCCATCACTCTCCCTGTAAACCCCACTGACACCTACACCCATCTCTGTCCCTGTATACCCCACCGACATCGACACCCATCCCTGTCCCTGTAAACCCCACCGACATCTACACTCTTTCCTGTCACTGTAAACCCCACCAACATCTACACCCATTCCTGTCACTGTAAACCCCACCAACATCTACACCCATCCCTCTCCCTATAAACCCCACTGACATCTAAACCTATCCCTGTCCCTGTAACAGACACCGACACCTACACCCATCCCTGTACCTGTAAACCCCACTGACACCTACACCCAACCCTGTCCCTGTAACACCACTGACATCTACACCCAGCTCTGTCCCTCTAACTCCTACTGAGACCTACACCCATCCTTGTCCCTGAAACACCCACCGACAGCTACACCCATCCTTGTCCGTGTTACACCGACCGACATCTACACCCATCCTTGTCCCTGTTACCACCACCTACACCTACACCCATCCCTGTCCCTGTAAACCCCACCGACATTTACACCCATGTCTGACCCTGTAACCCCCACTGACATCTACACCCATCCCTATCCCTGTAACCCACAACGACATCTACACCCATCCCTGTCCCTGTAAACCCCACTGACACCTACACCCATCGCTGTCCCTGTAACACCCACCGACATCTACACCGACACCTGTCCCTGTAAACCCCACTGACATCTACACCCATCACTGTCCATGTAACCCCCACTGACATCTACTGCCATCCCTGTCCCTGTAACCCCCACTGACACCTACACCCATCACTGTCCCGGTAAACGCCAATGACACCTACACCCAACCCTATCCCTGTAACCCCCACTGACACCTACATCCATCCCTGTCCCTGTAAACACCACCGACACCTACACACATCACTGTCCCTGTAAACCCCACCGACATCTACATCCATCCCTGTCCCTGTAAACCCCACCGACACCTACACCCATCCCTGTCCCTGTAACCCCCACTGACACTTACACCCATCCCTGTCCCTATAACCCCACTGACATCTAAACCTATCCCTGTCCCTGTAATACACAATGACACCTACACCCATCCCTGTACCTGTAAACCCCACTGACACCTACACCCAACCCTGTCCCTGTAACACCACTGACATCTACACCTATCCCTGTCCCTGTAACACCCAATGACACCTATACCCATCCCTGTCCCGGTAAACGCCAATGACACCTACACCCAACCCTATCCCTGTACACCCCACTGACATCTACACCCATCCTTGTCCCTGTAACCCCCACAGACAAATACACCCATCCCTGTCCCTATAAACCCCACCGACATCTAAACCCATCCCTGTCCCTGTCACCCCCACTGACATCTACACCCACCCCTGTAAACCCCACTGACACCTACACCCATCACTGTCCCTGTAACACCCACCGACACCTACACCCGTCGCTGTAACCCGCAGTGACACCTACACCCATCCCTGTCCCTGTAACACCCAATGACACCTACACTCAGCACTGTCCCTGTAAACCCCACAGACACCTAAACCCATCCCTGTCTCTGTAAACCCCACCGACATCTACACCCATGTCTGACCCTGTAACCCTCACCGACACATACACCCATCCCTGTCCCTGTAACCCCCACTGACACCTACACCCATCCCTGTCCCTATAACCCCACTGACATCTAAACCTATCCCTGTCCCTGTAACAGACACCGACACCTACACCCATCCCTGTACCTGTAAACCCCACTGACACCTACACCCAACCCTGTCCCTGTAACACCACTGACATCTACACCCATCCCTGTCCCTCTAACTCCTACTTATACCTACACCCATCCTTGTCCCTGTAACACCGACCGACATCTACACCCATCCTTGTCCCTGTTACCACCACCTACACCTACACCCATCCTTGTCCCTGTTACCACCACCTACACCTACACCAATCCCTGTAACACCCACTGACATCTACACCCATCACTGTCCCTGTTACCACCACCTACACCTACACCCATCCTTGTCCCTGTTACCACCACCTACACCTACACCCATCCTTGTCCCTGTTACCACCACCTACACCTACACCAATCCCTGTCACTATAACCCCCACCGACACCTACACCCATCCCTGTCTCTATAAACCCCACCAACACCTACACCCATCCCTGTAAACCCCACCGACATTTACACCCATGTCTTACCCTGTAACCCCCACTGACACCTACACCCATCCCTGTCCCTATAAACCCCACCGACACCTACACCCATCCCTGTAAACCCCACCGACATTTACACCCATGTCTTACCCTGTAACCCCCACTGACATCTACACCCATCCCTATCCCTGTAACCCACAACGACATCTACACCCATCCCTGTCCCTGTAAACCCCACTGACACCTACACCCATCGCTGTCCATGTAACCCCCACTGACATCTACAGCCATCCCTGTCCCTGTAACCCCCACTGACACCTACACCTATCACTGTCCCGGTAAACGCCAATGACACCTACACCCAACCCTATCCCTGTAACCCACACTGACAACTACATCCATCCCTGTCCCTGTAAACACCACCGACACCTACACACATCACTGTCCCTGTAAACCCCACCGACATCTACATCCATCCCTGTCCCTGTAAACCCCACCGACACCTACACCCATCCCTGTCCCTGTAACCCCCACTGACACCTACACCCAACCCTGTCCCTGTAACACCACTGACATCTACACCTATCCCTGTCCCTGTAACACCCAATGACACCTATACCCATCCCTGTCCCGGTAAACGCCAATGACACCTACACCCAACCCTATCCCTGTACACCCCACTGACATCTACACCCATACTTGTCCCTGTAAACCCCACAGACACCTACACCTATCCCTGTCCCTGTAAACCCCACCGACATCTAAACCCATCCCTGTCCCTGTCACCCCCACTGACATCTACACCCATCCCTGTCCCTGTAAACCCCACTGACACCTACACCCATCCCTGTCCCTGTAACACCCACCAACACCTACACCCGTCGCTGTTACCCGCAGTGGCACCTACACCCATCCTTGTCCCTGTAACACCCAATGACACCTACACTCAGCCCTGTCCCTGTAAACCCCACCGACACTTAAACCCATCCCTGTCTCTGTAAACCCCACCGACATCTACACCCATGTCTGACCCTGTAACCCCCACCGACACCTACACCCATCCCTGTCCCTGTAACACCCAATGACACCTACACTCAGCCCTGTCCCTGTAAACCCCACCGACACTTAAACACATCCCTGTCTCTGTAAACCCCACCGACATCTACACCCATCCCTGTCCCTGTAACCCCCACTGACACCTACACCCATCCTTGTCCCTATAACCCCACTGACATCTAAACCTATCACTGTCCCTGTAACAGACACCGACACCTACACCCATCCCTGTACCTGTAAACCCCACTGACACCTACACCCAACCCTGTCCCTGTAACACCACTGACATCTACACCCATCCCTGTCCCTCTAACTCCTACTTATACCTACACCCATCCTTGTCCCTGTAACACCCACCGACATCTACACCCATCCCTGTCCCTGTAACCCCCACCTACACCTACACCCATCCCTGTCCCTCTAACTCCTGCTTATACCAACACCCATCCCTGTCCCTGTAACCCCCACCTACATCTACACCCATCCTTGTCCCTGTAACACCGACCGACATCTACACCCATCCTTGTCCCTGTTACCACCACCTACACCTACACCCATCCTTGTCCCTGTTACCACCACCTACACCTACACCCATCCTTGTCCCTGTTACCACCACCTACACCTACACCCATCCTTGTCCCTGTTACCACCACCTACACCTACACCAATCCCTGTCCCTATAACCCCCACCGACACCTACACCCATCCCTGTAAATCCGACCGACATTTACACCCATGTCTTACCCTGTAACCCCCACTGACATCTACACCCATCCCTATCCCTGTAACCCACAACGACATCTACACCCAACCCTGTCCCTGTAACACCACTGACATCTACACCCATCCCTGTCCCTCTAACTCCTACTGAGACCTACACCCATCCTTGTCCCTGTAAACCCCACTGACACCTACACCCATCGATGTCCCTGTAACACCCACCGACATCTACACCGACACCTGTCCCTGTAAACCCCACTGACATCTACACCCATCACAGTCCATGTAACCCCCACTGACATCTACAGCCATCCCTGTCCCTGTAACCCCCACTGACACCTACACCCATCACTGTCCCGGCAAACGCCAATGACACCTACATCCATCCCTGTCCCTGTAAACACCACCGACACCTACACACATCACTGTCCCTGTAAAGCCCACCGACATCTACATCCATCCCTGTCCCTGTAAACCCCACCGACACCTACACCCATCCCTGTCCCTGTAAACCCCACTGACACCTACACCCATCCCTGTCCCTATAACCCCACTGACATCTAAACCTATCCCTGTCCCTGTAACACACAACGACACCTACACCCATCCCTGTACCTGTAAACCCCACTGACACCTACACCCAACCCTGTCCCTGTAACACCACTGACATCTACACCTATCCCTGTCCCTGTAACACCCAATGACACCTATACCCATCCCTGTCCCGGTAAACGCCACTGACACCTACACCCATCCCTGTCTCTGTAAACCCCACCGACACCTACACCCATCCCTGTCCCTATAACCCCACTGACATCTAAACCTATCCCTGTCCCTGTAACCCCCACAGACAACTACACCCATCCCTGTCCCTGTCACCCCCACTGACACCTACACCCATCCCTGTCCCTGTAACACCCAATGACACCTACACTCAGCCCTGTCCCTGTAAACCCCACCGACACTTAAACCCATCCCTGTCTCTGTAAACCCCACCGACATCTACACCCATCCCTGTCCCTGTAACCCCCACTGACACCTACACCCATCCCTGTCCCTATAACCCCACTGACATCTAAACCTATCCCTGTCCCTGTAACCCCCACAGACAACTACACCCATCCCTGTCCCTGTCACCCCCACTGACACCTACACCCATCCCTGTCCCTGTAACTCCACTGACACCTACACCCAACCCTGTCCCTCTAAAACACCACTGACATCTACACCCATCCCTGTCCCTCTAACTCCTACTTATACCTACACCCATCCTTGTCCCTGTAACACCCACCGACATCTACACCCATCCCTGTCCCTGTAACCCCCACCTACATCTACACCCATCCTTGTCCCTGTAACACCGACCGACATCTACACCCATCCTTGTCCCTGTTACCACCACCTACACCTACACCCATCCTTGTCCCTGTTACCACCACCTACACCTACACCCATCCTTGTCCCTGTTACCACCACCTACACCTACACCCATCCTTGTCCCTGTTACCACCACCTACACCTACACCAATCCCTGTCCCTATAACCCCCACCGACACCTACACCCATCCCTGTAAATCCGACCGACATTTACACCCATGTCTTACCCTGTAACCCCCACTGACATCTACACCCATCCCTATCCCTGTAACCCACAACGACATCTACACCCAACCCTGTCCCTGTAACACCACTGACATCTACACCCATCCCTGTCCCTCTAACTCCTACTGAGACCTACACCCATCCTTGTCCCTGTAAACCCCACTGACACCTACACCCATCGCTGTCCCTGTAACACCCACCGACATCTACACCGACACCTGTCCCTGTAAACCCCACTGACATCTACACCCATCACAGTCCATGTAACCCCCACTGACATCTACAGCCATCACTGTCCCGGCAAACGCCAATGACACCTACATCCATCCCTGTCCCTGTAAACACCACCGACACCTACACACATCACTGTCCCTGTAAAGCCCACCGACATCTACATCCATCCCTGTCCCTGTAAACCCCACCGACACCTACACCCATCCCTGTCCCTGTAAACCCACTGACACCTACACCCATCCCTGTCCCTATAACCCCACTGACATCTAAACCTATCCCTGTCCCTGTAACACACAACGACACCTACACCCATCCCTGTACCTGTAAACCCCACTGACACCTACACCCAACCCTGTCCCTGTAACACCACTGACATCTACACCTATCCCTGTCCCTGTAACACCCAATGGCACCTATACCCATCCCTGTCCCGGTAAACGCCAATGACACCTACACACAACCCTATCCCTGTACACCCCACTGACACCTACACCCATCCCTGTCTCTGTAAACACCACCGACACCTACACCCATCCCTGTCCCTATAACCCCACTGACATCTAAACCTATCCCTGTCCCTGTAAACCCCACAGACAACTACACCTATCCCTGTCCCTGTAAACCCCACCGACATCTAAACCCATCCCTGTCCCTGTCACCCCCACTGACATCTACACCCATCCCTGTCCCTGTAAACCCCACTGACACCTACACCCATCCCTGTCCCTGTAACACCCAACAACACCTACACCCGTCGCTGTAACCCGCAGTGACACCTACACCCATCCCTGTCCCTGTAACACCCAATGACACCTACACTCAGCCCTGTCCCTGTAAACCCCACCGACACTTAAACCCATCCCTGTCTCTGTAAACCCCACCGACATCTACACCCATGTCTGACCCTGTAACCCCCACCGACACCTACACCCATCCCTGTCCCTGTAAGCCCCACTGACACCTACACCCATCCCTGTCCCTATAACCCCCACTGACACCTAAACCTATCACTGTCCCTGTAACAGACACCGACACCTACACCCATCCCTGTCCCTATAACCCCCACTGACATCTAAACCTATCACTGTCCCTGTAACAGACACCGACACCTACACCCATCCCGTAACCTGTAAACCCCACTGACACCTACACCAAACCCTGTCCCTGTAACACCACTGACATCTACACCCATCCCTGTCCCTCTAACTCCTACTTATACCTACACCCATCCTTGTCCCTGTAACACCGACCGACATCTACACCCATCCTTGTCCCTGTTACCACCACCTACACCTACACCCACCCCTGTCCCTGTAACCCCCACCAACACCTACACCCATCCCTGTAAACCCCACCGACATTTACACCCATGTCTGACCCTGTAACCCCCACTGACATCTACACCCATCCCTATCCCTGTAACCCACAACGACATCTACACCCATCCCTGTCCCTGTAAACCCCACTGACACCTACACCCATCGCTGTCCCTGTAACACCCACCGACATCTACACCGACACCTGTCCCTGTAAACCCCACTGACATCTACACCCATCACAGTACATGTAACCCCCACTGAGATCTACAGCCATCCCTGTCCCTGTAACCCCCACTGACACCTACACCCATCACTGTCCCGGCAAACGCCAATGACACCTACATCCATCCCTGTCCCTGTAAACACCACCGACACCTACACACATCACTGTCCCTGTAAACCCCACCGACATCTACATCCATCCCTGTCCCTGTAAACCCCACCGACACCTACACCCATCCCTGTCCCTATAACCCCACTGACATCTAAACCTATCCCTGTCCCTGTAACACACACCGACACCTACACCCATCCCTGTACCTGTAAACCCCACTGACACCTACACCCAACCCTGTCCCTGTAACACCACTGACATCTACACCTATCCCTGTCCCTGTAACACCCAATGACACCTATACCCATCCCTGTCCCGGTAAACGCCAATGACACCTACACCCAACCCTATCCCTGTACACCCCACTGACATCTACACCCATCCTTGTCCCTGTAACCCCCACAGACAACTACACCTATCCCTGTCCCTATAAACCCCACCGACATCTAAACCCATCCCTGTCCCTGTCACCCCCACTGACATCTACACCCATCCCTGTCCCTGTAAACCCCACTGACACCTACACCCATCCCTGTCCCTGTAACACCCACCGACACCTACACCCGTCGCTGTAACCCGCAGTGACACCTACACCCATCCCTGTCCCTGTAACACCCAATGACACCTACACTCAGCCCTGTCCCTGTAATCCCGACCGACAACTACTCCCATCCCTGTCCCTGTAACCCACACTGACATCTACACCCATCACTGTCCCTGTAAACCCCACTGACACCTACACACATCCCTTTCCCTGTAACACCCACCGACATCTGCACACATCCCTGTCCCTGTAACACCCAGCGACACATACACCCATCACTGTCCCTGTAACTCCACTGACACCTACACCCATCCCTGTCCCTATAACCCCCACTGACACCTAAACCCATCACTGTCCATGTAAACCCCACCGACACCTACACCCATCCCTGTCCCTGTAACACCCACCGACATCTACACACATCTCTGCCCCTGTAACACACACCGACACCTACCCCCATCCCTGTCCCTGTAACCCCACAAACACCTACACCCATCCCTGTCCCTATAAACCCCACCAACGCCTACCCCCATCCCTGTCCCTGTAACCCCCACAAACACCTACACCCATCCCTGTCCCTATAAACCCCACCGACACCTACACCCATCCCTGTCCCTATAAACCCCACCGACACCTACACCCATCCCTGTCCCTATAACGCCCACCGACACCTACACCCATCACTGTCCATGTAAATCCCACCGACATCTACACCCATGTCTGACCCTGTAACCCACACTGACACCTACACCCATCCCTGTCCCTGCAACCCCTACTGACCCCTAAACCCATCCCTGTCCCTGTAACCCACACCGACACCTACACCCATCCCTGTCCCAGTAAACCCCACCGACATCTACATCCATCCCTGTCCTTGTAAACCCCACCGACACCTACACCCATCCCTGTCCCTATAACCCCACTGACATCTAAACCTATCCCTGTCCCTGTAACACACACCGACACCTACACCCATCCCTGTACCTGTAAACCCCACTGACACCTACACCCAACCCTGTCCCTGTAACACCACTGACATCTACACCTGTCCCTGTCCCTGTAACACCCAATGACACCTATACCCATCCCTGTCCCGGTAAACGCCAATGACACCTACACCCAACCCTATCCCTGTACACCCCGCTGACATCTACACCCATCCTTGTCCCTGTAACCCCCACAGACAACTACACCTATCCCTGTCCCTATAAAGCCCACCGACATCTAAACCCATCCCTGTCCCTGTCACCCCCACTGACATCTACACCCATTCCTGTCCCTGTAAACCCCACTGACACCTACACCCATCCCTGTCCCTGTAACACCCACCGACACCTACACCCGTCGCTGTAACCCGCAGTGACACCTACACCCATCCCTGTCCCTGTAACACCCAATGACACCTACACTCAGCCCTGTCCCTGTAATCCCGACCGACAACTAATCCCATCCCTGTCCCTGTAACCCACACTGACATCTACACCCATCACTGTCCCTGTAAACCCCACTGACACCTACACACATCCCTTTCCCTGTAACCCACCGACATCTGCACACATCCCTGTCCCTGTAACACCCACCGACACATACACCCATCACTGTCCCTGTAACTCCACTGACACCTACACCCATCCCTGTCCCTATAACCCCCACTGACACCTAAACCCATCACTGTCCATGTAAACCCCACCGACACCTACACCCATCCCTGTCCCTGTAACACCCACCGACATCTACACACATCTCTGCCCCTGTAACACACACCGACACCTACCCCCATCCCTGTCCCTGTAACCCCCACAAACACCTACACCCATCCCTGTCCCTATAAACCCCACCAACACCTACCCCCATCCCTGTCCCTGTAACCCCCACAAACACATACACCCATCCCTGTCCCTATAAACCCCACCAACACCTACCCCCATCCCTGTCCCTGTAACCCCCACAAACACCTACACCCATCCCTGTCCCTATAAACCCCACCGACACCTACACCCATCCCTGTCCTTGTAACCCCCACAAACACCTACACCCATCCCTGTCCCTATAAACCCCACCGACACCTACACCCATCCCTGTCCCTATAACGCCCACCGACACCTACACCCATCACTGTCCCTGCAACCCCTACTGACCCCTAAACCCATCCATGTCCCTGTAACCCACACCGACACCTACACCCATCCCTGTCTCTGTAAACCCCACCGACATCTACACCCATGTCTGACCCTGTAACCCCCACTGACATCTACACCCATCCCTGTCCCTGTAAACCCCACCGACATCTACACCCATCCCTGTCCCTTTCACCCCCTATGACACCTACACCCATCCCTGTCCCAGTAAACCCCACTGACACCTACACCCATCTCTGTCCCTGTATACACCACTGACATCTACACCCATCCCTGTCCCTGTAACCCCACTGACAGCTACACCCATCCCTGTCCCTGTAACCCCCACTGACATCTAAACCCATCCCTGTCCCTGTAAACCCCACCGACATCTACACCCTTTCCTGACACTGTAAACCCCACCAACATCTACACCCATTCCTGTCACTGTAAACCCCACCAACACCTACACCCATCCCTGTCCCTGTAACACCCACCGACCCCTACACCCGTCGCTGTAACCCGCAGTGACACCTACACCCATCCGGTTCCCTGTAAGCCCCACTGACACCAACACCCATCCCTGTCCCTGTAACCCACACCGACATCTACACCCATCACTGTCCCTGTAACCCCGACAAACACCTACAACCATCCCTGTCCCTATAAACCCCACCGACATCTACATCCATCCCTGTCCCTGTAAACCCCACCGACACCTACACCCATCCCTGTCCCTATAACCCCACTGACATCTAAACCTATCCCTGTCCCTGTAACACACACCGACACCTACACCCATCCCTGTACCTGTAAACCCCACTGACACCTACACCCAACCCTGTCCCTGTAACACCACTGACATCTATACCTATCCCTGTCCCTGTAACACCCAATGACACCTATACCCATCCCTGTCCCGGTAAACGCCAATGACACATACACCCAACCCTATCCCTGTACACCCCACTGACATCTACACCCATCCTTGTCCCTGTAACCCCCACAGACAACTACACCTATCCCTGTCCCTATAAACCCCACCGACATCTAAACCCATCCCTGTCCCTGTCACCCCCACTGACATCTACACCCATCCCTGTCCCTGTAAACCCCACTGACACCTACACCCATCCCTGTCCCTGTAACACCCACCGACACCTACACCCGTCGCTGTAACCTGCAGTGACACCTACACCCATCCCTGTCCCTGTAACACCCAATGACACCTACACTCAGCCCTGTCCCTGTAATCCCGACCGACAACTACTCCCATCCCTGTCCCTGTAACCCACACTGACATCTACACCCATCACTGTCCCTGTAAACCCCACTGACACCTACACACATCCCTTTCCCTGTAACACCCACCGACATCTGCACACATGCCTGTCCCTGTAACACCCACCGACACATACACCCATCACTGTCCCTGTAACTCCACTGACACCTACACCCATCCCTGTCCCTATAACCCCCACTGACACCTAAACCCATCACTGTCCATGTAAACCCCACCGACACCTACACCCATCCCTGTCCCTGTAACACCCACCGACATCTACACACATCTCTGCCCCTGTAACACACACCGACACCTACCCCCATCCCTGTCCCTGTAACCCCCACAAACACCTACACCCATCCCTGTCCCTATAAACCCCACCAACACCTACCCCCATCCCTGTCCCTGTAACCCCCACAAACACCTACACCCATCCCTGTCCCTGTAACCCCCACAAACACCTACACCCATCCCTGTACCTATAAACCCCACCAACACCTACCCCCATCCCTGTCCCTGTAACCCCCAATGACACCTAAACCCATCACTGTCCATGTAAACCCCACCGGCACCTACACCCATCCCTGTCCCTGTAACACCCACCGACATCTACACACATCTCTGCCCCTGTAACACACACCGACACCTACCCCCATCCCTGTCCCTGTAACCCCCACAAACACCTACACCCATCCCTGTCCCTATAAACCCCACCAACACCTACCCCCATCCCTGTCCCTGTAACCCCCACAAACACCTACACCCATCCCTGTCCCTATAAACCCCACCGACACCTACACCCATCACTGTCCATGTAAATCCCACCGACATCTACACCCATGTCTGACCCTGTAACCCACACTGACACCTACACCCATCCCTGTCCCTGCAACCCCTACTGACCCCTAAACCCATCCCTGTCCCTGTAACCCACACCGACACCTACACCCATCCCTGTCTCTGTAAACCCCACCGACATCTACACCCATGTCTGACCCTGTAACCCCCACTGACATCTATACCCATCCCTGTCCCTGTAAACCCCACCGACATCTACACCCATCCCTGTCCCTGTAAACCCCACTGACATCTTCACCCATCCCTGTCCCTGTAAACCCCACCGACATCTACACCCATCCCTGTCCCTTTCACCCCCTACGACACCTACACCCATCCCTGTCCCTGTAAACCCCACTGACACCTACACCCATCCCTGTCCCTATAAACCCCACCAACACCTACCCCCATCCCTGTCCCTGTAACCCCCACAAACACCTACACCCATCCCTGTCCCTATAAACCCCACCGACACCTACACCCATCCCTGTCCCAATAAACCCCACCGACACCTACACCCATCCCTGTCCCTATAACGCCCACCGACACCTACACCCATCACTGTCCATGTAAATCCCACCGACATCTACACCCATGTCTGACCCTGTAACCCACACTGACACCTACACCCATCCCTGTCCCTGCAACCCCTACTGACCCCTAAACCCATCCCTGTCCCTGTAACCCACACCGACACCTACACCCATCCCTGTCCCAGTAAACCCCACCGACATCTACATCCATCCCTGTCCCTGTAAACCCCACCGACACCTACACCCATCCCTGTCCCTATAACCCCACTGACATCTAAACCTATCCCTGTCCCTGTAACACACACCGACACCTACACCCATCCCTGTACCTGTAAACCCCACTGACACCTACACCCAACCCTGTCCCTGTAACACCACTGACATCTACACCTATCCCTGTCCCTGTAACACCCAATGACACCTATACCCATCCCTGTCCCGGTAAACGCCAATGACACCTACACCCAACCCTATCCCTGTACACCCCACTGACATCTACACCCATCCTTGTCCCTGTAACCCCCACAGACAACTACACCTATCCCTGTCCCTATAAAGCCCACCGACATCTAAACCCATCCCTGTCCCTGTCACCCCCACTGACATCTACACCCATTCCTGTCCCTGTAAACCCCACTGACACCTACACCCATCCCTGTCCCTGTAACACCCACCGACACCTACACCCGTCGCTGTAACCCGCAGTGACACCTACACCCATCCCTGTCCCTGTAACACCCAATGACACCTACACTCAGCCCTGTCCCTGTAATCCCGACCGACAACTAATCCCATCCCTGTCCCTGTAACCCACACTGACATCTACACCCATCACTGTCCCTGTAAACCCCACTGACACCTACACACATCCCTTTCCCTGTAACACCCACCGACATCTGCACACATCCCTGTCCCTGTAACACCCACCGACACATACACCCATCACTGTCCCTGTAACTCCACTGACACCTACACCCATCCCTGTCCCTATAACCCCCACTGACACCTACACCCATCCCTGTCCCTGTAACACCCACCGACACATACACCCATCACTGTCCCTGTAACTCCACTGACACCTACACCCATCCCTGTCCCTATAACCCCCACTGACACCTAAACCCATCACTGTCCATGTAAACCCCACCGACACCTACACCCATTCCTGTCCCTGTAACACCCACCGACATCTACACACATCTCTGCCCCTGTAACACACACCAACACCTACCCCCATCCCTGTCCCTGTAACCCCCACAAACACATACACCCATCCCTGTCCCTATAAACCCCACCAACACCTACCCCCATCCCTGTCCCTGTAACCCCCACAAACACCTACACCCATCCCTGTCCCTATAAACACCACCGACACCTACACCCATCCCTGTCCCTGTAACCCCCACAAACACCTACACCCATCCCTGTCCCTATAAACCCCACCGACACCTACACCCATCACTGTCCCTGCAACCCCTACTGACCCCTAAACCCAACCCTGTCCCTGTAACCCACACCGACACCTACACCCATCCCTGTCTCTGTAAACCCCACCGACATCTACACCCATGTCTGACCCTGTAACCCCCACTGACATCTATACCCATCCCTGTCCCTGTAAACCCCACCGACATCTACACCCATCCCTGTCCCTGTAAACCCCACTGACATCTACACCCATCCCTGTCCCTGTAAACCCCACCGACATCTACTCCCATCCCTGTCCCTTTCACCCCCTACGACACCTACACCCATCCCTGTCCCAGTAAACCCCACTGACACCTACACCCATCTCTGTCCCTGTATACCCCACTGACATCTACACCCATCCCTGTCCCTGTAAACCCCACTGACAGCTACACCCATCCCTGTCCCTGTAACCCCCACTGACATCTAAACCCATCCCTGTCCCTGTAAACCCCACCGACATCTACACCCTTTCCTGACACTGTAAACCCCACCAACATCTACACCCATTCCTGTCTCTGTAAACCCCACCAACACCTACACCCATCCCTGTCCCTGTAACACCCACCGACCCCTACACCCGTCGCTGTAACCCGCAGTGACACCTACACCCATCCGGTTCCCTGTAAGCCCCACTGACACCAACACCCATCCCTGTCCCTGTAACCCACACCGACATCTACACCCATCACTGTCCCTGTAACGCCCACCGACATCTACACCCATCCCTGTCCCTCTGATCCCCACCGACATCTACACCCATCCCTGTCCCTGTAACTCCCAGTGACACCTACACCCATCCCTGTCCCTGTAACACCACTGACACCTACACCCATCCCTGTCCCTATAACCCCCACTGACACCTAAACCCATCACTGTCCATGTAAACCCCACCGACACCTACACCCATCCCTGTCCCTGTAACACCCACCGACACATACACCCATCACTGTCCCTGTAACTCCACTGACACCTACACCCATGCCTGTCCCTATAACCCCCACTGACACCTAAACCCATCACTGTCCATGTAAACCCCACCGACACCTACACCCATCCCTGTCCCTGTAACACCCACCGACATCTACACACATCTCTGCCCCTGTAACACACACCGACACCTACCCCCATCCCTGTCCCTGTAACCCCGACAAACACCTACACCCATCCCTGTCCCTATAAACCCCACCGACATCTACATCCATCCCTGTCCCTGTAAACCCCACCGACACCTACACCCATCCCTGTCCCTATAACCCCACTGACATCTAAACCTATCCCTGTCCCTGTAACACACACCGACACCTACACCCATCCCTGTACCTGTAAACCCCACTGACACCTACACCCAACCCTGTCCCTGTAACACCACTGACATCTATACCTATCCCTGTCCCTGTAACACCCAATGACACCTATACCCATCCCTGTCCCGGTAAACGCCAATGACACCTACACCCAACCCTATCCCTGTACACCCCACTGACATCTACACCCATCCTTGTCCCTGTAACCCCCACAGACAACTACACCTATCCCTGTCCCTATAAACCCCACCGACATCTAAACCCATCCCTGTCCCTGTCACCCCCACTGACATCTACACCCATCCCTTTCCCTGTAAACCCCACTGACACCTACACCCATCCCTGTCCCTGTAACACCCACCGACACCTACACCCGTCGCTGTAACCCGCAGTGACACCTACACCCATCCCTGTCCCTGTAACACCCAATGACACCTACACTCAGCCCTGTCCCTGTAATCCCGAACGACAACTACTCCCATCCCTGTCCCTGTAACCCACACTGACATCTACACCCATCACTGTCCCTGTAAACCCCACTGACACCTTCACACATCCCTTTCCCTGTAACACCCACCGACATCTGCACACATCCCTGTCCCTGTAACACCCACCGACACATACACCCATCACTGTCCCTGTAACTCCACTGACACCTACACCCATCCCTGTCCCTATAACCCCCACTGACACCTAAACCCATCACTGTCCATGTAAACCCCACCGACACCTACACCCATCCCTGTCCCTGTAACACCCACCGACATCTACACACATCTCTGCCCCTGTAACACACACCGACACCGACCCCCATCCCTGTCCCTGTAACCCCCACAAACACCTACACCCATCCCTGTCCCTATAAACCCCACCAACACCTACCCCCATCCCTGTCCCTGTAACCCCCACAAACACCTACACCCATCCCTGTCCTTGTAACCCCCACAAACACCTACACCCATCCCTGTACCTATAAACCCCACCAACACCTACCCCCATCCCTGTCCCTGTAACCCCCACTGACACCTAAACCCATCACTGTCCATGTAAACCCCACCGGCACCTACACCCATCCCTGTCCCTGTAACACCCACCGACATCTACACACATCTCTGCCCCTGTAACACACACCGACACCTACCCCCATCCCTGTCCCTGTAACCCCCACAAACACCTACACCCATCCCTGTCCCTATAAACCCCACCAACACCTACCCCCATCCCTGTCCCTGTAACCCCCACAAACACCTACACCCATCCCTGTCCCTATAAACCCCACCGACACCTACACCCATCACTGTCCATGTAAATCCCACCGACATCTACACCCATGTCTGACCCTGTAACCCACACTGACTCCTACACCCATCCCTGTCCCTGCAACCCCTACTGACCCCTAAACCCATCCCTGTCCCTGTAACCCACACCGACACCTACACCCATCCCTGTCTCTGTAAACCCCACCGACATCTACACCCATGTCTGACCCTGTAACCCCCACTGACATCTATACCCATCCCTGTCCCTGTAAACCCCACCGACATCTACACCCATCCCTGTCCCTGTAAACCCCACTGACATCTACACCCATCCCTGTCCCTGTAAACCCCACCGACATCTACACCCATCCCTGTCCCTTTCACCCCCTACGACACCTACACCCATCCCTGTCCCTGTAAACCCCACTGACACCTACACCCATCCCTGTCCCTATAAACCCCACCAACACCTACCCCCATCCCTGTCCCTGTAACCCCCACAAACACCTACACACATCCCTGTCCCTATAAACCCCACCGACACCTACACCAATCCCTGTCCCTATAAACCCCACCGACACCTACACCCATCCCTGTCCCTATAACGCCCACCGACACCTACACCCATCACTGTCCATGTAAATCCCACCGACATCTACACCCATGTCTGACCCTGTAACCCACACTGACACCTACACCCATCCCTGTCCCTGCAACCCCTACTGACCCCTAAACCCATCCCTGTCCCTGTAACCCACACCGACACCTACACCCATCCCTGTCCCAGTAAACCCCACCGACATCTACATCCATCCCTGTCCCTGTAAACCCCACCGACACCTACACCCATCCCTGTCCCTATAACCCCACTGACATCTAAACCTATCCCTGTCCCTGTAACACACACCGACACCTACACCCATCCCTGTACCTGTAAACCCCAACGACACCTACACCCAACCCTGTCCCTGTAACACCCAATGACACCTATACCCATCCCTGTCCCGGTAAACGCCAATGACACCTACACCCAACCCTATCCCTGTACACCCCACTGACATCTACACCCATTCTTGTCCCTGTAACCCCCACAGACAACTACACCTATCCCTGTCCCTATAAAGCCCACCGACATCTAAACCCATCCCTGTCCCTGTCACCCCCACTGACATCTACACCCATTCCTGTCCCTGTAAACCCCACTGACACCTACACCCATCCCTGTCCCTGTAACACCCACCGACACCTACACCCGTCGCTGTAACCCGCAGTGACACCTACACCCATCCCTGTCCCTGTAACACCCAATGACACCTACACTCAGCCCTGTCCCTGTAATCCCGACCGACAACTACTCCCATCCCTGTCCCTGTAACCCACACTGACATCTACACCCATCACTGTCCCTGTAAACCCCACTGACACCTACACACATCCCTTTCCCTGTAACACCCACCGACATCTGCACACATCCCTGTCCCTGTAACACCCACCGACACATACACCCATCACTGTCCCTGTAACTCCACTGACACCTACACCCATCCCTGTCCCTATAACCCCCACTGACACCTAAACCCATCACTGTCCATGTAAACCCGACCAACACCTACACCCATCCCTGTCCCTGTAACACCCACCGACATCTACACACATCTCTGCCCCTGTAACACACACCGACACCTACCCCCATCCCTGTCCCTGTAACCCCCACAAACACATACACCCATCCCTGTCCCTATAAACCCCACCAATACCTACCCCCATCCCTGTCCCTGTAACCCCCACAAACACCTACACCCATCCCTGTCCCTATAAACCCCACCGACACCTACACCCATCCCTGTCCCTGTAACCCCCACAAACACCTACACCCATCCCTGTCCCTATAAACCCCACCGACACCTAAACCCATCCCTGTCCCTATAACGCCCACCGACACCTACACCCATCACTGTCCATGTAAATCCCACCGACATCTACACCCATGTCTGACCCTGTAACCCACACTGACACCTACACCCATCCCTGTCCCTGCAACCCCTACTGACCCCTAAACCCATCCCTGTCCGTGTAACCCACACCGACACCTACACCCATCCCTGTCTCTGTAAACCCCACCGACATCTACACCCATGTCTGACCCTGTAACCCCCACTGACATCTATACCCATCCCTGTCCCTGTAAACCCCACCGACATCTACACCCATCCCTGTCCCTGTAAACCCCACTGACATCTACACCCATCCCTGTCCCTGTAAACCCCACCGACATCTACACCCATCCCTGTCCCTTTCACCCTCTACGACACCTACACCCATCCCTGTCCCTGTAAACCCCACTGACACCTACACCCATCTCTGTCCCTGTATACCCCACCGACATCTACACCCATCTCTGTCCCTGTATACCCCACCGACATCTACACCCATCCCTGTCCCTGTAAACCCCACTGATATCTAAACCCATCCCTGTCCCTGTAAACCCCACCGACATCTACACCCTTTCCTGACACTGTAAACCCCACCAACATCTACACCCATTCCTGTCACTGTAAACCCCACCAACACCTACACCCATCCCTGTCCCTGTAACACCCACCGACCCCTACACCCGTCGCTGTAACCCGCAGTGACAGCTACACCCATCCCGTTCCCTGTAAGCCCCACTGACACCAACACCCATCCCTGTCCCTGTAACCCACACCGACATCTACACCCATCACTGTCCCTGTAACGCCCACCGACATCTACACCCATCCCTGTCCCTCTGATCCCCACCGACATCTACACCCATCCCTGTCCCCGTAACTCCCAGTGACACCTACACCCATCCCTGTCCCTGTAACACCACTGACACCTACACACATCCCTGTCCCTATAACCCCCACTGACACCTAAACCCATTACTGTCCATGTAAACCCCACCGACACCTACACCCATCCCTGTCCCTGTAACACCCACCGACACATACACCCATCACTGTCCCTGTAACTCCACTGACACCTACACCCATCCCTGTCCCTATAACCCCCACTGACACCTAAACCCATCACTGTCCATGTAAACCCCACCGACACCTACACCCATCCCTGTCCCTGTAACACCCACCGACATCTACACACATCTCTGCCCCTGTAACACACACCGACACCTACCCCCATCCCTGTCCCTGTAACCCCCACAAACACCTACACCCATCCCTGTCCCTATAAACCCCACCAACACCTACCCACATCCCTGTCCCTGTAACCCCCACTGACACCTAAACCCATCACTGTCCATGTACACCCCACTGACATCTATACCCATCCCTGTCCCTGTAAACCCCACCGACATCTACACCCATCCCTGTCCCTGTAAACCCCACTGACATCTACACCCATCCCTGTCCCTGTAAACCCCACCGACACCTACACCCATCCCTGTCCCTATAACGCCCACCGACACCTACACCCATCACTGTCCATGTAAATCCCACCGACATCTACACCCATGTCTGACCCTGTAACCCACACTGACACCTACACCCATCCCTGTCCCTGCAACCCCTACTGACCCCTAAACCCATCCCTGTCCCTGTAACCCACACCGACACCTACACCCATCCCTGTCCCAGTAAACCCCACCGACATCTACATCCATCCCTGTCCCTATAACCCCACTGACATCTAAACCTATCCCTGTCCCTGTAACACACACCGACACCTACACCCATCCCTGTACCTGTAAACCCCACTGACACCTACACCCAACCCGGTCCCTGTAACACCCAATGACACCTATACCCATCCCTGTCCCGGTAAACGCCAATGACACCTACACCCAACCCTATCCCTGTACTCCCCACTGACATCTACACCCATCCTTGTCCCTGTAACCCCCACAGACAACTACACCTATCCCTGTCCCTATAAAGCCCACCGACATCTAAACCCATCCCTGTCCCTGTCACCCCCACTGACATCTACACCCATTCCTTCCCTGTAAACCCCACTGACACCTACACCCATCCCTGTCCCTGTAACACCCACCGACACCTACACCCGTCGCTGTAACCCGCAGTGACACCTACACCCATCCCTGTCCCTGTAACACCCAATGACACCTACACTCAGCCCTGTCCCTGTAATCCCGACCGACAACTACTCCCATCCCTGTCCCTGTAACCCACACTGACATCTACACCCATCACTGTCCCTGTAAACCCCACTGACACCTACACACATCACTTTCCGTGTAACACCCACCGACATCTGCACACATCCCTGTCCCTGTAACACCCACCGACACATACACCCATCACTGTCCCTGTAACTCCACTGACACCTACACCCATCCCTGTCCCTATAACCCCCACTGACACCTAAACCCATCACTGTCCATGTAAACCCCACCGACACCTACACCCATCCCTGTCCCTGTAACACCCACCGACACCTACCCCCATCCCTGTCCCTGTAACCCCCACAAACACATACACCCATCCCTGTCCCTATAAACCCCACCAATACCTACCCCCATCCCTGTCCCTGTAACCCCCACAAACACCTACACCCATCCCTGTCCCTATAAACCCCACCGACACCTACACCCATCCCTGTCCCTGTAACCCCCACAAACACCTACACCCATCCCTGTCCCTATAAACCCCACCGACACCTAAACCCATCCCTGTCCCTATAACGCCCACCGACACCTACACCCATCACTGTCCATGTAAATCCCACCGACATCTACACCCATGTCTGACCCTGTAACCAACACTGACACCTACACCCATCTCTGTCCCTGCAACCCCTACTGACCCCTAAACCCATCCCTGTCCCTGTAACCCACACCGACACCTACACCCATCCCTGTCTCTGTAAACCCCACCGACATCTACACCCATGTCTGACCCTGTAACCCCCACTGACAGCTATACCCATCCCTGTCCCTGTAAACCCCACCGACATCTACACCCATCCCTGTCCCTGTAAACCCCACTGACATCTACACCCATCCCTGTCCCTGTAAACCCCACCGACATCTACACCCATCCCTGTCCCTTTCACCCCCTACGACACCTACACCCATCCCTGTCCCTGTAAACCCCACTGACACCTACACCCATCTCTGTCCCTGTATACCCCACCGACATCTACACCCATCTCTGTCCCTGTATACCCCACCGACATCTACACCCATCCCTGTCCCTGTAAACCCCACTGATATCTAAACCCATCCCTGTCCCTGTAAACCCCACCGACATCTACACCCTTTCCTGACACTGTAAACCCCACCAACATCTACACCCATTCCTGTCACTGTAAACCCCACCAACACCTACACCCATCCCTGTCCCTGTAACACCCACCGACCCCTACACCCGTCGCTGTAACCCGCAGTGACACCTACACCCATCCCGTTCCCTGTAAGCCCCACTGACACCAACACCCATCCCTGTCCCTGTAACCCACACCGACATCTACACCCATCACTGTCCCTGTAACGCCCACCGACATCTACACCCATCCCTGTCCCTCTGATCCCCACCGACATCTACACCCATCCCTGTCCCTGTAACTCCCAGTGACACCTACACCCATCCCTGTCCCTGTAACACCACTGACACCTACACACATCCCTGTCCCTATAACCCCCACTGACACCTAAACCCATCACTGTCCATGTAAACCCCACCGACACCTACACCCATCCCTGTCCCTGAAACACCCACCGACACATACACCCATCACTGTCCCTGTAACTCCACTGACACCTACACCCATCCCTGTCCCTATAACCCCCACTGACACCTAAACCCATCACTGTCCATGTAAACCCCACCGACACCTACACCCATCCCTGTCCCTGTAACACCCACCGACATCTACACACATCTCTGCCCCTGTAACACACACCGACACCTACCCCCATCCCTGTCCCTGTAACCCCCACAAACACCTACACGCATCCCTGTCCCTATAAACCCCACCAACACCTACCCACATCCCTGTCCCTGTAACCCCCACTGACACCTAAACCCATCACTGTCCATGTACACCCCACTGACATCTATACCCATCCCTGTCCCTGTAAACCCCACCGACATCTACACCCATCCCTGTCCCTGTAAACCCCACTGACATCTACACCCATCCCTGTCCCTGTAAACCCCACCGACATCTACACCCATCCCTGTCCCTTTCACCCCCTACGACACCTACACCCATCCCTGTCCCTGTAAACCCCACTGACACCTACACCCATCTCTGTCTCTGTATACCCCACCGACATCTACACCCATCCCTGTCCCTGTAAACCCCACTGACATCTACACCCATCCCTGTCCCTGTAACCCCCACTGACATCTAAACCCATCCCTGTCCCTGTAAACCCCACCAACATCTACACCCATTCCTGTCACTGTAAACCCCACCAACTCCTACACCCATCCCTGTCCCTGTAACACCCACCGACCCCTACACCCGTCGCTGTAACCCGCAGTGTCACCTACACCCATCCCTTTCCCTGTAAGCCCCACTGACACCAACACCCATCCCTGTCCCTGTAACCCACACCGACATCTACACCCATCACTGTCCCTGTAACACCCACTGACATCTACACCCATCCCTGTCCCACTGATCCCCACCGACATCTACACCCCTCCCTGTCCCTGTAACTCCCAGTGACACCTACACCCATCCCTGTCCCTATAACCCCCACTGACACCTAAACCCATCACTGTCCATGTAAACCCCACCGACACCTACACCCATCCCTGTCCCTGTAACACCCACCGACACATACACCCATCACTGTCCCTGTAACTCCACTGACACCTACACCCATCCCTGTCCCTATAACCCCCACTGACACCTAAACCCATCACTGTCCATGTAAAACCAACGACACCTACACCCATCCCTGTCCCTGTAACACCCACCGACATCTACACACATCTCTGCCCCTGTAACACACACCGACACCTACCCCCATCCCTGTCCCTGTAACCCCCACAAACACCTACACCCATCCCTGTCCCTATAAACCCCACCAACACATACCCCCATCCCTGTCCCTGTAACCCCCACTGACACCTAAACCCATCACTGTCCATGTAAACCCCACCGACACCTACACCCATCCCTGTCCCTGTAACACCCACCGACATCTACACACATCTCTGCCCCTGTAACACACACCGACACCTACCCCCATCCCTGTCCCTGTAACCCCCACAAACACCTACACCTATCCCTGTCCCTATAAACCCCACCAACACCTACCCCCATCCCTGTCCCTGTAACCCCCACAAACACCTACACCCATCCCTGTCCCTATAAACCCCACCGACACCTACACCAATCCCTGTCCCTGTAACCCCCACAAACACCTACACCCATCCCTGTCCCTATAAACCCCACCGACACCTACACCCATCCCTGTCCCTATAACGCCCACCGACACCTACACCCATCACTGTCCATGTAAATCCCACCGACATCTACACCCATCCCTGTCCCTTTCACCCCCTACGACACCTACACCCATCACTCTCCCTGTAAACCCCACTGACACCTACACCCATCTCTGTCCCTGTATACCCCACCGACATCGACACCCATCCCTGTCCCTGTAAACCCCACCGACATCTACACTCTTTCCTGTCACTGTAAACCCCACCAACATCTACACCCATTCCTGTCACTGTAAACCCCACCAACATCTACACCCATCCCTCTCCCTATAAACCCCACTGACACCTACACCCACCCCTGTCCCTGTAACCCACACCGACATCTACACCCATCACTGTCCCTGTAACACCCACCGACATCTACACCCATCCCTGTCCCTCTGATCCCCAGCGACATCTACACCCATCCCTGTCCCTATAAAAAACGACACCTACACACATCCCTGTCCCTGTAACACCCACAAACACCTACACCCATCCCTGTCCCTATAAACCCCACCGACACCTACACCCATCCCTGTCCCTGTAACCCCCACAAACACCTACACCCATCCCTGTCCCTAGAAACCCCAACGACACCTGCACCCATCACTGTCCCTGTAAATCCCACCGACATCTACACCCATGTCTGACCCTGTAACCCACACTGACACCTACACCCATCCCTGTCCCTGCAACCCCTACTGACCCCTACACCCATCCCTGTCCCTGTAACCCCCACCGACCCCTACCCCATCCCTGTCCCTGTAATCCCCATCGACACCTACACACATCCCTATCCCTCTAACTCCCACCGACACCTACACCCATCCCTTGTACCCCCACTGACATCTACACCCATCCCTGTCCCTGTAACACCCACCGACTTCTACACCCATCACTCTCCCTCTAACCCCCACTGATACCTACACACATTCCTGTCTCTATAGCCCCCACTGATACCTACACCCATCCCTGTCCCTGTAAACTCCACCGACATCTACACCCAAACCTGTCCCTCAGCCCCTACGACACCTAAACCCATCCCTGTCCCTGTAAACCCCATCGACACCTAAACCCATCCCTGTCTCTGTAAACCCCACCGACATCTACACCCATGTCTGACCCTGTAACCCCCACCGACACCTACACCCATCCCTGTCCCTGTAACCCCCACTGACACCTACACCCATCACTGTCCCTGTAAACCCCACTGACACCTACACCCATCGCTGTCCCTGTAACACCCACCAACATCTACACCGACACCTGTCCCTGTAAACCCCACTGACATCTACACCCATCACTGTCCATGTAACCCCGACTGACATCTACAGCCATCCCTGTCCCTGTAACCCCCACTGACACCTACACCCATCACTGCCCCGGTAAACGCCAATGACACCTACACCCAACCCTATCCCTGTAACCCACACTGACACCTACATCCATCCCTGTCCCTGTAACCCCCACTGACACCTAAACCCATCACTGTCCATGTACACCCCACTGACATCTATACCCATCCCTGTCCCTGTAAACCCCACCGACATCTACACCCATCCCTGTCCCTGTAAACCCCACTGACATCTACACCCATCCCTGTCCCTGTAAACCCCACCGACATCTACACCCATCCCTGTCCCTTTCACCCCCTACGACACCTACACCCATCCCTGTCCCTGTAAACCCCACTGACATCTACACCCATCCCTGTCCCTGTAACCCCCACTGACATCTAAACCCATCCCTGTCCCTGTAAACCCCACCAACATCTACACCCATTCCTGTCACTGTAAACCCCACCAACACCTACACCCATCCCTGTCCCTGTAACACCCACCGACCCCTACACCCGTCGCTGTAACCCGCAGTGACACCTACACCCATCCCTTTCCCTGTAAGCCCCACTGACACCAACACCCATCCCTGTCCCTGTAACCCACACCGACATCTACACCCATCACTGTCCCTGTAACACCCACCGACATCTACACCCATCCCTGTCCCACTGATCCACACCGACATCTACACCCATCCCTGTCCCTGTAACTCCCAGTGACACCTACACCCATCCCTGTCCCTGTAACACCACTGACACCTACACCCATCCCTGTCCCTATAACCCCCACTGACACCTAAACCCATCACTGTCCATGTAAACCCCACCGACACGTACACCCATCCCTGTCCCTGTAACACCCACCGACACATACACCCATCACTGTCCCTGTAACTCCACTGACACCTACACCCATCCCTGTCCCTATAACCCCCACTGACACCTAAACCCATCACTGTCCATGTAAACCCCACCGACACCTACACCCATCCCTGTCCCTGTAACACCCACCGACATCTACACACATCTCTGCCCCTGTAACACACACCGACACCTACACCCATCCCTGTCCCTGTAACCCCCACAAACACCTACACCCATCCCTGTCCCTATAAACCCCACCGACACCTAAACCCATCCCTGTCCCTGTAACCCCTACTGACACCTAAACCCATCACTGTCCATGTAAACCCCACCGACACCTACACCCATCCCTGTCCCTGTAACACCCACCGAGATCTACACACATCTCTGCCCCTGTAACACACACCGACACCTACCCCCATCCCTGTCCCTGTAACCCCCACAAACACCTACACCTATCCCTGTCCCTATAAACCCCACCAACACCTACCCCCATCCCTGTCCCTGTAACCCCCACAAACACCTACACCCATCCCTGTCCCTATAAACCCCACCGACACCTACACCAATCCCTGTCCCTGTAACCCCCACAAACACCTACACCCATCCCTGTCCCTATAAACCCCACCGACACCTACACCCATCCCTGTCCCTATAACGCCCACCGACACCTACACCCATCACTGTCCATGTAAATCCCACCGACATCTACACCCATCCCTGTCCCTTTCACCCCCTACGACACCTACACCCATCACTCTCCCGTATACCCCACCGACATCGACACCCATCCCTGTCCCTGTAAACCCCACCGACATCTACACTCTTTCCTGTCACTGTAAACCCCACCAACATCTACACCCATTCCTGTCACTGTAAACCCCACCAACATCTACACCCATCCCTCTCCCTATAAACCCCACTGACACCTACACCCACCGCTGTCCCTGTAACACCCACCGACCCCTACACCCGTCGCTGTAACCCGCAGTGACACCTACACCCATCCCTTTCCCTGTAAGCCCCACTGACACCTACACCCATCCCTGTCCCTGTAACCCACACCGACATCTACACCCATCACTGTCCCTGTAACACCCACCGACATCTACACCCATCCCTGTCCCTCTGATCCCCAGCGACATCTACACCCATCCCTGTCCCTATAAAAAACAACGACACGTACACACATCCCTGTCCCTGTAACACCCACAAACACCTACACCCATCCCTGTCCCTATAAACCCCACCGACACCTACACCCATCCCTGTCCCTGTAACCCCCACAAACACCTACACCCATCCCTGTCCCTAGAAACCCCAACGACACCTGCACCCATCACTGTCCCTGTAAATCCCACCGACATCTACACCCATGTCTGACCCTGTAACCCACACTGACACCTACACCCATCCCTGTCCCTGCAACCCCTACTGACCCCTACACCCATCCCTGTCCCTGTAACCCCCACTGACACATACACCCATCCCTGTCCCTGTAACCCCCACCGACCCCTACCCCATCCCTGTCCCTGTAATCCCCATCGACACCTACACACATCCCTATCCCTCTAAATCCCACCGACACCTACACCCATCCCTTGTACCCCCACTGACATCTACACCCATCCCTGTCCCTGTAACACCCACCGACTTCTACACCCATCACTCTCCCTCTAACCCCCACTGATACCTACACCCATTCCTGTCTCTATAGCCCCCACTGATACCTACACCCATCCCTGTCCCTGTAAACTCCACCAACATCTACACCCAACCCTGTCCCTCACCCCCTACGACACCTAAACCCATCCCTGTCCCTGTAAACCCCATCGACACCTAAACCCATCCCTGTCTCTGTAAACCCCACCGACATCTACACCCATGTCTGACCCTGTAACCCCCACCGACACCTACACCCATCCCTGTCCCTGTAACCCCCACTGACACCTACACCCATCCCTGTCCCTGTAAACCCCACTGACACCTACACCCATCGCTGTCCCTGTAACACCCACCGACATCTACACTGACACCTGTCCCTGTAAACCCCACTGACATCTACACCCATCACTGTCCATGTAACCCCCACTGACATCTACAGCCATCCCTGTCCCTGTAACCCCCACTGACACCTACACCCATTACTGCCCCGGTAAACGCCAATGACACCTACACCCAACCCTATCCCTGTAACCCACACTGACACCTACATCCATCCCTGTCCCTGTAAACACCACCGACACCTACACACATCACTGTCCCTGTAAACCCCACCGACATCTATATCCATCCCTGTCCCTGTAAACCCCACCGACACCTACACCCATCCCTGTCCCTGTAACCCCCACTGACACCTACACCCAACCCTGTCCCTGTAACACCACTGACATCTACACCTATCCCTGTCCCTGTAACACCCAATGACACCTATACCCATCCCTGTCCCGGTAAACGCCAATGACACCTACACCCAACCCTATCCCTGTACACCCCACTGACATCTACACCCATCCTTGTCCCTGTAACCCCCACAGACACCTACACCCATCCCTGTCCCTGTAAACCCCACCGAAATCTAAACCCATCCCTGTCCCTGTCACCCCCACTGACATCTACACCCATCCCTGTCCCTGTAAACCCCACTGACACCTACACCCATCCCTGTCCCTGTAACACCCACCAACACCTACACCCGTCGCTGTAACCCGCAGTGACACCTACACCCATCCCTGTCCCTGTAAACCCCACTGACACCTAAACCCATCCCTGTCTCTGTAAACCCCACCGACATCTACACCCATGTCTGACCCTGTAACCCTCACCGACACCTACACCCATCCCTGTCCCTGTAACCCCCACTGACACCTACACCCATCCCTGTCCCTATAACCCCACTGACATCTAAACCTATCCCTGTCCCTGTAACAGACACCGACATCTACACCCATCCCTGTACCTGTAAACCCCACTGACACCTACACCCAACCATGTCCCTGTAACAACACTGACATCTACACCCATCCCTGTCCCTCTAACTCCTACTGAGACCTACACCCATCCTTGTCCCTGTTACCACCACCTACACCTACACCCATCCTTGTCCCTGTTACCACCACCTACACCTACACCCATCCCTGTCCCTCTAACTCCTACTTATACCTACACCCATCCTTGTCCCTGTAACACCGACCGACATCTACACCCATCCTTGTCCCTGTTACCACCACCTACACCTACACCCATCCTTGTCCCTGTAACACCGACCGACATCTACACCCATCCTTGTCCCTGTTACCACCACCTACACCTACACCCATCCTTGTCCCTGTTACCACCACCTACACCTACACCAATCCCTGTCACTATAACCCCCACCGACACCTACACCCATCCCTGTAAACCCCACCGACATTTACACCCATGTCTGACCCTGTAACCCCCACTGACATCTACACCCATCCCTATCCCTGTAACCCACAACGACATCTACACCCATCCCTGTCCCTGTAAACCCCACTGACACCTACACCCATCGCTGTCCCTGTAACCCACAACGACATCTACACCCATCCCTGTCCCTGTAAACCCCACTGAGACCTACACCCATCGCTGTCCCTGTAACACCCACTGACATCTACACCCATCCTTGTCCCTGTTACCACCACCTACACCTACACCCATCCTTGACCCTGTTACCACCACCTACACCTACACCCACCCCTGTCCCTGTTACCACCACCTACACCTACACCCACCCCTGTCCCTATAAACCCCACCAACACCTACACCCATCCCTGTACCTGTAAACCCCACTGACACCTACACCCAACCCTGTCCCTGTAACACCACTGACATCTACACCTATCCCTGACCCTGTATCACACACCGACACCTACACCCATCCCTGTCCCTGTAAACCCCACTGACACCTACACCCATCGCTGTCCCTGTAACACCCACCGACATCTACACCGACACCTGTCCCTGTAAACCCCACTGACATCTACACCCATCACTGTCCATGTAACCCCCACAGACATCTACAGCCATCCCTGTCCCTGTAACCCCCACTGACACCTACACCCATCACTGTCCCGGTAAACGCCAATGACACCTACATCCACCCCTGTCCCTGTAAACACCACCGACACCTACACACATCACTGTCCCTGTAAACCCCACCGACATCTACATCCATCCCTGTCCCTGTAAACCCCACCGACACCTACACCCATCCCTGTCCCTATAACCCCACTGACATCTAAACCTATCCCTGTCCCTGTAACACACACCGACACCTACACCCATCCCTGTACCTGTAAACCCCAACGACACCTACACCCAACCCTGTCCCTGTAACACCACTGACATCTACACCTATCCCTGTCCCTGTAACACCCAATGACACCTATACCCATCCCTGTCCCGGTAAACGCCAATGACACCTACACCCAACCCTATCCCTGTACACCCCACTGACATCTACACCCATCCTTGTCCCTGTAACCCCCACAGACAACTACACCTATCCCTGTCCCTATAAACCCCACCGACATCTAAACCCATCCCTGTCCCTGTCACCCCCACTGACATCTACACCCATCCCTGTCCCTGTAAACCCCACCGACACCTACACCCATCCCTGTCCCTGTAACCCCCACTGACACCTACACCCAACCCTGTCCCTGTAACACCACTGACATCTACACCTATCCCTGTCCCTGTAACACCCAATGACACCTATACCCATCCCTGTCCCGGTAAACGCCAATGACACCTACACCCAACCCTATCCCTGTACACCCCACTGACATCTACACCCATCCTTGTCCCTGTAACCCCCACAGACACCTACACCCATCCCTGTCCCTGTAAACCCCACCGAAATCTAAACCCATCCCTGTCCCTGTCACCCCCACTGACATCTACACCCATCCCTGTCCCTGTAAACCCCACTGACACCTACACCCATCCCTGTCCCTGTAACACCCACCAACACCTACACCCGTCGCTGTAACCCGCAGTGACACCTACACCCATCCCTGTCCCTGTAAACCCCACTGACACCTAAACCCATCCCTGTCTCTGTAAACCCCACCGACATCTACACCCATGTCTGACCCTGTAACCCTCACCGACACCTACACCCATCCCTGTCCCTGTAACCCCCACTGACACCTACACCCATCCCTGTCCCTATAACCCCACTGACATCTAAACCTATCCCTGTCCCTGTAACAGACACCGACATCTACACCCATCCCTGTACCTGTAAACCCCACTGACACCTACACCCAACCATGTCCCTGTAACAACACTGACATCTACACCCATCCCTGTCCCTCTAACTCCTACTGAGACCTACACCCATCCTTGTCCCTGTTACCACCACCTACACCTACACCCATCCTTGTCCCTGTTACCACCACCTACACCTACACCCATCCCTGTCCCTCTAACTCCTACTTATACCTACACCCATCCTTGTCCCTGTAACACCGACCGACATCTACACCCATCCTTGTCCCTGTTACCACCACCTACACCTACACCCATCCTTGTCCCTGTAACACCGACCGACATCTACACCCATCCTTGTCCCTGTTACCACCACCTACACCTACACCCATCCTTGTCCCTGTTACCACCACCTACACCTACACCAATCCCTGTCACTATAACCCCCACCGACACCTACACCCATCCCTGTAAACCCCACCGACATTTACACCCATGTCTGACCCTGTAACCCCCACTGACATCTACACCCATCCCTATCCCTGTAACCCACAACGACATCTACACCCATCCCTGTCCCTGTAAACCCCACTGACACCTACACCCATCGCTGTCCCTGTAACCCACAACGACATCTACACCCATCCCTGTCCCTGTAAACCCCACTGAGACCTACACCCATCGCTGTCCCTGTAACACCCACTGACATCTACACCCATCCTTGTCCCTGTTACCACCACCTACACCTACACCCATCCTTGACCCTGTTACCACCACCTACACCTACACCCACCCCTGTCCCTGTTACCACCACCTACACCTACACCCACCCCTGTCCCTATAAACCCCACCAACACCTACACCCATCCCTGTACCTGTAAACCCCACTGACACCTACACCCAACCCTGTCCCTGTAACACCACTGACATCTACACCTATCCCTGACCCTGTATCACACACCGACACCTACACCCATCCCTGTCCCTGTAAACCCCACTGACACCTACACCCATCGCTGTCCCTGTAACACCCACCGACATCTACACCGACACCTGTCCCTGTAAACCCCACTGACATCTACACCCATCACTGTCCATGTAACCCCCACAGACATCTACAGCCATCCCTGTCCCTGTAACCCCCACTGACACCTACACCCATCACTGTCCCGGTAAACGCCAATGACACCTACATCCACCCCTGTCCCTGTAAACACCACCGACACCTACACACATCACTGTCCCTGTAAACCCCACCGACATCTACATCCATCCCTGTCCCTGTAAACCCCACCGACACCTACACCCATCCCTGTCCCTATAACCCCACTGACATCTAAACCTATCCCTGTCCCTGTAACACACACCGACACCTACACCCATCCCTGTACCTGTAAACCCCAACGACACCTACACCCAACCCTGTCCCTGTAACACCACTGACATCTACACCTATCCCTGTCCCTGTAACACCCAATGACACCTATACCCATCCCTGTCCCGGTAAACGCCAATGACACCTACACCCAACCCTATCCCTGTACACCCCACTGACATCTACACCCATCCTTGTCCCTGTAACCCCCACAGACAACTACACCTATCCCTGTCCCTATAAACCCCACCGACATCTAAACCCATCCCTGTCCCTGTCACCCCCACTGACATCTACACCCATCCCTGTCCCTGTAAACCCCACTGACACCTACACCCATCCCTGTCCCTGTAACACCCACCGACACCTACACCCGTCGCTGTAACCCGCAGTGACACCTACACCCATCCCTGTCCCTGTAACACCCAATGACACCTACACTCAGCCCTGTCCCCGTAATCCCGACCGACAACTACTCCCATCCCTGTCCCTGTAACCCACACTGACATCTACACCCATCACTGTCCCTGTAAACCCCACTGACACCTACACACATCCCTTTCCCTGTAACACCCACCGACATCTGCACACATCCCTGTCCCTGTAACACCCACCGACACATACACCCATCACTGTCCCTGTAACTCCACTGACACCTACACCCATCCCTGTCCCTATAACCCCCACTGACACCTAAACCCATCCCTGTCCCTGTAACCCACACCGACACCTACACCCATCCCTGTCCCAGTAAACCCCACCGACATCTACATCCATCCCTGTCCCTGTAAACCCCACCGACACCTACACCCATCCCTGTCCCTATAACCCCACTGACATCTAAACCTATCCCTGTCCCTGTAACACACACCGACACCTACACCCATCCCTGTACCTGTAAACCCCACTGACACCTACACCCAACCCTGTCCCTGTAACACCACTGACATCTACACCTGTCCCTGTCCCTGTAACACCCAATGACACCTATACCCATCCCTGTCCCGGTAAACGCCAATGACATCTACACCCAACACTATCCCTGTACACCCCACTGACATCTACACCCATCCTTGTCCCTGTAACCCCCCCAGACAACTACACCTATCCCTGTCCCTATAAACCCCACCGACATCTAAACCCATCCCTGTCCCTGTCACCCCCACTGACATCTACACCCATCCCTGTCCCTGTAAACCCCACTGACACCTACACCCATCCCTGTCCCTGTAACACCCACCGACACCTACACCCGTCGCTGTAACCCGCAGTGACACCTACACCCATCCCTGTCCCTGTAACACCCAATGACACCTACACTCAGCCCTGTCCCTGTAATCCCGACCAACAACTACTCCCATCCCTGTCCCTGTAACCCACACTGACATCTACACCCATCACTGTCCCTGTAAACCCCACTGACACCTACACACATCCCTTTCCCTGTAACACCCACCGACATCTGCACACATCCCTGTCCCTGTAACACCCACCGACACATACACCCATCACTGTCCCTGTAACTCCACTGACACCTACACCCATCCCTGTCCCTATAACCCCCACTGACACCTAAACCCATCACTGTCCATGTAAACCCCACCGACACCTACACCCATCCCTGTCCCTGTAACACCCACCGACATCTAAACACATCTCTGCCCCTGTAACACACACCGACACCTACCCCCATCCCTGTCCCTGTAACCCCCACAAACACCTACACCCATCCCTGTCCCTATAAACCCCACCAACACCTACCCCCATCCCTGTCCCTGTAACCCCCACAAACACCTACACCCATCCCTGTCCCTATAAACCCCACCGACACCTACACCCATCCCTGTCCCTGTAACCCCCACAAACACCTACACCCATCCCTGTCCCTATAAACCCCACCGACACCTACACCCATCCCTGTCCCTATAACGCCCACCGACACCTACACCCATCACTGTCCATGTAAATCCCACCGACATCTACACCCATGTCTGACCCTGTAACCCCCACTGACAGCTATACCCATCCCTGTCCCTGTAAACCCCACCGACATCTACACCCATCCCTGTCCCTGTAAACCCCACTGACATCTACACCCATCCCTGTCCCTGTAAACCCCACCGACATCTACACCCATCCCTGTCCCTTTCACCCCCTACGACACCTACACCCATCCCTGTCCCTGTAAACCCCACTGACACCTACACCCATCTCTGTCCCTGTATACCCCACCGACATCTACACCCATCTCTGTCCCTGTATACCCCACCGACATCTACACCCATCCCTGTCCCTGTAAACCCCACTGATATCTAAACCCATCCCTGTCCCTGTAAACCCCACCGACATCTACACCCTTTCCTGACACTGTAAACCCCACCAACATCTACACCCATTCCTGTCACTGTAAACCCCACCAACACCTACACCCATCCCTGTCCCTGTAACACCCACCGACCCCTACACCCGTCGCTGTAACCCGCAGTGACACCTACACCCATCCCGTTCCCTGTAAGCCCCACTGACACCAACACCCATCCCTGTCCCTGTAGCCCACACCGACATCTACACCCATCACTGTCCCTGTAACGCCCACCGACATCTACACCCATCCCTGTCCCTCTGATCCCCACCGACATCTACACCCATCCCTGTCCCTGTAACTCCCAGTGACACCTACACCCATCCCTGTCCCTGTAACACCACTGACACCTACACACATCCCTGTCCCTATAACCCCCACTGACACCTAAACCCATCACTGTCCATGTAAACCCCACCGACACCTACACCCATCCCTGTCCCTGAAACACCCACCGACACATACACCCATCACTGTCCCTGTAACTCCACTGACACCTACACCCATCCCTGTCCCTATAACCCCCACTGACACCTAAACCCATCACTGTCCATGTAAACCCCACCGACACCTACACCCATCCCTGTCCCTGTAACACCCACCGACATCTACACACATCTCTGCCCCTGTAACACACACCGACACCTACCCCCATCCCTGTCCCTGTAACACCCACAAACACCTACACACATCCCTGTCCCTATAAACCCCACCAACACCTACCCCCATCCCTGTCCCTGTAACCCCCACTGACACCTAAACCCATCACTGTCCATGTAAACCCCACTGACATCTATACCCATCCCTGTCCCTGTAAACCCCACCGACATCTACACCCATCCCTGTCCCTGTAAACCCCACTGACATCTACACCCATCCCTGTCCCTGTAAACCCCACCGACATCTACACCCATCCCTGTCCCTTTCACCCCCTACGACACCTACACCCATCCCTGTCCCTGTAAACCCCACTGACACCTACACCCATCTCTGTCCCTGTATACCCCACCGACATCTACACCCATCCCTGTCCCTGTAAACCCCACTGACATCTACACCCATCCCTGTCCCTGTAACCCCCACTGACATCTAAACCCATCCCTGTCCCTGTAAACCCCACCGACATCTACACCCTTTCCTGTCACTGTAAACCCCACCAACATCTACACCCATTCCTGTCACTGTAATCCCCACCAACACCTACACCCATCCCTGTCCCTGTAACACCCACCGACCCCTACACCCGTCGCTGTAACCCGCAGTGACACCTACACCCATCCCTTTCCCTGTAAGCCCCACTGACACCAACACCCATCCCTGTCCCTGTAACCCACACCGACACCTAAACCCATCACTGTCCATGTAAACCCCACCGACACCTACACCCATCCCTGTCCCTGTAACACCCACCGACACATACACCCATCACTGTCCCTGTAACTCCACTGACACCTACACCCATCCCTGTCCCTATAACCCCCACTGACACCTAAACCCATCACTGTCCATGTAAACCCCACCGACACCTACACCCATCCCTGTCCCTGTAACACCCACCGACATCTACACACATCTCTGCCCCTGTAACACACACCGACACCTACCCCCATCCCTGTCCCTGTAACCCCCACAAACACCTACACCCATCCCTGTCCCTATAAACCCCACCAACACCTACCCCCATCCCTGTCCCTGTAACCCCCACTGACACCTAAACCCATCACTGTCCATGTAAACCCCACTGACATCTATACCCATCCCTGTCCCTGTAAACCCCACCGACATCTACACCCATCCCTGTCCCTGTAAACCCCACTGACATCTACACCCATCCCTGTCCCTGTAAACCCCACCGACATCTACACCCATCCCTGTCCCTTTCACCCCCTACGACACCTACACCCATCCCTGTCCCTGTAAACCCCACTGACACCTACACCCATCTCTGTCCCTGTATACCCCACCGACATCTACACCCATCCCTGTCCCTGTAAACCCCACTGACATCTACACCCATCCCTGTCCCTGTAACCCCCACTGACATCTAAACCCATCCCTGTCCCTGTAAACCCCACCGACATCTACACCCTTTCCTGTCACTGTAAACCCCACCAACATCTACACCCATTCCTGTCACTGTAATCCCCACCAACACCTACACCCATCCCTGTCCCTGTAACACCCACCGACCCCTACACCCGTCGCTGTAACCCGCAGTGACACCTACACCCATCCCTTTCCCTGTAAGCCCCACTGACACCAACACCCATCCCTGTCCCTGTAACCCACACCGACATCTACACCCATCACTGTCCCTGTAACACCCACCGACATCTACACCCATCCCTGTCCCTCTGATCCCCACCGACATCTACACCCATCCCTGTCCCTGTAACACCACTGACACCTACACCCATCCCTGTCCCTATAACCCCCACTGACACCTAAACCCATCACTGTCCATGTAAACCCCACCGACACCTACACCCATCCCTGTCCCTGTAACACCCACCGACACATACACCCATCACTGTCCCTGTAACTCCACTGACACCTACACCCATCCCTGTCCCTATAACCCCCACTGACACCTAAACCCATCACTGTCCATGTAAACCCCACCGACACCTACACCCATCCCTGTCCCTGTAACACCCACCGACATCTACACACATCTCTGCCCCTGTAACACACACCGACACCTACCCCCATCCCTGTCCCTGTAACCCCCACAAACACCTACACCCATCCCTGTCCCTATAAACCCCACCAACACCTACCCCCATCCCTGTCCCTGTAACCCCTACTGACACCTAAACCCATCACTGTCCCTGTAACTCCCACCGACACCTACACCCTTCCCTGTCCCTTTACCCCCCACCGACACCCACACCCATCCCTGTCCCTGTAATCCCCACCGACACCTACACCCATCACTGTCCATGTAACCCCCACAGACCTACACCCGTCGCTATCCCTTTACCCCCACCGACACCTGCACCCATCCCTGTCCCTGTAACCCCCACCGACACCTACACCCATCACTGTCCCTATAACCCCCACTGTTCATTACATCCTATCTGTATCTGTAACCCCATCTGCCCCCTACTCTCTCATGCCTCTGTAATCCCTTCCATCTTCGACACCACTCTCGATCTCTGTAGCCCCTGCTGTCCCCTACACACCTCCGTATCTCTGTAACCCCTACTCTCCCCTACACACCTCCCTATCAACGTAACCCCTACTCACCCTGACAGTCCTTCCCGTCTCTGTAACCCCTTTCCTTTGCTATGCCCCTCCAAGTTTCTGTAAATCCCTCTGTCCCAAATCCTCTCCCCAATTCTGTGACACGCCCTCTTGCTCCTATGCCCCTTCCTATCTCTGTAACTCGCAACCTTCCGCATTCTGTAAACCCGACATTCACCTACATCCTTCCCCATCTCAGTGACCCCTTTTGTGTGTAATGCCCCTACATGCTTCTTTAATCCCCTCTTTCCGCAAAACCCCTCCCCATCTCAAAATCCCTCCTGCTGCTACACTCCTCCCTGTCCCTGTAACCCCTACACCCTTCCCCACCTCTGTAAATCCTACAGTCACCTCACCCTTCACAGTCTCTGTAACCCCTACAGGCACCGACACCCTCCCCATCTCTGTAACCCCTCCGTCCCATACATCCCTTACTGTCCGTGTAAACCTTTACCATCCCCGCACCCTTTTCCATCTCTTTAAACCCTATTGTCCCCTAATCTCTGTAACTCCTATCATCTGTGCATCCCCCTCCATTTCAGTTACCCCCTCTGGGAGGTACACATCTCCCTGTCTCTGTCACCCATAGTGACCCCTCCACCCCTCCTGTCACTGTAACCCCTGCCGTCCCCTACACCCCACACTTTGTAACCCCTACCATCTCCCAAACCCTTCCCTGTCTATGTAACCCCTACAGTCCCCAACACTCCCGTTCCTGTAAACAGTACCGTCCCCTACACCCCACTCCAACTCTGTAACACCTACCATCCTCTACACACCACCCTATCTCTGTAACCCTACCCTCCGTTACACCCCACCCCAACTCTGTAACCTCTACAGTCCCCTACAACCCCCATCCCTATAAACTCTACTGTCCCCTACAACCCTCCCCATCTCTGTAACCCCTACCATCTCCTACACTCACTCCCTGTCTCTGTCTCTGTCTCTGTCCCCGTACCCCTCCCTAACTCTCCTAAACCCCCACCCCGTCTTTGAAGCCCAGTCTATGGTTTACTACACACCCCACTGACACTGTAATTGCTATGGCCCCAATGTCCCTCCTTATCTCTGTAACTCATGCCGTCCTCTATACCCCTCTCTGTCCCTGTAAACCCCACCAAACCCAGAACTCCTCCCAGTCACTGTAACACCCCTCCCACCCCTAAACCATATCTCTATAACCCCTCAAGTCCACTACACCCTCTCTGTATGTGTATGCCCGTCTGTCCCCTATACCCCTTCCATCTTTAACCCCCACTAACATCTACACCCATCCCTGTCTCTGTAACCCCATCTAGCCCCTAACACTCCTCCTGTCTCTGTAATCTCTACCATCTTCTACACCCCGCTCTGTATCTGTAACCCCTACTGACCCTGACAGGCCTCCCTGTCTCTGTAACCCCTTTCCTTTGTTATGCCCCTCCAAGTTTCTGTAAACCTCTCTGTTCCCAAATCCTCTCCCCAATTCTGTGACCCCACTCTTGCTCCTACACCCCTCCCTGTCCCTGTAACCCCTACAACCTTCCCCATCTCTGTAAACACTACAGTCACCTACACCCCTCCCCATCTCCATAACCCCTTTTGTCTGTTATGCCCCTCCATGCTTCTGTAATCCCCTCTGTCCCCAAAACTTCTCCCCCATCTCTCAAACTCCCTCTTGCTGATACATTCCTCCCTGTCCCTGTAACCCCTACACCCTTTCCCATCTCTGTAAATCCTACAGTTACCTACACCCTTCACAGTCTCTGAATCCCCTACAGTCACTGACACCCCTCCCCATCTCTGTAACCCCTCGGCCCATACATCTCTCACACTCCCTGTAACCTTTTACGAACCCCTGCACCCTTCCCCATCTCTTTAAACCCTATTGTCCCGTAATCTCTTCCCTGTCTCTGTAACACCTAGCATCCCTACATCCCCTTCCATCCCAGTAACTCCGTCTGGCCAGTGCACCTCTCCCTGTCTCTGTAACCACTACTATCCCCTACACCCCACCCTGTCATTGGAACCCCTACCGTACCCTACACCCTTCCAAGTCTCTGTAAACTCTACCATCCCCTACATCCCTCCCTGTCTCTCTAACCCCTACTGTCCACTACAGTCAGTCTGTATCTGTAACCCCATCAGGCCCTACACCCCTCCCTGTCTCTGTGACCCTTACACCCCTCCCTGTCTCTGTGACCCTTACTGGCCCTTACACCCCTCCCTGTCTCTGTGACCCTTACACCCTCCCCTGCCTCTGTGACCCTTACTGGCCCTTACACCCCTCCCTGTCTCTGTGACCCTTACACCCTCCCCTGTCTCTGTGACCCTTACTGGCCCCTACACCCCTCCCTGTCTCTGTGACCCTTACACCCCTCCCTGCCTCTGTGACCCTTACTGGCCCTTACACCCCTCCCTGTCTCTGTGACTCTTACTGGCCCTTACACCCCTCCCTGTCTCTGTGACCCTTACTGGCCCTTACACCCCTCCCTGTCTCTGTGACCCCTACACCCCTCCCTGTCTCTGTGACCCTTACTGGCCCTTACACCCCTCCCTGTCTCTGTGACCCTTACTGGCCCTTACACCCCTCCCTGTCTCTGTGACCCCTACACCCCTCCCTGTCTCTGTGACCCTTACACCCCTCCCTGTCTCTGTGACCCTTACTGGCCCTTACACCCCTCCCTGTCTCTGTGACTCTTACTAGCCCTTACACCCCTCCCTGTCTCTGTGACCCTTACTGGCCCTTACACCCCTCCCTGTCTCTGTGACCCCTACACCCCTCCCTGTCTCTGTGACCCTTACTGGCCCCTACACCCCTCCCTGTCTCTGTGACCCTTACTGGCCCCTACACCCCTCCCTGTCTCTGTGACCCTTACTGACCCTTACACCCCTCCCTGTCTCTGTGACCCTTACTGGCCCTTACACCCCTCCCTGTCTCTGTGACCCTTACTGGCCCTTACACCCCTCCCTGTCTCTGTGACCCCTACACCCCTCCCTGTCTCTGTGACCCTTACACCCCTCCCTGTCTCTGTGACCCTTACTGGCCCTTACACCCCTCCCTGTCTCTGTGACTCTTACTAGCCCTTACACCCCTCCCTGTCTCTGTGACCCTTACTGGCCCTTACACCCCTCCCTGTCTCTGTGACCCCTACACCCCTCCCTGTCTCTGTGACCCTTACTGGCCCCTACACCCCTCCCTGTCTCTGTGACCCTTACTGGCCCTTACACCCCTCCCTGTCTCTGTGACCCTTACTGACCCTTACACCCCTCCCTGTCTCTGTGACCCTTACTGGCCCCTACACCCCTCCCTGTCTCTGTGACCCTTACTGGCCCCTACACCCCTCCCTGTCTCTGTGACCCTTACACCCCTCCCTGTCTCTGTGACCCCTACACCCCTCCCTGTCTCTGTGAGCCCCTACACCCCTCCCTGTCTCTGTGACCCTCTCCAGCCCTGACAGCTCTTCCCATCTCAGTAACCCTTTTCCTCTATGCCCTTCCCTGTTTCTGTGACCCCCTCTTTCCCCAGAGCCTCTCCCCAGCTCTGTGACTCCCTCTTGCTGCTATACCCTTCCCTGTCTCCACAGTCCTCGCCAGTCCCTGCACTTCCCCCCCCCACCCCTGTCTCTATAACCCTGTCTGGCTCCTGCGCCCCTGCCTGTCTGTGAGCCCGTCTGGCTCATGCAAGTTCAGAGACATCCTGGATCATTTCCACAGCGTTCCTAATGGGAATCGTGAGAACCCAGAGGTCATGATCCAGGCTGGTACCAGTGACGTAAGCAGGAAATGTGACAAGGCTCGGCATAGTGAGTTCTGGGAAGTAGTTCCTAACTTAAAAGACAGGACCTCCAGAGTGCTGATGGCATCATAGCTACCCATGCCACATCCTAGCAAGGCCCAAAATACGAAGCTCATACAGTTTAACATGTGGCAAAGGAATTGGTATAGGTGAGAGGGCTTCAGATTTTTGGACCATCGGGCTCTCTTCCAGGGAATCTGGGTCCTGTAGCAATGGGATGGTTTGCACCTGAACTGGAAGGGGGCAAATATCCTTGTGTGAAGGTTTCCTAGTGGCAGAGGGTTTTAAGCTAGAGACGCAGGGGGCTGGGTACCAGACTGTCTGGTCAGCATGTGGGGTGGTTGAGGGGAAAGTAGAGGTTCAATGTTCAAAGTACGTTTATTGTCAAAGTATGCGTACACTATACAGCGATGACATTGGTCTTCTATCAGGCCACCATGAAACAAAGAAACCCAATGGTTCCCATATAAAAAACTCTTTCAAACACCCAGTGTGCAGGGAGGAAAAAAACATCGTGCAAACAATAACCACAAGAAAACGGTGTTCCAAACTGGGCCAGAACGAGAGTCCAATTGTTCAGCGCAGAGCAAAATCGTGGAGCAGTAACCTGAACCTGCCCATTCCTCGCCTCGGGCCCTGATACCCTGACCCACTCAATCTGGCCCGGTGCCTAAATCAGTTTCCGAACATTGGGTTCAATTGCCTCAATACACTCTGGGGTCAAGACCCCACTGCCTCAAGCTGGCCTGTACCTAACCTTTCTGATTTGGCCCTGCACATAGTTTGCTGTCCAAACATCGCCCCAATCTGATCTGCTCTGGTGCCTGGACCTCACCATCTTGATTCTGCTTACAACTGACCTTTCTGATTCAGCCACTCACCCTCCATCCAAAAATCAAGTTCAGTCACTTCAGTACGCTGTGGCGCCTGGATCTCACTGCCTTGATTCGGCCTTCAGGGTGGCGCTTACAACGATGGAACCTCAGGTCATCCTGGCTCTTGGCAACTGGCTTCGGTTCAGCATCATTGAATTGCCTCCAAGTCCAAACGGAAGTTACAGACTCTTACTTGTGAAGATTGTTAGTCACACTTTTTATGGCAAACAAAGTATTTAGTTATTTCCTTGTTTCATTAACCACCAGCCAGAGGCTCACTGGTGCCACTTTAAGCCTACAAACAGAAAGCAGAGCAGGGTGGGAATTATGTTCTGAGTTACGTCTGTTTCAATGCAAGGTGAGCTTACTGCATGGATCAGCACACAGAACTATGGAATTGCAGGAGGGGTAGAACTGGCAGCTCATTGTCCCAGGGTTCCGTTGTTATAAGTGGGATAGAGAGGGAAGGATTAAAGGGGAAGGGGTGGCATTAAATGTCATAGTAGTGCTTAGACAAGACAGTGGGGAACTATGTGGATGAAACTGAGAAATAAGAAAGGCATAGACACATTAATGGCATGATATTGTATTATTACCCAATGGCATTATATCATATTGTTACCCAAAAGTCCGCAGGATTTAGAGGAGCAAATTTGGAGAGTGATTGCAGACTGTTGTAGTAGGTGATAGTAGATGTGACAGTAGGTGATCTTAACTTTCTACCTGTTGACTGGGACTTGCATACTGTAAAGGGACTGGATGGGATAGAGTTTTTCAAATGTGTTCAGGAAAGTTCACTTAATCAATACACAGAGGTTCCAAAAAGAGAGAGCGTGATACTGGATCTGCTCTTAGGGCAGCTGAAGGGATGTGTGAACTCTTTGGATCTAGTGATCATAGTGTCATTGGTTTGAAGGTGTTTGTGGAGAGTGATAGGTCTGGTCCTTGGGTTGAGGTTCTAAGCTGAGAAAGGATCTGGCAGATGTGGATTGGGATATGTTGTTTTCTGGCAAAAGGGTGCTTGGTATGACAGAGGCCTTCAAAAGTGAATTTTACAAGTCCAGATTTATCTGTTCCTGTTCATAATAAAAGGCAAAGCAAACAGGTTTGGTGACCCTTAGGTGTTGAGGCCCTGATGAAGCAAAGAAGAAGGAGAGGTGTGAATGAGTTAGGGTCAAATGAGCTACTTGAAGAATAGAAGAAGCGTGAGAGAGCACAACAGAGAAATCAAGAAGGCAAAACAGGACTTGAGGTTGCTCTGGCAAAGAAGGTGAAAGGGGATCCTGAGGGCTCCAACATAAATACATCAAGATCAACAGGACAGCAAGTGACAAAATCTGTCTATTTGACAAGCACTCTGGTCAACTTAGGTTTGGAAACAAAGGAGATGATGCCAATGTTAAATGGATTTTATGCATCTGTACTTACTCAGGAGATGGTCACAGTGTCTACAGAAATGAAGCAAAGGAGGACAGAGAACTTAGAACAGCAGAGCAAAGTACAGACCCTTCTGCCCACAATGCTGTGCTGTCCTTTTACCTTGCTGTAAGACAAATCTAACTCTTCCATCTCACATAACCCTCCATTTTCCTATCATCCATGCATCTATCTAAGAACATCTTAAATGCCCCTAATCTACCTGCCTTTACTACCACCCCTGACAATGTGATCCACACACCCACCACTCTCTGTGTAAAAAAAAATTTCCTCTAACACCCATCGCATAGTTTTGTCCAATCACCTGAAAATTATTTATTCTTCTTTCTCCAATTTCTGTTCCTTGAAAAAGTCTCCGGCTATCCATTCTATCTACACTTGTTATTATTTTGTACACCTCTAGCAAGACACTTCTCACCCTCCTTCGCTCCAAAGAGGAAAGCCCTAGCTTGCTCAAACTTTTCTCATAAGACGTGCACTTTAATCTAGTCAGCATCCTGATAAACCTCATCTCTCTCTCTCTACAGCTACATCATTCCTATAAGGAGGCAACAAGACTGAACACAATATTTCGAGTGTGATCTAACCAGAGTTTTATAGAGCTGCAACATTATGTCTTGTATTCAATCCTCCAACTAACGAAGGCCAACACTCCATAAACCTTCTTAATCTCCCTGACAACCTGTGCAACAACTTTGAGCGGTCTGTAGACATGGACCCCCGCATATGTCTTGAAATTTGTTCATCTGTTGTTTTTCAGCAATAGTACATAATAAAAACTATAAAATACAATAAGATATATATATATCTTTATATTTCAATGTATGGAATAAGGTAGATGATCTCGAAGCACAGTTAGAGATTGGCAGGTATGATGTTGCGGCTCTCGTGGTGTCATGGCCGAAAGAAGATTGCGATTTGGAGCTTGACAGCCAAGAAACACATTGTATCAAAAGCTGCTGGGCAGAGGGCTTGGGGTGGCTCTGCTGGTAAAGAATGAAATCAAATCTCAAGGAAGAAGTGACATAGGATGAGAAGGTGTGTGGGATCCTTGTTGACAGAGTTAAGAAACTGAAAGACCCTGATGGTAGTTATATACAGGCCTCCCAATGGTAGCCAAGATGTGGGCTGCAAATTACAGTGGCAGATAGAAAAAGCATTTCAAAAAGACAATGTATTGGTAGTTTGATATGCCGATAGATTGGAAAAGTTGAGTTCATGCTGGATCCCAAGAGAGAGATTTTGTGAAATTCTTCTGAGATAGCTTCTTGGAGCAGCTGGTGGTTGAACCCACTAGGGGATAAGCAACTCTGGATTGAGTGTTGTGTAATGTACCAGATATAATTAGGGAGCATAAGATAAAGGTACCCTCAGAAACAGTGATCATAATGTGAAAAAATTCACCCTACAGTTTGAGAGGGAGAAGCTAAAGTCAGATGTATCACTATGAGAACATAAGAAATAGGAGAAGGCCATATGGCCCCTAGAGGGGGCTCCACCATTCAATAAGATCGTGGCTGATTTGCCCATGGACTTATTTCCACCTACCTGCCTTTTCACCATAACCCTTAATTTCCCTACTATGCAAAAATCTATCCAATTTTGTCTTATATATACTTACTGAGTTAGCCTTCACTGCTTCATTGGGCAGAGAACACCACAAATTCACCACCCTCTGGGAATAGCAGTTTCTCCTCATCTCCATCCAAAACCTACTCCCTTGAACCTTGAGGTTATGTCCCCTGTTTCTAGTCTCACCTACCTGCCTCTATCTTATCTATTCCTTTCACAATTTTATATGTTTCTGTAAGATCTCCTCTCATTCTTCTGAATTCCAGTGAGTACAGTCCCAGGCAACTCAATCTCTCCTCATAGTCCAACCACCTCATCTCTGGAATCAACCTGGTGAACTTCCTGTGCACTGCCTCCAAAGCCATTATACCCTTCATCAAGTAAAGATACCAGAACTGCTAGCAGTACTCCAGGTGTGGCCCCACCAATACCCTGTACAGTTGGAGTATCATTCCTGCTCTTAAATTCAATCCCTTTAGCAATGAAGACAAGCATACCATTTGCCTTTCTGGTAGCCTCCTACCTGCAAACTAACCTTTTGTGATCCATGCACAAGCACTCCCCAAGTCCCTCTGTGCAGCAGCATGCTGCAATTTTACAATAACGTATATTGTGAACAGTCGTGGACCCAGCACTGACCCCGTAACACACAGCTCACCACTGATTGCCAACCAGAGTAACACCCATGTATCCCAACTTGCTACTTTCTATTAGTTAACCAGTCCTCTATTCATGCTAATATATCACCCCCAACTCTTATTGAAAAGTCTTTTATGCGCCACCTTATCGAATGCCTTCTGGAAATCCAAGTAAATAAATTTAGGCTGTTCCCCTCTATCCACTGCAATTGTTACATCCTCAAAGAACTCCAGTAAGTTTGTCAAACAAGACAAACTACCATGCTACGTATGCCTGATGGATCCACCTCTTTCCAGAAGCCTCGCTATTTCTTCTTTAATGACAGCTTCAAGCATTTTTCCAACTACAGATGTTAAACTAACTGACCTATAGCAACCTGCCTTTTGAAACATAGAAACATAGAAAATCTACAGCACAATACAGGCCCTTCGGCCCACAATGCTGTGCCAAACATGTGCTTACTTTAAAAATTACCTAGGGTTACCCATAGCCCTCTATTTTTCTAAGCTCCATATACCTATCCAGGAGTCTCTTAAAAGACCCTATCGTATCCGCCTCCACTACCATCACCGGCAGCCCAGTCCACGCACTCACATGAAAAACATACCCCTGATATCTCCTCTGTACCTACTTCCAAGCACCTTAAAACGGTGCCCTGTCATGTTAGCCATTTCAGCCCTGGGAAAAAGGCTCTGCTATCCACACGCTCAATGCTTCTCATCATCTTATACACCTCTCATCCTCTGTCACTCCAAGAAGAAAAGGCCGAGTTCACTCAACCTATTTTCATAAGGCATGCTCCCCAATCCAGGCAACATCCTTGTAAGTCTCCTCTGCACCCTTTATATTGTTTCCACGTCCTTCCTGTAGTGAGGCGACCAGAATTGAGCACAGTACGCCAAGTGGGGTCTGACCAGGGTCCTATACAGCTGCAACATTACCTCTCACCTCTTAAACTCAGTCCCATGATTGATGAAGGCCAATGCACCATATGCCTTCTTAACCACAGAGTCAACCTGCGTAGTAGCTTTGAGTGTCCTATAGACTCAGAGCTTAAGATCCCTCTGTTCCTCCACACTGCTAAGAGTCTTACCATTAATACCACATTCTGCCAAAATGAACCACACACACTTATCTGGGTTGAAGATATCTCCATCTTTGCCTACATCTGTTTTTGAACAGTGGAATGACATTCATGATCTTCTAATCTGCCAGGACGTGCCCAGAGTCCAGAGAATTTTGGTAACTTATCACTAAAGCCTTTACTATAACTTCTGCCATTTCTTTCAGTACCCTGGGTTGCATTCCATCAGGACCAGGGGACTTCTCTGTCACCAGGCCCACAAGTTTGCTCAGCACTACGTCTTTAATGTTAGCTATTGTATTGAGGTCCTCCCCTCCCATAACATCTCTCTTTGGCATGTTAGACATGTCCTCCACTGTGAAGACTGACACAAAATAATCATTCAAAGCCTCTTACATTTCCTCATTACCCAATATCAATTTTCCCTTCTCATCCTCCAAGGGACCTCCGTTCACTTTTGACACCCTTTCCCACTTTATATAATTATAAAAAACTTTTACTATCTGTTTTTATATTTTGTGCTAGTTTATTTTCATAATCTAGCTTCCCTTTCTTTATTGCACATTTAGTGATTCTTTGCTGCTTTTTAAAGTTTTCCCAGTCTTCCAGTTCCCACTACTCTTGGTGACTTTGTATGCACGAGCTTTTAGTTTGATGCCTTCTTTTCATATCCTTAGTTATCCAAGGCTGGCCCTCCCCACCCTAACTGTCCTTGCTTTTAACTGGAATATGGAAACATAGAAAACCTACAGCACAATACAGGCCCTTCTGCCCACAATGCTGTGCCAAGCATGTACTTACTTTAAAAATTACCTAGGGTTACCCATAGCCCTCTATTTTTCTAAGCTCCATGTACCTATCGATGAGCCCTTTAAAAGTCCCTGTTGTATCCGCCTCCACCACAGTCACCGGTAGCCCATTCCATCACTCTATGTAAAAAAACTTACCCCTGACAGCCCCTCTACCTACTTCCAAGCACCTTAAAACTGTGCCCTCTCGTATTAGCCATTTCACCACTGGGAAAGAGCCCCTGACTATCCACACGATCAATGTCTATATCTTTGGAATTTATTTTTGTTGAGCACCATGATAAATCCCTTTGAAAGTCTTCCACTGTTCCTTAACCATCCCACTATATAGCCTGTGTTCCCAGTCTATACTAGTCAAATTGTCCCCCATCCCATTGCAGTCTCCATTGTTTAGGCATAATACACTGGTTTTAGATCGAACTATTGCACCCTCCATTTCTATGAGAAACTCAGTCACACTGTGATCACTCTTTCCAAGAGGATCACTAACTACAAGATCACTAATTTTACCTGTCTCACTGCACAGGACAAAATCTTAGATAGCACGTTCCCTTGCAGGTTCAGTAACATGCTGTTCAAGAAAGCCACCACGGATGCATTCTATGAAGTCCTCCTCAAGATTGCCTCAACCAAGTTGATTCACCCAATCTATGTGCAAGTTAAAATCCCCATGATAACAGCTGTTCCATTCTTACATGCCTCAGATATTTCCCTGTTTGTTGCCTGTGCCACTGGAATGTAATTATTCAGTGGCCAATAGACAACTCCCACCAGTGATGTTTTTCCCTTTACTGTTCCTGATCTCTACCCGGATGGATTTAACATTCTGCTCCTTAGATCTTATATCATCTCACTATCACCCTGATCTCATCTTTAATTAAAGGTGTGACCCCACCTCCCTTACCTTCCTGACTATCTTTCTGTATTAATTGATATCCTTGTATATTTAATTCCTAATCCTCTCCACCCTGCAACCATGTCTCTGTAGTGACCACTAAGTCGTACCCTTTTGTACTGAATTGTGCCACAAATTCACTGACCTTGTTCAAAAAGTATGGACATTCAAATAAAGTGTCCTTACACTCACTGTGCTTTAGAAATCTTGATATCGCTTTTTCTTTACATTTGACAGCTCTTTACTCCACTCTTACTTTTCCCTTTTTTATATTTTGCTTTATCTTTACTTTTATCCACATTTTTCTTTTTTACTTTATTCCATCAGGACCTTGGAACTTCTCTATCATCAGGCCCCATGGACCCCAGGATCCCACTGATTCTCCACATTGCCAAGAGTCTTACCATTAATACTATATTCTGCCATCATATTTGACCTACCAAAATGAACCGCCTCACATTTTTCTGGGTTAAACTCCATCTGCCACTTCTCAGTCCAGTTTTGGACTTAAGGACATAAGAAATAGGAGCAGGAGTAGGCCATCCAGCTCATTGAGCCTGCCCCACCATTCAATAAGATCATGGCTGATCTGTCCACGTGATCTATCAATGTCCTGTTGTAACCTCTGACAGCCCTCCACAATATCCACAGCACTCAAACCTTTGTGTCATCAGTAAATTTACCAACCCATCCCTCCACTTCCTCATCCAGGTCATTTATAAAAATCACAAAGAGTAAGGGTCCCAGAACAGATCCCTGAGGCACATCACTGGTCACTGGCCTCCATGCAGAATATGACCCATCTACAACCATTCTTTGCCTTCTGTGGGCAAGCCAGTTCTGGAACAACAAAACAATGTCCCCTTGGATCCCATGCCTCTTTACTTTCTCAATAAGCCTTGCATGGGGTACCTTATCAAATGCCTTGCTGAAATCCATATACACTACATCTATGGTTCTACCTTCATCAATGCTTTTATTCGCATCCTCAAAAAATTCAATCAGGCTTGTAAGGCATGACCTGCTTTTCACAAAACCATGCTGACTATTCCTGATCATATTATGCCTCTCCAAATGTTCAGAAATCCTGCCTCTCAGGATCTTCTCCATCAGCTTACCAACCCTGAAGTAAGACTCACTGGCGTGTAATTTCCTGGGCTATCCCTACTCCCTTTGTTGAATAAGAGTGTAACATCCAGAACCTCGCCCGTCCACATTGATGATAGAAAAGTCATTGCCAGAAGCTCAGCAATCTTCTCTCTGGGGTACATCCAGAGAGTTGGCCAAAGTAAATTGGCAGGAGCTGCTGGCAGGGATGTCAGCAGAGCAGCAGTTGCGTGCGTTTCTGGGCAAAATGAGGAAGGTGCAGGACATGCGTATTCCAAAAATGTGAAGGAAGAGAAGTGAGTGCGGTTCCTGATACAAGAGAGAAGGTGCTCAAAAAGCTGAAAGACCTAAAAGTACATAAGTCACCCAGACCAGAGGAATGCCACACTAGGGTTCTGAAGGAGGTAGCATTAGAGATTGTGGCATTAGAAATGATCTTTCAACAATCATTGGTGCCAGAGGACTGGAAATTGCAAATGTTACTCCACTCTTTAAGAAAGGAGGAAGGCAGCAATAAGGAAATTATAGCCCAGTTAGCCTGGACTCAGTGGTTGGGGAGATGTTCAAGTCAATTGTTAAAGATGAAGTGATGGAATACTTAGTGACGCAGGACAAGAGAGTACAAAGTCAGCATGGTTTCCTTCAGGGAAAATCCTGCCTGATGAAGCTGTTGGAATTCTTTGAGGAGATTACAGGTAGGATAGATGGCGATGTAGAAGGTGATGTAGTAGATGTTGTATATATATGGACTTCCGAAGACCTTTGACAAGGTGCCACACATGAAGCTGCTTACCAATTTAAGAGCCCATGATATTACAGGAATGTTACTAACATGGTTAGAGCATTGGCTGATTGGTAGGAAATAGCGAGTGGGAATAAAAGGATGCTTTTCTGGTTGTCTGCCAGTGCCTAGTGGTGTTCTGCCAGGGTCGGTGTTGGGTTTTATGCTGTATATAAATGATTTAGATGATGGAATAGCTGGCTCTGTTGCTAAGTTTGCAGGTGATGCGAAGATTGATGAAGGGACAGAGAGTGTTGAGGAAACAGGTAGGATGCAGAAGGACTTAGACAGATTAGGAGAATGGGCAAGAGAGTGGCAAATGAAGTACAATGTTGGAAAATGTATGGTCATGCACTTTGGTAGTAGAAACAAATGTGCAGACTATTTCATAAACGGGGAGAAAATCCAGGAATCTGAGATGCAGAAGGACTTGGGAGCCTTATGCAGAATATCCTGAAGGTTAACTTTCAGGTTGAGCTGGTGGTGAGGAAGGCAAATGCCATGTTAGCATTCACTTCAAGAGGTCTAGAGTACAAGAGCAAGGATGTGATGCTGAGGCTTTACAAGGCACTGGTGAGGCCTGACGTTGAGTATTGTGAACAGTTTTGGCTCCTCATCATAGAAAAGATGTGCTGGCATTGGAGAGGGTCCACAGGAGGTTCACAAAGAATGATTCCAAAAATAGAAGGGTTGTCATACAAGGAATGTTTGGTGGCTCTGGGTCTGTATTTGCTGGAATTAAGAAGGATGAGGGTAAATTTCATTGAAACTTTTTGAATGTTGAAAGGCCTAGACAGAGTAGGTGCAGAAAGGATGTTTCCCATGGTGGGAGAGTCTAGGGCAGGAGGGCACAGCCTCAGGATAGAGGGGCACCCTTTCAAAACAGTGATGCAGAGAAATTTCTTTAGCTGAATGGTGGTGAATTTGTGGAATTTGTTGCCAAATGCAGCTGTAGAGCCCAGGATATTGGGTGTATTTAAGGCAGAGATTGATGGGTTCTTGATTGGACAGGGCATCAAAGGTTATGGGGAGAAGGCTGGGAACTGGGGTTGAGGAGGAGATAGAAAAAAAGGATCAGCCATGATTGAATGGCAGAGCAGACTGGATGGGTCAGATGGCATAATTCTGCTCCTATATCTTATGGTCTTCTGGTCTTCTCCAATCTGTGGAACCCACCCTCCTACTATTTAGCTTAAAGCCCTATTCACAGCCCTAGTTATGCAATTCACTAGGATCCAGGTCCCATCAAGGTTAAGGTGGAACCTGTCTCATTGGTACAGCTCCTTCCTTCCCTAAAACTGGTGCCAATTTCTCATGAATTCAAACCTGCTTCTCCCACACCAATCCTTGAGCCACACAATTAACCCTCTAATCTTCTTGATCCCATGCAAATTTGCATGTGGCTCAGGCACATGCTCTGCTCTTTAATTTAGTCCGTCACTACTCAAATTCCCCGGACCAGATGAACTACATTCCAGGGTTTTGAAAGAGATCGCTGAAGAGCTTGTGGGAGGCACAATCTCAAGACTCAATATATTCTGGCGCAGTTCCAGAAGAATTGAAAATTGCAAATGTCACTTCAAGAAGGGAGGGAGGCAGAAGAATGGAAATTAGTGGCTAATTAGTCTGACCTCAGTGGCTGGGAAGATGTCGGAGTCGATTGTTAGGAACGTAGTTTCAGTGTACTTGGAGGCATGTGATGAACTAGACCAAAGTCAGCGTGGTTTTCTTAAGGGAAACCTTGCCTGACAAATCCATTGGAGTTCTTTGAATAAATAACAAGCTGCATTGTCAAAGGAAAATTGGTTGATGTTGTGTATTTGGATTTTCAGTAAACCTTTGACAAGGCGTCACACATAAGGCTGTTTAGCTAGTTAAGAGCCCAGGGTATTACAGGAAAGATTCCAGCATGGATAAAGTGGTGGCTGATTATCAGGAGGCAAAGAGTGGGAATAAAGAGAGGCTTTTCCAGTTGGCTACTGGTAGCTAATGCTATTCCACGGGGGTTTGTGTTGGGACTGCTTCTTTTTACTTTGTATGTCAAACACTTGGATGATGGAATTGAAGGCTTGGTGACCAAGCTTGCAGATGATGGGGAGCAGAGAGGCTTCAGAAGGAATTGGCTGAGGAGAAGGGGCAAAGAAGTGGCAAATGGAACACAGTGTCAGGACATGCATGGTCATGCACTTTGGTAGAAGGAATAAAAGCATGGACTATTTTTAAAATGCCTAGAAAATTCAAAAGTACGAGGTTCAAAGGGAGTCAATCTGCTCAAGTTAACTTGCATGTTGGGACTGTGGGTGAGGAAGACAAATGCAAGGTTAGCATTCATTTGAAGGGAACTAGAATTTAACAGCAAGGGTGTAATGCTGAGGCTGTAAAAGGTACTGGTGAGGTCTCACTGAGTATTGTGAGCAGTCTGGGGCCCCTTGTTCAAGAAAGGACGTGCTGACATTGGAGACGGTTTAGAAGAGGATCATGAGAATGAATCCAGGAATTAAAGAGTTATTATATGAGCAGCAATTAATGTACTCACTGGAACGTAGAAGAATAGGGTTAGGGGAGGGTGGTGATCTCATTGAAACCTATGAAATATTGAAAGGCCTAGATAGAGTGGAAATGAAGAGAATGTTTCCTTTGGTGAGGGAGTCTAGGACCAGAGGTCACAGCCTCAAAATAGAGGACCATCCATTTAGAACAGAAATGAGGAGGGATTTCTTTAGCCAGAGAATGGTGGGATGGAGATACTTCTCTCCCAAAGAAGGTGTAAGTTGCTCCTTCCATCCGCTAGCCTGCAGATCACTCTTGAGCAAGGTGTAGCACCTGCTAAGACACCCCCCCCCCCCCCCAAATCAGGGAGTAGGTGGTGGATGGTCGTATGAGCATCTGGGGCATATCACAAGTCCAGGTTATGTGACCACCGACGCCAGGCAGACAATCTCTGAAGAGCATTGATAATGGCTGGGGTCACCTGTCTTGTAAAGGCTTTGCCAAGAATAATCATGAACATGCAAAGACCAGAATCACCCTTGTCATACAACACAGCACTAATAAACAAATGGATAATATGTACATATACAGTATATGCTGGTGGCACGACACCACCGGACAGCCCTAAAAAGAAGTGGGCATATCTAATTAAATCCTGTAAATAATGCAATGGGTTCATTGCCCTTTAAGAAATCTGGTGGCAAAGGGGAGGAAGAAGCTGTTCTTGAAACATTGAGTGAGTGTCTTCAGGCTCCTGTACTCCCTCCAGGACCCAGAAGATGGCATGAACTAGGTGGTAGGAGTCTTTAATGATGGATGCCACCTTTTTTGAAGATGCCCTCAATGCTGGGGAGGCAATCGTGCATGATGGATCTGGCTGAGTTTGTAAGTTTCTGCAGTTATTTCCAATCTTGTGCAATGCACTTCCAGACAGATGATGATGCAACCAGTTAGAATGCTCTCCACGGTACATCTGTAGAAATTTGCTAGAACATATGCTTCAAACTCCTATTGAAATATTATACCTTTGTAATTGCATCAAAATCTTGGTCCCAGGATAGATCTTCAGAGATGTTGACACCTTGTACTCTGCCTTCTAAAGTGAATCACTTCACACTTTTCTGAGTTGAAGTCCATCTTCCACTTCTCAGCCTGGCTCTGCATCCTGTCACTGTCCTGGTGCCACAACAAGCTTCTACACGATCCTCAAGACCAGCAGCTTTTGTGTCATCTGCAAACTCACTAACACACCCTTCCACTCCCTCATCCAGGTCATTTGTAAAAATCACAAACAGAAGAAGTCCCATCCCAGAACAGATCCCTCTGATCAGAGACCTCCAGGCAGAACATGTTCCATGCAAGCCAATACTGAATCCATACAGCCAAGCTTCCCTGATTGATGGTCTGGCTTACCCTACTCTCCTTCAGTGACCACCACTTGGTCAGGTGTGGTTTACAAACTTTCTCCTTTAAACTTCCTCCTGCTTCTCACGCTCAGTTTCTGCCCCAGCTGGGTCTTTTCTTCCCATCTATCCCACCTTCCCTATTCAGGACCACACTTTATCACTGATACCGCTGTGTTGTGACCACTATTGACAAGATGTCTCCTCCCTCCCTTGACATTCCAGGCACTGTCCCACCAACAACACTGAGATTAGTTCCAGTACTTTGTATTCTGGTCACCTCAAAAAAACTCCCCTGGATGCAGTAGGCAAATTCCACTCCTCCTGCTAAATCAGTCCCAGTCTGTACTAGAATACAGGATGGTACAGTGCAGAAACAGGCCTTTTGGCCCTCTATGTCTGTACTGACAACAATCTCAGATAATCCCTTCTGCCTGCACTTGACTGCAACCCACCAATCTCTGTCTGTGCAAATACTTCTCCAATATTGCTGTTGTAAAATGATGGGAATATGACATCTCTACTGCCACTATAAGCTAATGAGGTAACTCTCTGTTTAGTCAATGTGTCATATGGTACAGAAACAGACTCTTCAGGCCAACCAATCCAAGCCGATTCTGTATCCACACAGCCAGGTTTCACTGTGTCCCATGCCTCCTGACTTTCTGAAAGAGCCTGCTACGGGGACCCTTATCAAACACCTGAGTAGAACCCATAAACACCGCATCCACTGCTCTCCCTTCGTCACATCCTGGGCGGATTCAATCAGCTCGCGAGGCACAACCTGGCCCTCACAAAGCCATGACGACTATTCCCAATCAGACGGTGCTTTTCCAAATGCTCATAAATACCGTCTCTAAGAATCGTTTCCAATAGTTTGCCCACCACTGAGGTTAAACTCACTGGTCTAAAATTCTCAGGATTATCCCTATTACCTTTCTTTAGTGAAGGAACAACATCTGCCACTCTCCAGTCTTCTGGTTCTACACTTGTGGCCAATGTGAAAGCAACAATCATTGCTAAGGGTGCAGCAATTTGTGTGGTAACTTGTGCTGTATCCCGTCCGTCCCAGGGTCAGTCGCTTGGTATTGAGGATGAAGTAATGAAATGGATTCAACCTTGGCTTTGTGGGAGAAGCCAGAGAGTGGCCAGAGATGTTTGCCTCCCCGCCTGGAGGCACGCTGCAGGGTTTGGTGCTGAGTCCATTCTTGTTTGTCGTTTATAATCAATGATCTCGATGATAATGAGGTTAGCTGGATCAGCAAATTTGTGGATGACACTAAGTTTAGGGGTGTGTTGGACAGCAAGGAAGACTATGAAATCTTGCTGCAGGATCTAGACCTGCTGGGGAAGTGGGGTGAAAATGGCAAATGGAATTTTATGCAGACAAATGCAAGGTGTTGCAATTTAGAGTCATAGAGTCATCGAACACTACAGCACAGAAATAGGCCCTTTGGCCAATCAAGGCCATTCCAGACTATCTGCCTTATCCCATCAACATACACCAGGACCATAGCCCTCCATACCACTCTCATCCATGTACCTATCCATATTTCTCCTAAATGTCTCGTTCTGCACTCTCACAACTCTCTGAACGAAGTAAGTTCCCCCTCATGTTTTCCTTAGCCATTTCACCTTTCACCCTTAACCCATGACCTCTAGTTCTGGTCTCTCCTACCCTCAATGGGAAAAGTCTGCTTGCATTTCCCCTATCTTTATCCCTCAATATTGTATATACCTCTATCATATCATCCCTCATTATTCAGAGCTGTAGGGAATAAAGTTTTAACTTATTCAGCCTTTCTCTGTAACTCAGGTCCTCAAGTCCTGGCAACATTCTTGTAAAATTTCTCTGCACTCTTTCAATATTATTGACATTTTCCCCTGTACACAATACTCCAAATTAGGCCTCACCAATGTATTACGCAACATCAACATTTCATCTCCTGTACAATACTGTGATCTATAAGGGCCTATGTGCCAAAAGATTTCTTTAAAACTCTGTCTACCTGTGACCCCACTTTCCAGCAATTATGGATGTGTACTCCTCTGTTCTACTACACTTCTCAGTGCCCTACTAGTCACTTTGTCAGTCCTGCCCTGGTTTGCTATCTAGCGATCTATCGGTTTGAATGTAATTCAGGTAAACGGAGAGGTCGGTTCCTCAGCTTGGGCTTCCAAGTTGGAGCAAGGCCAAGTTTGTTGGCATCAGGACGAATCTATCAAGTGTAGACTGGGATGGGTTGTTTTCTGGCAAAGGTGTGCTTGGTAATTGTGAAGCCTTCAAAAGTGAAATGTTAAGAATACAGAGTTTGTATATTCCTGTCAAAATAAAAGACTAGAATAACAGGTTTAGTGAACCTCGGTTTTTGAGAGATATTGAGGCCCTGGTTAAGAAAAAGAAGGAGGCACAAAGCAGATGCAGGAGGTGAGGAACTCCCTCTCACTCTCCCTTACTTTCCCCTCACCCCATCACTCTCATTCCCTCCGAACTTTTCCCTCTCCTCCTCACTGCACCTAAACCATCTCATTACATCTACCTGCTCTCACTCCCCAATCCCCATGTCACATGCATCGTTCCACCTCAATCTCTCACATCCCCTCAATCTCTGAGTCTCTAGACAGCCCTCAACCCCTCACTCCCACTCAGTCCTACGATTTCTATCTCACTCCACCTCCTTAACTCCGTTCTTCCTCCCCCTCCCTTCCCCGCACTCGCTCCTCCCTCTCCTTCACTGTCCTCCCTCCCTACCTCTTCGCCTCCGTCCCTCTTCCATCCCAGCCTCCGTACTCCCCTCCGTCCATTCCTTCACTGTCCTCCTTCCTCAATTCTTCCCGTATTCCGTCCCACCCAGTGAACCGGGACCACAATGCTTGCACTACCGCCGGACACCACAGGGGGTCAGTCATGCGCCACCGACTGGCCGCGGCCAGATCGAGGATTCTGCCCGGGCAAGGGAGGGAGAGGGAGGAGGAGGGAAAGGGGAGGGAAGAATGAGAGGGAAGAATGAGAGGGAAAGAGGAGAGGAGGAGGAGGGAAATGGAAGGGAGGAAGAGGGTAAGGGGAAGAGGGAGGAGGGAAAGGGGAAGAGTGAAAGGGGAGGGGGGGAGAAAGGAGGGGGAAGGAGCAAGAAGGAGGAAAAGGGGAAGGGTGAGAGAGAGGGGAAGGGATGGGGAGAAGGAGGAGGGGAAATGGGGAGGGGGAAAGGGAGGAGAGTGAGGGAGAGAGAGGGTGCACGGTAGGGAGGGAGAAAAGGAGAAGGAAGGAGGTCTGTGAGAGTATGCAGAGAGTGAGGGTGACGAGAAGGCGTGGAGGTGGAAGGGGTTCCGAGGCGATCAGCAGACCCAGGAAAACATCAGGACAGAGAATCAAAAGACTCACTGCAGCTCACTACCATCCCTTCGCATTTCCCCTCACCCCTCATCTACTCGTCTTTCTTCTACCTATATCTCCGCATCCTCCACACCTCCCCTCCCACCTTTCTACCTCTCCCCTGTACTTCCCCCTCCCTCTTGCCTTACGCCTTACTCAGGGGCTCTCCGCCTTCCCCTCCCTTCCACTGTTCGGTAAAGCGTGTGGCTGCACAGTAGCTGAAACGCTTCCTGTGCGCACGGCCTTCACTGCAACGCAGCTGGAATTTTCTTTCATATAATGCTACAGTCACAGGACCTTGACAATGCCCTTTATTAGAGCGACAAAGTGAAAGATCTGCTTGCATCTATAAGTTCTGACATCGATACTGCACCTATTATTTTATTCATTCGATGTGTGTGCAATCACTTGGGTAATAGATTTCCTGATGATGCGTTAAGCAAATGGCCCTGTTGCTATTGCAAAAGCATCCTATTTTCAGTTTGGTGAAGAGAATGTTGTATGGCTGATTTTAAAACAATGCTCAGCTATTATCACGACTGGTGGTGTGTTCAAAGATATCACAGCAGTACTGTGATTTTAAATTTGTCATTTCTGAGAAATTTAAGCTCAGTTCAATTAAGATATTCACTGATACATTGAACTACCGGTACATGGTTAGAAATGAAGAACTTGAAGCATTGTAGGTTCTTGGTGACATGGTTGGAACATGTCAACTTCTAGTGCTGACAGTGAATGTGGATTCAGTCTTATGAATTCAATGTAATGCAAATCCAGAAACAGGCTGTGGTAGAACATTCAGATTCATTCAATCTAGTTGTATTGAGATGTATTTCCAGCCAAATGCAAATTAATTTGGACAATGTCTATAAACGACGGATTTATAGTGAAGACATGAGAAAAAGTTTACAAAATGTGAAGCATTTTCTTTGTTGGACTGCATTTCGGTATACCTTTCAATTTAATAAATAAAAACAAAAGTATGTGATTTTTCAATTTCACCTAAAGAATGCCACATTACAAAAAAAAAGCATTTAAAGTGCCGCATAGTTTTCAGGCTGTGTAAAAATGTCCTACTCGGGACAATGGTTGATCTTCGCAGCTGTAGAGAAAATGTTCCACCCTCATCTTGCCTCATCCCTGCCCCCCCATCACTTACTGCCCCCTCACAGGATGCTGATCAGTTACACACCAGCCATTCCCTAACTAACCAAACCCCTGTATGCTTTACAGTAGCGTCACAAAGTTCACGGGTTCAAAATGTTCAAAGTTCAAAGTAAATTTATTATCAGCGTGCATTCCTATACTTTACCTGAGATTTGTTTACTTGCAGAAATTTACTGGAAAATAAAGAGACACGACAGAATTTTATTCAAAACTATGCACAAAGATTGACAAACACCAATGTGCAAGAAAAGACAAAGTTGGGCAAATAGTAATAATACAGAGATCACAAGTTGTAAAAAGTCCTTGAAGGTGAGGTTGTAGTTCAGTGTTGAGGTGAGTGAAGATATACAGTTCAGGAGCCTGATGGTTGTAGGGGAATAATAGAAACTGAAACAGATACAATAATGGAAACTGAAACAGAAGCAGGCCCTTTGGCCCATCTGCTGAATGCTGACTACAATTCCCAAAAGCAAGTCCCATCAGAATCAGGTTTGTTACCTTGGTGCTTTACATGCTGTGAAACTTGTTGCTTTTCAGCAGCAAAGTCATAAAGTTATCATAAAATACAAAATAAATGAATAATGCTAAAAAAAAACAAATTACAAGGTGTCTTGATCTTACGTAGCCAGGGAATCTGTTATTCTACACATAAAGCCTCCAGGAAACCTGGATCAATCCCAGCCAGAAACCCATTCCCGGGAATAAGTTACTGTATATATAAACCATCCAGAAAACCTGGATTGATCCCACCCTTCAACCTACTCCTGGGAATCTGTTTTTCTGTACATAAATCCTCCAGGAAGCCTGGATTATATCCCAGCCTGCAACCCATTCCCAGGAATCAGTTGTTCTATATATAAATCCCCAGAATCCCTGGATTAGACCCCAGCCTGTAACCCACTGCTGGGGAGCAGTTATTCTATATAATTCCCCTGACCTCCTAGATTAAATCCCAGCTTTTAACCCACTCTAGGAGATCTGTTATTCTAGAAACATAGAAAACCTACAGCACCTACAGGCCCTTTGATCCACAAAGCTGTGCCGAACATGTCCCTACCTGAGAACTACCTAGGCTTTACCCATCACCCTCTATTTTTCTAAGCTCCATGTATCCATCCAGGAGTCTCTTAAAAGACCCTATCATTTCCACCTCCACCACCGCCAGCAGCCCATTCCACGCTCTCACCACTCTCTGAGTAAAAAAACTTACCCCTGACTTCTCCTCTGTACCTACTTCCAAGTACCTTAAAACTGTGCCCTCTCATGCTAGCCATTTCAGCCCTGGGAAAAACCCTCTGACAATCCACACGATCAGTGCCTCTCATCATCTTGTACACCTCTATCAGATCACCTCTCATCCTCTGTCACTTCAAGGAGCAAAGGCCAAGTTCACTCAACCTATTCTCATCAGATATGCTCCCCAATCCAGGCAACATCCTTGTAAATCTCCTCTACACCTTTTCTATGGCTTCCACATCCTTCCTGTAGTGAGGCGACCAGAACTGAGCGCAGTACTCTAAGTGGGGTCTGACTAGGGTCCTATATAGCTCCAACATTACCTCTTGGCTCCTAAATTCAATCCCATGATTGATGAAGACCAATGCACCATATGCTTCTTAACCACAGAGTCAACCTGTGTAGCTGCTTTGAGCGTCCGATGTACTTGGACCCCAAGATCCCTCTGGTCCTCCACACTGCCAAGAGTCTTACCGTTAACACAATATTCTGCCATCATATTTGACCTACCAAAATGAACCACCTCACACTTACCCGGGCGGAACTCTATCTACCAGGAAACCTGGATTATAGATTTCCTGGATATTCTATATACAAAACCCCCTGAACCACTGGATTAGATCCCAGCTGTAAAACACATCCAGAGATTGGGTAATCTATGTTTAAACCCCATAAACCCCAGGATTAGATCAGCCTGTAACCCATTCCTGGGGATCTGTTACTTTATATTTATCCCCTGAACCCCTGGATTAGATCTCAGCCTGTAACACACTCCCAGGATCTACTATTCTATATTTAAACCCCTGAACTAGATCTCAGCCTGTAACCCACTCCCAGGGATCTGTTATTCTATATTTAAATCCCTGAACCCCTGGATTAGATCTCAGCCTGTAACCCACTCCCAGGGATCTGTTATTGTATATTTAAACCCCTGAACCCCTGGATTAGATCTCAGCCTGTAACCCACTCCCAGGGATCTGTTATGCTCAGTATAAAGGCCCCAAACCCCTGGATTAGACCTCAGCCTGTAACCCACTCCCGGGAATCTGTTATTCTATATTTAAACCCCTGAACCCCTGGATTAGATCTCAGCCTGTAACCCACTCCCAGGGATCTGTTATGCTCAGTATAAAGGCCCCAAACCCCTGGATTAGATCTCAGCCTGTAACCCACTCCCAGGGATCTGTTATTGTATATTTAAACCCCTGAACCCCTGGATTAGATCTCAGCCTGTAACCCACTCCCAGGGATCTGTTATGCTCAGTATAAAGGCCCCAAACCCCTGGATTAGACCTCAGCCTGTAACCCACTCCCGGGAATCTGTTATTCTATATTTATACCCCTGAACCCCTGGATTAGATCTCAGCCTGTAACCCACTCCCAGGGATCTGTTATTCTATATTTAAACCCCTGAACCCCTGGATTAGATCTCAGCCTGTAACCCACTCCCAGGGATCTGTTATTCTATATTTAAACCCCTGAACCCCTGGATTAGATCTCAGCCTGTAACCCACTCCCAGGGATCTGTTATGCTCAGTATAAAGGCCCCAAACCCCTGGATTAGATCTCAGCCTGTAACCCACTCCCAGGGATCTGTTATGCTCAGTATAAAGGCCCCAAACCCCTGGATTAGATATCAGCCTGTAACCCCCTCCCAAAAATCTGTCATTCTTTCTACAAGCTCTCCAGGAAACCTGGATTAGTTCCCAGCCTGTAACTGTAAACTGGATCTGAAAAACTGAATCAGTTATTCTATGTAAACCCTCTGCTCGTCTGGATTAGATCCCAGCCTGTGACTCACTTCAAAACATCTGTTATTCTATATATAAAACCCCCTGAACCACCAGATTAGATCCCAGCTGTAAAACACACACAGAGTTCAGGATTCTGTATTTATACCAATAACACCCTGGATTAGATCCCAGTTTGTAACGCAATGCCAAGATCTGTTATTCTATATATAAACCCCCAAACCCCTGGATTAGACCCCAGCTTGTAACCTACTCCTCGGTACCATTTATTCTATACATTAAAACCCACCCACACCTCTGGATTAGATCCCATACTCAGGAATGGGGTATTCTACGTATGAACCCCAACCCCACCCCCCATGCCCCCGAAACCCTGGATTAGATCCCAGCCTGTAACACACCCACAGGGATCTGGTATTCTATACATATACCCCTAAACCCCTGGATTAGATCCCAGTCTGTAACACACCCACAGGGATCTGGTATTCTATACATATACCCCTAAACCCCTGGATTAGATCCCAGTCTGTAACACACCCACAGGGATCTGGTATTCTATACATATACCCCTAAACCCCTGGATTAGATCCCAGTCTGTAACACACCCACAGGGATCTGGTATTCTATACATATACCCCTAAACCCCTGGATTAGATCCCAGTCTGTAACACACCCACAGGGATCTGGTATTCTATACATATACCCCTAAACCCCTGGATTAGATCCCAGTCTGTAACACACCCACAGGGATCTGGTATTCTATACATATACCCCTAAACCCCTGGATTAGATCCCAGTCTGTAACACACCCACAGGGATCTGGTATTCTATACATATACCCCTAAACCCCTGGATTAGATCCCAGTCTGTAACACACCCACAGGGATCTGGTATTCTATACATATACCCCTAAACCCCTGGATTAGATCCCAGCCTGTAACACACCCACAGGGATCTGGTATTCTATACATATACCCCTAAACCCCTGGATTAGATCCCAGCCTGCCGGGGATCTGTGTAAACAGCAGAGGCAGGGCACAGCCCCAATGGGTCCACTCTCACTGTTTGAGACACCAGCGTTTTTCACTGCTGGGAACTTTCTCACAGAGAACTGAAAGCTGTGGTTTTGATAAACACCACCATCCAGTGTACAAACCGGCGTCACATGATCATGAGCAGAGTTACCAGAAAGTCAGAATCAGAATCAGGTTTATCGCTGATGTGTGTTGAGAAATTTCATGTTTTGTACAAGACATAAAAATTTACTATAAATTACAATGAGAAGTTCTGATGAAGGGTCCCGGTTTGAAACGTCAACTGTTCATTCCTCTCCATAGATGGCATCAGACCTGCTGAGAATTTTGTGCGTTTTGTACTGGATTTTCAGCATCTCGTGTTTAAAATAAATAACTAAAGGGAGGAGAGTAGTGAGGTGGTGTCCATGGACTGTTCAGAAATATGACGGACAGGGGGAGAAGTTGCCCAGATTTGTCTCTGCCTTCAGGACCCTGTACTTCCTCCTAGTTACTGCCAATGAGAAGAGGATATGTCGTTTACGTGGATTTTCGGAAGGCCTTTGACAAGGTGTTGCACATGAGGCTGCTGAACAAGATTACTGCCCATGTATTACAGGAAAGACACGAGCATGAATAGAGCAGTGGCCGATTGGCAGGCAAGGTGTGGGAACAGAGGGGAGCTTTCCTGGTTGGCTGCTAGTGACTCATGGTGTACTGCAGGGGTCAGTGGTGGGGCCGGCTCTTCTCACATGAAACTCTCTGGACACAGAGTGAGGCTCCCTCTACACTGTCCCATTGCACACTCCCGGGACCAAGAGTTCAGCTCCCCTGACACACACTCCTGGGGTCAGGCACCGTGAAGTTCCCTCCACACTGTCCCAAGATGTATTAGACTATATGGTTTGATGACAGTGTGACTGTCATTCCAGCAGCAGATGGAGCAGTCTGCCATTGTTTAATGATTACCAGTTTCCGAAAAATCACAAGTGACAGGAAGGTGATAATCTGATATGCTTCTCCTGAAATTCATCAGACGCTTCCTGAATTTATTGCTGAAGAGAATGCGCTGTGCCACAGCCTTGCCTTGGGAGTGTCTGACAAAAGTCATAGAGCCAGCAGCACTGGATCAGGCCCTTCAGCCCATCTGCTCCATGCTGACCAAAACTCACATTTAAACACATCCAGAGTTTGAATCATATTTCTCCAAACCATTCCTGTCCATGGGCCTGGTCAAGTGCTTTAAATGTTAATGTACCTTCCCCAACCACTTCCTCTGGCAGCTTGTTCCATTTGTGTGAAAAAGTTGCCCCTCAAGTCCACATTGAACCTCTCCCCTCTCCCTTGAATCCTTAACCCTCTGGTTTTTGTTTCACTTGCCTTTGAAAAAATATTGGGTTCAATCACCCTATCGAGATCTCTCATGATTTTGTCGAACTCGATGCCTTCTGTTGTTTTTTAAGAATTTCCCACAGATTTTTGCTTAGTTGTGTGCCCTCTCTTTGGCTTTTCTGTTGGCTTTGACTTCTCTTGTCATCTTGCCTTTAGAACACTTTTTCCTTTTTGGGATGTATACACTTGTGCCCCCTGAATTGCACAAGAAAGTCCAGCCGTTGCTGCTCTGCTGTCATCCCTGCAGTGTCCGTCTCAAATCAATTCTGGCCAGTTCCTCTCTGCTGTCTCTGTAATTACCGTTACTCCACTGATACATTGAACTTTTGCTTCCCCTTCTCAAATTTCAGGGTGAGTCCACCTCCCCCAAAGGGTTCTTTTACCTTCAGCTCTCCAATCAATTCTGGTTCATTACACAACACCCAATCCTGAACAGCTGATCCTCTGGTGGGCTCAACTCACGAGCTGCTCTAAAAAGTCATTCTAGAAATCCCCTTATTGGAACCCTGCACTAACATGATTTTCACACTCTACCCACACATTGAAATTGCCCATAACTATTGTAACGCGTCTCCCTTATTTGGTCTACAGTCTGTATTTAACTGTAACACCTTCAGTCCTGTATTCACCTTTTTCGAGTTTATCCACCTTTTTTGTTGCTGTTAACTGCAATTTTTCCCTATCAACAGCCTTTCCTTGCTAGGCGTCTCTCTTCACGCTGCCTCTGTTTGTAAACCGACTGCTTCATCAGCAGTATCAGTACAGTTCCCATTCACCTGCTGAGTTAATTCAAACCCTCACAAACAGCTCCAGCAAAGCTGCTCACAAGGATATTGGATCCCTCAGGATCAGGTGGAACCCATCCCGTTTGGACAGGCCATACCTTCCCCAGAAGAGATCCCAATGATCCATAACTCTGAGCCCCTGCCCCCTGCACCACCTCCTCAGCCACGCATTCACCTGCCAAGCCACCTTCTTACCCTCACTGGCTCGTGGCTCAGACAACAGTCTGGAGATTAACGCCCTGGAGGTCCTGTCTTTCAGCTTTCTACCGAGTTCCCGAAAATCTCTCTTCAGGACCTGTCAACCTTGTCATTGGTGCCAAAATGTGCCAACTTCTGGCAGCTCATCCTCACCCTCGAGAATGCCATGGACCAATTCCAAGGCATCCCTGATTGTGGCACTCAGGAGGCAACATACTTTCACCTAGAATCTCTTCTCTAATCCTCTGATTATCTCCTATCACCACTGCAGTCCTCTTCACCTCTCTGTTCTTCCGAGCCACAGTGTCAGACTCAGTGCCAAAGACCCGGTCACTGTGGCTCCCCCCGGTAGGTTGTCCCCCCTCACAGTATCTAAAGTTGTATACTTGTTATCGAGGGGAATGGCCACAGGTATACTCTGCACTGGCTGTGCACTTCCCTTCCTTCTCCTGACAGTCACCTGTCTCCTGCAACCTCAGGGTGACTACCTCATGGTCACCTGTATCACCTCCTGATCCTCCCGTATGAGTTGATGGTCCTCAAGCTCGGTGCAACTGGTGCAGATGTGCTTATCGGGGAGACTGGAGGTCCCACGTCCCACGCAGAGTTCAAAGCACTGCCCCGCAGCCATTCCCACTAAATTACTTTGCCCTGCCAGGCGAGGAGTGGACCAATGAGAACGAAAAGCCTCTCCTTGCTAGGAGCCTCTGCTTGTAAACCAACTGCTTCATCAGTAACTTACCTCTCCTCAGCTTGATGAGCCAAAGCCAGTCTGAACAAAAAAAAACGGCTACGCAAAGAGTGGGCCTCGGTCCACTTGCATGTCCATTACTTCCATCCGCCCTTGTATTCCTCTTGGTGACCAGTTGCAGCCCAACTCGGAGAAACTGCCGCGAATCTGCCTTTTAAATCTTTAACGTGGTGCTGACTGAAAAAATAGCTGTTTTAATGCACTGCCCCTCAGTCATTGGTCATGGACCCATTTAGACAGACTCAGGGATGTGGACACTCTTGGGGCAGAGGGATCAGATGAGATACGTGTGAAATTAATAGTTTAATTCGCTTGGCACAACACCGTGTGCTGAAGGGTCTGTACTATGCTCTAGAAATGATGGAGTGTATCAATGCCAGTGCTGACTCCTGAGGTCCCAGACCAACAGTCGAAGAAACAACATCTGTAACTAGGATACCCCAAAGAATCAGAATAACAACTGGGAACAGGCAAAGGGTTAATCTCTTCAAAGGGCTGTAACTGGGAGCCACGACAGAGCTAATCCCTCACCAGGACGTGGTGCAAACAGACTGTAACTTGGAGAGGTGAAAGGTTTAATCCTTTCATCGAGACACAATTGGGATAAAACCACAGTCTCAGATGGTCTGGGAGCGGTGAAACAGTTAATCCCTTCTCTAGGACACATCACAGTGATGGACTAGCACTGAGAGTAATGAAAAGGTTAATCCATTCTCAAAGACACTTGGCAGTGCTGAGCTAAAACTGGGAGAGGTGAAAGGGTTAACCAGCCATCTGCCAGGGAGTTATGACTGGACTGAGGGTGGGACCCACTCTGAATGGATTCCTTACGGAAAGTGGAGCTGTGTTCTAGGAATCGTAATTCTGGGGCGTGTCTGACCAGGGTTCACATATCCTTAGGCTCCCTGACCCACAACAAAGTGACTGAGACATTCGCCCCAGATTCCATGAACACACACTGACAGAGAGAGGGAAATTTCACAGGAAATCAACCACATCCCTGGACAGGAATCACACTGGTGAAAAGTACATGCAGCAGACATACCTTCTCAGCTGGTGAATATCCCTCCACATTATCCCTTCACACACACACCAGGAGTCAGACACAGAGTGAAACCTCCTCCACACCGTCCCAACACACACACCAGGAGTCAGACACAGAGTGAAACCTCCTCCACACTGTCCCATCACACACTCTCGGGGTCAGACACAGAGTGAAGCTCCCTCCACATTGTTCCATCTCACACTCCCAGGGTCAGACACAGAGTGAAACTCCCTCCACACTGTCAGATCACACACTTCCCTGGTCAAACACGGAGTGAAACTCCCTCCCTTTTAATCTTCTCTACTGGAACATGGACGCTCTCTAAGTTAGGGATGATATGATACACAAATAGTGCACTTTATGTAAACTCTCCCCTGGGTTAGTATTCAAGCAGCATAAACATATATGAAAATTATGGGATTTAATTTAATGATTGGATACAGTGAGAACACGGATCACAGAGCATTGATAACAGAAAATAGCTCTCATCCAGGGACATAGGGATTTTCCATAATCCCCTGACCTGAAGGTGGTAATCTGGTGATGTAGAGTGTATGGACTAATCCCACCCAAGGAAGTGGGAGAGTCCCAGTACCCTTCTGATCTGTAGACAAAGGGTGGGTTGTGGGGTCAGGCAATGTGGTGGATGTAGATTATATGGACTAACCCAGTCAAGGTACTAGGAGTGTCCCATCACACTCTTGACTTGTGGACAAAGAAAGGGCATTGGGATATCAGGGGGTGAGTTACTCGCTGTGGGATCTCGGGAAAGGTGCTGGGATATCAGGGGGTGAGTCACTGAGGGATCTCGGGAAAGGTGCTGGGATATCAGGGGGTGAGTCACTGTGGGATCTCAGGAAAGTTGCTGGGATATCAGGGGGTGAGCCACACTCTGGGGGATCTCGGGAAAGGTGCTGGGATATCAGGGGGTGAGTCACTCTCTGTGGGATCTCGGGACAGGTACTGGGATATCAGGGGGTGAGCCACTCTCTGTGGGATCTCGGGAAAGGTACTGGGATATCAGGGGGTGAGTCACTGTCTGAGGGATCTCCGGAAAGGTACTGGGATATCAGGGGGTGAGTCACACTCTGTGGGATCTCGGGAAAGGTACTGGGATATCAGGGGGTGAGCAACTCTCTGTGGGATCTCCGGATAGGTGCTGGGATATCAGGGGGTGAGTCACTCTCTGTGGGATCTCGGGAAAGGTACTGAGATATCAGGGGGTGAGTCACACTGTGGGATCTCGGGAAAGGTACTGGGATATCAGGGGGTGAGTCACTCTCTGTGGGATCCCTGGAAAGGTACTGGGATATCAGGGGGTGAGTCACTCTCTGTGGGATCCCTGGAAAGGTACTGGGATATCAGGGGGTGAGTCACTCTCTGTGGGATCCCTGGAAAGGTACTGGGATATCAGGGGGTGAGTCACTCTCTCTGGGATCTCGGGAAAGGTGCTGGGATATCAGGGGGTGAGTCACTCTCTGTGGGATCTCGGGAAAGGTGCTGGGATATCAGGGGGTTAGTCACTCTCTGTGGGATCTCGGGAAATGTGCTGGGATATCAGGGGGTGAGTCACTCTCTCTGGGATCCCGGGAAAGGTACTGGGATATCAGGGGGTGAGTCACTCTCTGTGGGATCTCGGGAAAGGTACTGGGATATCAGGGGGTGAGTCACTCTCTGTGGGATCTCGGGAATGGTGCTGGGATATCAGGGGGTGAGTCACTCTCTGTGGGATCTCGGGAAAGGTACTGGGATATCAGGGGGTGAGTCACTCTCTGTGGGATCTCGTGAAAGGTACTGGGATATCAGGGGTGAGTCACTCTCTGTGGGATCTCGGGAAAGGTACTGGGATATCAGGGGGTGAGCCACTCCCTGTGGGATCTCGGGAAAGGTACTCGGATATCAGGGGGTGAGCCACTCCCTGTGGGATCTCGGGAAAGGTGCTGGGATATCAGGGGGTGAGTCACTCTCTGTGGGATCTCGGGAAAGCTGCTGGGATATCAGGGGGTGAGTCACTCTCTGTGGGATCGCGGGAAAGCTGCTGGGATATCAGGGGGTGAGTCACTGTGGGATCTCGGGAAAGGTACTGGGATATCAGGGGGTGAGCCACTCCCTGTGGAATCTCGGGAAAGGTACTGGGATATCAGTGGGTGAGTCACTCTCTGTGGGATCTCGGGAAAGGTACTGGGATATCAGGGGGTGAGCCACTCCCTGTGGGATCTCGGGAAAGGTGCTGGGATATCAGGGGGTGAGTCACTCTCTGTGGGATCTCGGGAAAGCTGCTGGGATATCAGGGGGTGAGTCACTCTCTGTGGGATCGCGGGAAAGGTACTGGGATATCAGGGGGTGATCCACTCTCTGTGGGATCTCGGGAAACGTGCTGGGATATCAGGGGGTGAGTCACTCTCTCTGGGATCTCGGGAAAGGTACTGGGATATCAGGGGGTGAGTCACTCTCTGTGGGATCTCGGGAAAGGTACTGGGATATCAGGGGGTGAGTCACTCTCTGTGGGATCTCGGGAAAGTTACTGGGATATCAGAGGGTGATCCACTCTGTGGGATCTCGGGAAAGGTGCTGGGATATCAGGCGGTGAGTCACTGTGGGATCTCGGGAAAGGTGCTGGGATATCAGGGGGTGAGTCACTGTGGGATCTCGGGAAAGGTGCTGGGATATCAGGGGGTGAGTCACTCTCTGTGGGATCTCGGGAAAGGTACTGGGATATCAGGGGGTGAGTCACTCTCTGTGGGATCTCGGGAAAGGTACTGGGATATCAGGGGGTGATCCACTCTCTGTGGGATCTCGGGAAAGGTACTGGGATATCAGGGGGGGGGGGGGAGCCACTCTCTGTGTGATCTCGGGAAAGGTACTGGGATATCAGGGTGTGAGTCACTCTCTGTGGGATCTCGGGACAGGTACTGGGATATCAGGGGGTGAGCCACTCTCTGTGGGATCTCGGGAAAGGTACGGGGATATCAGGGGGTGAGTCACTGTCTGTGGGATCTCGGGAAAGGTACTGGGATATCAGGGGGTGAGCCACTCTCTGTGGGAGTTCGGGAAAGGTACTGGGATATCAGGGGGTGAGCCACTCTCTGTGGTATCTCGAGAAAGGTACTGGGATATCAGGGGGTGAGTCACTCTCTGTGGGATCTCGGGAAAGTTGCTGGGATATCAGGGGGTGAGTCACTCTCTGTGGGATCTCAGGAAAGATGCTGGGATATCAGGGGGTGAGTCACTGTGGGATCTCGGGAAAGGTACTGGGATATCAGTGGGTGAGTCACTTTCTGTGGGATCTCAGGAAAGATGCTGGGATATCAGGGGGTGAGTCACTGTGGGATCTCGGGAAAGGTGCTGCGATATCAGGGGTGAGTCACTGTGGGATCTCGGGAAACCTGCTGGGATATCAGGGGGTGAGTCACTCTCTGTGGGATCTCGGGAAAGGTGCTGGAATATCAGGGGTGAGCCACTCTCTGTAGGATCTCGGGAAAGGTTCTGGAATATCAGGGGGTGAGTCACTCTCTGTGGGATCTCAGGAAAGGTGCTGGGATATCAGGAGGTGAGTCACTCTCTGAGGGATCTCGGGAAAGGTACTGGGATATCAGGGGGTTAGTCACTGTCTGTGGGATCTCGGGAAATGTGCTGGGATATCAGGGGGTGAGGCAATCTCTCTGGGATCCCGGGAAAGGTACTGTGATATCAGGGGGTGAGTCACTCTCTGTGGGATCTCGGGAAAGGTGCTGGGATATCAGGGGGTGGGTCACTCTCTGTGGGATCTCGGGAAAGGTACTGGGATATCAGGGGGTGAGTCACTCTCTGTGGGATCTCGGGAAAGGTACTGGGATATCAGGGGGTGAGTCACTCTCTGTGGGATCTCGGGAAAGGTACTGGGATATCAGGGGGTGAGTCACTGTGGGATCTCGGGAAAGGTACTGGGATATCAGGGGTGAGCCACTCCCTGTGGGATCTCTGGAAAGGTACTGGGATATAAGGGGGTGAGTCACTCTCTGTGGGATCTCGGGAAAGGTACTGGGATATCAGCGGGTGAGCCACTCCCTGTGGGATCTCGGGAAAGGTACTGGGATATCAGGGGGTGAGTCACTCTCTGTGGGATCTCGGGAAAGGTACTGGGATATCAGCGGGTGAGTCACTCTCTGAGGGATCTCGGGAAAGGTACTGGGATATCAGGGGGTGAGTCACTCTCTGTGGGATCTCGGGAAAGGTACTGGGATATCAGCGGGTGAGTCACTCTCTGAGGGATCTCGGGAAAGGTACTGGGATATCAGGGGGTGAGTCACTCTCTGTGGGATCTCGGGAAAGGTACTGGGATATCAGGGGGTGAGTCACTCTCTGTGGGATCTCGGGAAAGGTACTGGGATATCAGGGGGTGAGCCACTCTCTGTAGGATCTCGGGAAAGTTACTGGGATATCAGGGGGTGAGTCACTATCTGTTGGATCTCGGGAAAGGTGCTGGGATATCAGGGGGTGAGTCACTGTGGGATGGGGAAAGGTGCTGGGATATCAGGGGGTGAGTCACTCTCTGTGGGATCTCGGGAAAGGTACTGGGATATCGGGGGTGAGTCACTCTGTGGGATCCCGGGAAAGGTGCTGGGATATCGGGGGTGCGTCACTCTGTGGGATCCCGGGAAAGGTACTGGGATATCAGGGGGTGAGTCACTCTGTGGGATCCTGGGAAAGGTGCTGGGATATCGGGGGTGAGTCACTCTCTGTGGGATCTCGGGAAAGGTACTGGGATATCAGGGGGTGAGTCACACTCTGTGGGATCTCGGGAAAGGTACTGGGATATCAGGGGGCGAGTCACTCCCTGTGGGATCTCGGGAAAGGTACTGGGATATCAGGGGTTAGCCACTCTCTGTAGGATCTCGGGAAAGGCACTGGGATATCAGGGGGTGAGTCAGTCTCTGTGGGATCTCGGGAAAGGTGCTGGGATATCAGGGGGTGAGTCACTGTGGGATCTCGGGAAAGGTGCTTGGATATGAGGGGGTGAGTCACTCTCTGTGGGATCTCGGGAAAGGTGCTGGGATATCAGGGGGTGAATCACTCTCTGTGGGATCTCGGGAAAGGTGCTGGGATATCAGGGGGTGAGTCACACTCTGTGGGATCTCGGGAAAGGTACTGGGATATCAGGGGGTGAGCCACACTCTGTGGGATCTCGGGACAGGTACTGGGATATCAGGGGGTGAGCCACACTCTGTGGGATCTCGGGACAGGTACTGGGATATCAGGGGGTGAGGCACACTCTGTGGGATCTCGGGAAAGGTACTGGGATATCAGGGGGTGAGTCACTCTCTGTGGGATCTCCGGAAAGGTACTGGGATATCAGGAGGTGAGCCACTCTCTGTGGGATCTCGGGAAAGGTACTGGGATATCAGCGGGTGAGTCACTCTCTGAGGGATCTCGGGAAAGGTACTGGGATATCAGGGGGTGAGTCACTCTCTGTGGGATCTCGGGAAAGGTACTGGGATATCAGGGGGTGAGTCACTCTCTGTGGGATCTCGGGAAAGGTACTGGGATATCAGGGGGTGAGCCACTCTCTGTAGGATCTCGGGAAAGTTACTGGGATATCAGGGGGTGAGTCACTATCTGTTGGATCTCGGGAAAGGTGCTGGGATATCAGGGGGTGAGTCACTGTGGGATCGGGAAAGGTGCTGGGATATCAGGGGGTGAGTCACTCTCTGTGGGATCTCGGGAAAGGTACTGGGATATCGGGGGTGAGTCACTCTGTGGGATCCCGGGAAAGGTGCTGGGATATCGGGGGTGCGTCACTCTGTGGGATCCCGGGAAAGGTACTGGGATATCAGGGGGTGAGTCACTCTGTGGGATCCTGGGAAAGGTGCTGGGATATCGGGGGTGAGTCACTCTCTGTGGGATCTCGGGAAAGGTACTGGGATATCAGGGGGTGAGTCACACTCTGTGGGATCTCGGGAAAGGTACTGCGATATCAGGGGGCGAGTCACTCCCTGTGGGATCTCGGGAAAGGTACTGGGATATCAGGGGTTAGCAACTCTCTGTAGGATCTCGGGAAAGGCCCTGGGATATCAGGGGGTGAGTCAGTCTCTGTGGGATCTCGGGAAAGGTGCTGGGATATCAGGGGGTGAGTCACTGTGGGATCTCGGGAAAGGTGCTTGGATATGAGGGGGTGAGTCACTCTCTGTGGGATCTCGGGAAAGGTGCTGGGATATCAGGGGGTGAATCACTCTCTGTGGGATCTCGGGAAAGGTGCTGGGATATCAGGGTGTGAGTCACACTCTGTGGGATCTCGGGAAAGGTACTGGGATATCAGGGGGTGAGCCACACTCTGTGGGATCTCGGGACAGGTACTGGGATATCAGGGGGTGAGCCACACTCTGTGGGATCTCGGGACAGGTACTGGGATATCAGGGGGTGAGGCACACTCTGTGGGATCTCGGGAAAGGTACTGGGATATCAGGGGGTGAGTCACTCTCTGTGGGATCTCCGGAAAGGTACTGGGATATCAGGAGGTGAGCCACTCTCTGTGGGATCTCGGGAAAGGTACTGGGATATCAGGGGGTGAGCCACTCTCTGTGGGATCTCGGGAAAGGTACTGGGATATCAGGGGGTGAGTCACTGTCTGTGGGATCTCGGGAAAGGTACTGGGATATCAGGGGGTGAGCCACTCTCTGTGGGAGTTCGGGAAAGGTACTGGGATATCAGGGGGTGAGCCACTCTCTGTGGTATCTCGGGAAAGGTACTGGGATATCAGGGGGTGAGTCACTATCTGTGGGATCTCAGGAAAGTTGCTGGGATATCAGGGGGTGCGTCACTCTCTGTGGGATCTCAGGAAAGATGCTGGGATATCAGGGGGTGAGTCACTGTGGGATCTCGGGAAAGGTACTGGGATATCAGTGGGTGAGTCATTTTCTGTGGGATCTCAGGAAAGATGCTGGGATATCAAGGGGTGAGTCACTGTGGGATCTCGGGAAACCTGCTGGGATATCAGGGGGTGAGTCACTCTCTGTGGGATCTCGGGAAAGGTACTGAGATATCAGGGGGTGAGTCACTCTCTGTGGGATCCCTGGAAAGGTACTGGGATATCAGGGGGTGAGTCACTCTCTGTGGGATCTCGGGAAAGGTGCTGGGATATCAGGGGGTTAGTCACTCTCTGTGGGATCTCGGGAAATGTGCTGGGGTATCAGGGGGTGAGTCACTCTCTCTGGGATCCCGGGAAAGGTACTGGGATATCAGGGGGTGAGTCACTCTCTGTGGGATCTCGGGAATGGTGCTGGGATATCAGGGTGTGAGTCACTCTCTGTGGGATCTCGTGAAAGGTACTGGGATATCAGGGGTGAGTCACTCTCTGTGCGATCTCGGGAAAGGTACTGGGATATCAGGGGGTGAGCCACTCCCTGTGGGTTCTCAGGAAAGGTACTGGGATATCAGGGGGTGAGTCACTCTCTGTGGGATCTCGGGAAAGGTACTGGGATATCAGGTGGTGAGCCACTCCCTGTGGGATCTCGGGAAAGGTGCTGGGATATCAGGGGGTGAGTCACTCTCTGTGGGATCTCGGGAAAGGTGCTGGGATATCAGGGGGTGAGACACTCTCTGTAGGATCTCGGGAAAGGTACTGGGATATCAGGGGGTGATCCACTCTCTGTGGGATCTTGGGAAAGGTGCTGGGATATCAGGGGGTGAGTCACTCTCTCTGGGATCTCGGGAAAGGTACTGGGATATCAGAGGGTGAGTCACTCTCTGTGGGATCTCGGGAAAGGTATTGGGATATCAGGGGGTGAGTCACTCTCTGTGGGATATCGGGAAAGTTACTGGGATATCAGAGGGTGATCCACTCTCTGTGGGATCTCGGGAAAGGTACTGGGATATCAGGGGTTAGCAACTCTCTGTAGGATCTCGGGAAAGGCCCTGGGATATCAGGGGGTGAGTCAGTCTCTGTGGGATCTCGGGAAAGGTGCTGGGATATCAGGGGGTGAGTCACTGTGGGATCTCGGGAAAGGTGCTTGGATATGAGGGGGTGAGTCACTCTCTGTGGGATCTCGGGAAAGGTGCTGGGATATCAGGGGGTGAATCACTCTCTGTGGGATCTCGGGAAAGGTGCTGGGATATCAGGGTGTGAGTCACACTCTGTGGGATCTCGGGAAAGGTACTGGGATATCAGGGGGTGAGCCACACTCTGTGGGATCTCGGGACAGGTACTGGGATATCAGGGGGTGAGCCACACTCTGTGGGATCTCGGGACAGGTACTGGGATATCAGGGGGTGAGGCACACTCTGTGGGATCTCGGGAAAGGTACTGGGATATCAGGGGGTGAGTCACTCTCTGTGGGATCTCCGGAAAGGTACTGGGATATCAGGATGTGAGCCACTCTCTGTGGGATCTCGGGAAAGGTACTGGGATATCAGGGGGTGAGCCACTCTCTGTGGGATCTCGGGAAAGGTACTGGGATATCAGGGGGTGAGTCACTGTCTGTGGGATCTCGGGAAAGGTACTGGGATATCAGGGGGTGAGCCACTCTCTGTGGGAGTTCGGGAAAGGTACTGGGATATCAGGGGGTGAGCCACTCTCTGTGGTATCTCGGGAAAGGTACTGGGATATCAGGGGGTGAGTCACTATCTGTGGGATCTCAGGAAAGTTGCTGGGATATCAGGGGGTGCGTCACTCTCTGTGGGATCTCAGGAAAGATGCTGGGATATCAGGGGGTGAGTCACTGTGGGATCTCGGGAAAGGTACTGGGATATCAGTGGGTGAGTCATTTTCTGTGGGATCTCAGGAAAGATGCTGGGATATCAAGGGGTGAGTCACTGTGGGATCTCGGGAAACCTGCTGGGATATCAGGGGGTGAGTCACTCTCTGTGGGATCTCGGGAAAGGTACTGAGATATCAGGGGGTGAGTCACTCTCTGTGGGATCCCTGGAAAGGTACTGGGATATCAGGGGGTGAGTCACTCTCTGTGGGATCTCGGGAAAGGTGCTGGGATATCAGGGGGTTAGTCACTCTCTGTGGGATCTCGGCAAATGTGCTGGGGTATCAGGGGGTGAGTCACTCTCTCTGGGATCCCGGGAAAGGTACTGGGATATCAGGGGGTGAGTCACTCTCTGTGGGATCTCGGGAATGGTGCTGGGATATCAGGGTGTGAGTCACTCTCTGTGGGATCTCGGGAAAGGTACTGGGATATCAGGGGGTGAGTCACTCTCTGTGGGATCTCGTGAAAGGTACTGGGATATCAGGGGTGAGTCACTCTCTGTGCGATCTCGGGAAAGGTACTGGGATATCAGGGGGTGAGCCACTCCCTGTGGGTTCTCAGGAAAGGTACTGGGATATCAGGGGGTGAGTCACTCTCTGTGGGATCTCGGGAAAGGTACTGGGATATCAGGTGGTGAGCCACTCCCTGTGGGATCTCGGGAAAGGTGCTGGGATATCAGGGGGTGAGTCACTCTCTGTGGGATCTCGGGAAAGGTGCTGGGATATCAGGGGGTGAGACACTCTCTGTAGGATCTCGGGAAAGGTACTGGGATATCAGGGGGTGATCCACTCTCTGTGGGATCTTGGGAAAGGTGCTGGGATATCAGGGGGTGAGTCACTCTCTCTGGGATCTCGGGAAAGGTACTGGGATATCAGAGGGTGAGTCACTCTCTGTGGGATCTCGGGAAAGGTATTGGGATATCAGGGGGTGAGTCACTCTCTGTGGGATATCGGGAAAGTTACTGGGATATCAGAGGGTGATCCACTCTCTGTGGGATCTCGGGAAAGGTGCTGGGATATCAGGGGGTGAGTCACTGTGGCATCTCGGGAAAGGTGCTTGGTTATCAGGGGGTGAGTCACAGTGGGATCTCGGGAAAGGTGCTGGGATATCAGGGGGTGAGTCACTCTCTGTGGGATCTCGGGAAAGGTACTGGGATATCAGGGGGTGAGTCACTCTCTGTGGGATCTCGGGAAAGGTACTGGGATATCAGGGGGTGATCCACTCTCTGTGGGATCTCCGGAAAGGTACTGGGATATCGGGGGGGGGGGGGGGAGCCACTCTCTGTGTGATCTCGGGAAAGGTACTGAGATATCAGGGGGTGAGTCACTCTCTGTGGGATCCCTGGAAAGGTACTGGGATATCAGGGGGTGAGTCACTCTCTGTGGGATCTCGGGAAAGGTGCTGGGATATCAGGGGGTTAGTCACTCTCTGTGGGATCTCGGGAAAGGTACTGGGATATCAGGGTGTGAGTCACTCTCTGTGGGATCTCCGGAAATGTGCTGGGATATCAGGGGGTGAGTCACTCTCTGTGGGATCTCGGGAATGGTGCTGAGATATCAGGGGGTGATTCACTCTCTGTGGGATCTCGGGACAGGTACTGGGATATCAGGGGGTGAGTCACACTCTGTGGGATCTCGGGAAAGGTACTGGGATATCAGGGGGTGAGCCACACTCTGTCGGATCTCGGGACAGGTACTGGGATATCAGGGGGTGAGCCACACTCTGTGGGATCTCGGGAAAGGTACTGGGATTTCACGGGGTGAGTCACTCTCTGTGGGATCTCCGGAAAGGTACTGGGATATCAGGGGGTGAGTCACTCTCTGTGGGATCTCAGGAAAGATGCTGGGATATCAGGGGGTGAGTCACTGTGGGATCTCTGGAAAGGTACTGGGATATCAGGGGGTGTGTCACTTTCTGTGGGATCTCAGGAAAGATGCTGGGATATCAGAGGGTGAGTCACTGTGGGAACTCGGGAAATGTGCTGAGATATATGGAGTGAGTCACTGTGGGATCTCGGGAAACCTGCTGGGATATCAGGGGGTGAGTCACTCTCTGTGGGATCTCGGGAAAGGTGCTGGGATATCAGGGGTGAGCCACTCTCTGTAGGATCTCGGGAAAGGTACTGGGATATCAGGGGGTGAGTCACTCTCTGTGGGATCTCGTGAAAGGTACTGGGATATCAGGGGTGAGTCACTCTCTGTGCGATCTCGGGAAAGGTACTGGGATATCAGGGGGTGAGCCACTCCCTGTGGGTTCTCAGGAAAGGTACTGGGATATCAGGGGGTGAGTCACTCTCTGTGGGATCTCGGGAAAGGTACTGGGATATCAGGTGGTGAGCCACTCCCTGTGGGATCTCGGGAAAGGTGCTGGGATATCAGGGGGTGAGTCACTCTCTGTGGGATCTCGGGAAAGGTGCTGGGATATCAGGGGGTGAGACACTCTCTGTAGGATCTCGGGAAAGGTACTGGGATATCAGGGGGTGATCCACTCTCTGTGGGATCTTGGGAAAGGTGCTGGGATATCAGGGGGTGAGTCACTCTCTCTGGGATCTCGGGAAAGGTACTGGGATATCAGAGGGTGAGTCACTCTCTGTGGGATCTCGGGAAAGGTATTGGGATATCAGGGGGTGAGTCACTCTGTGGGATATCGGGAAAGTTACTGGGATATCAGAGGGTGATCCACTCTCTGTGGGATCTCGGGAAAGGTGCTGGGATATCAGGGGGTGAGTCACTGTGGGATCTCGGGAAAGGTGCTTGGTTATCAGGGGGTGAGTCACAGTGGGATCTCGGGAAAGGTGCTGGGATATCAGGGGGTGAGTCACTCTCTGTGGGATCTCGGGAAAGGTACTGGGATATCAGGGGGTGAGTCACTCTCTGTGGGATCTCGGGAAAGGTACTGGGATATCAGGGGGTGATCCACTCTCTGTGGGATCTCCGGAAAGGTACTGGGATATCGGGGGGGGTGGGGAGCCACTCTCTGTGTGATCTCGGGAAAGGTACTGGGATATCAGGGTGTGAGTCACTCTCTGTGGGATCTCCGGAAATGTGCTGGGATATCAGGGGGTGAGTCACTCTCTGTGGGATCTCGGGAATGGTGCTGAGATATCAGGGGGTGATTCACTCTCTGTGGGATCTCGGGACAGGTACTGGGATATCAGGGGGTGAGTCACACTCTGTGGGATCTCGGGAAAGGTACTGGGATATCAGGGGGTGAGCCACACTCTGTCGGATCTCGGGACAGGTACTGGGATATCAGGGGGTGAGCCACACTCTGTGGGATCTCGGGAAAGGTACTGGGATTTCACGGGGTGAGTCACTCTCTGTGGGATCTCCGGAAAGGTACTGGGATATCAGGGGGTGAGTCACTCTCTGTGGGATCTCAGGAAAGATGCTGGGATATCAGGGGGTGAGTCACTGTGGGATCTCTGGAAAGGTACTGGGATATCAGGGGGTGAGTCACTTTCTGTGGGATCTCAGGAAAGATGCTGGGATATCAGAGGGTGAGTCACTGTGGGAACTCGGGAAATGTGCTGAGATATATGGAGTGAGTCACTGTGGGATCTCGGGAAACCTGCTGGGATATCAGGGGGTGAGTCACTCTCTGTGGGATCTCGGGAAAGGTGCTGGGATATCAGGGGTGAGCCACTCTCTGTAGGATCTCGGGAAAGGTACTGGAATATCAGGGGGTGAGTCACTCTCTGTGGGATCTCAGGAAAGGTGCTGGGATATCGGGGGTGAGTCACTGTGGGATCTCGGGAAACGTGCTGGGATATCAGGGGGTGAGTCACTCTCTGTGGAATCTCGGGAAAGGTGCTGGGATATCAGGGGGTGATCCACTCTCTGTGGGATCCTGGGAAAGGTACTGGGATGTCAGGGGGTGAGTCACTCTTTGTGGGATCCCGGGAAAGGTACTGGGATATCAGGGGGTGAGTCACTCTCTGTGGCATCTCGGGAAAGGTACTGGGATATCAAGGGGTGAGTCACTCTCTGTGGGATCTCGGGAAAGGTGCTGGGATATCAGGGGGTTAGTCACTCTCTGTGGGATCTCGGGAAATGTGCTGGGATATCAGGGGTTGAGTCACTCTCTGTGGGATCTCGGGAAAGTTTCTGGGATATCAGGGGGTGAGCCACACTCTGTGGGATCTCGGGACAGGTACTGGGATATCAGGGGGTGAGCCACACTCTGTGGGATCTCGGGACAGGTACTGGGATATCAGGGGGTGAGGCACACTCTGTGGGATCTCGGGAAAGGTACTGGGATATCAGGGGGTGAGTCACTCTCTGTGGGATCTCCGGAAAGGTACTGGAATATCAGGAGGTGAGCCACTCTCTGTGGGATCTCGGGAAAGGTACTGGGATATCAGGGGGTGAGCCACTCTCTGTGGGATCTCGGGAAAGGTACTGGGATATCAGGGGGTGAGTCACTCTCTGTGGGATCTCGGGAAAGGTACTGGGATATCAGGGGGTGAGTCACTCTCTGTGGGATCCTGCGAAATGTGCTGGGTATCAGGGTGTGAGTCACTCTCTGTGGGATCTCGGGAAAGGTGCTGGGATATCAGGGGTGAGTCACTGTGGGATCTCGGGAAACGTGCTGGGATATCAGGGGGTGAGTCACTCTCTGTGCGATCTCGGGAAAGGTACTGGGATATCACGGGGTGAGTCACTCTCTGTGGGATCTCGGGAAAGGTGCTGGGATATCAGGGGGTTAGTCACTCTCTGTGGGATCTCGGGAAATGTGCTGGGATATCAGGGGGTGAGGCACTCTCTCTGGGATCCCGGGAAAGGTACTGGGATATCAGGGGGTGAGTCACTCTCTGTGGGATCTCGGGAAAGGTGCTGGGATATCAGGGGTGAGTCACTCTGGGATCTCGGGAAACCTGCTGGGATATCAGGGGCTGAGTCACTCTCTGTGGGTTTTCGGCAAAGGTGCTGGGATATCAGGGGTGAGCCACTCTCTGTAGGACCTCGGGAAAGGTACTGGAATATCAGGGGGTGAGTCACTCTCTGTGGGATCTCAGGAAAGGTGCTGGGATATCAGGGGTGAGTCACTGTGGGATCTCGGGAAATGTGCTGGGATATCAGGGGGTGAGGCACTCTCTCTGGGATCCCGGGAAAGGTACTGGGATATCAGGGGGTGAGTCACTCTCTGTGGGATCTCGGGAAAGGTGCTGGGATATCAGGGGTGAGTCACTCTGGGATCTCGGGAAACCTGCTGGGATATCAGGGGCTGAGTCACTCTCTGTGGGTTCTCGGCAAAGGTGCTGGGATATCAGGGGTGAGCCACTCTCTGTAGGATCTCGGGAAAGGTACTGGAATATCAGGGGGTGAGTCACTCTCTGTGGGATCTCAGGAAAGGTGCTGGGATATCAGGGGTGAGTCACTGTGGGATCTCGGGAAACGTGCTGGGATATCAGGGGGTGAGTCACTCTCTGTGGAATCTCGGGAAAGGTGCTGGGATATCAGGGGGTGATCCACTCTCTGAGGGATCCCCGGAAAGGTACTGGGATATCAGGGGGTGAGTCACTCTCTGTGGGATCTCGGAAAAGCTACTGGGATATCAGGGGGTGAGTCACTCTTTGTGGGATCCCGGGAAAGGTACTGGGATATCAGGGGGTGAGTCACTCTCTGTGCGATCTCGGGAAAGGTACTGGGATATCACGGGGTGAGTCACTCTCTGTGGGATCTCGGGAAATGTGCTGGGATATCAGGGGGTGAGGCACTCACTCTGGGATCCCGGGAAAGGTACTGGGATATCAGGGGGTGAGTCACTCTCTGTGGGATCTCGGGAAAGGTGCTGGGATATCAGGGGGTGGGTCACTCTCTGTGGGATCTCGGCAAAGGTACTGGGATATCAGGGCGTGAGTCACTCTCTGTGGGATCTCGGGAAAGGTACTGGGATATCAGGAGGTGAGTCACTCTCTGTGGGATCTCGGGAAAGGTACTGGGATATCAGGGGGTGAGTCACTCTCTGTGGGATCTCGGGAAAGGTACTGGGATATCAGGGGTGAGCCACTCCCTGTGGGATCTCTGGAAAGGTACTGGGATATCTGGGGGTGAGTCACTCTCTGTGGGATCTCGGGAAAGTTACTGGGATATCAGGGGGTGAGTCACTCTCTGTGGGATCTCTGGAAAGGTACTGGGATATCAGGGGGCGAGTCACTCTCTGTGGGATCTCGGGAAAGGTACTGGGATATCAGGGGGTGAGTCACTCTCTGTGGGATCCTGCGAAATGTGCTGGGTATCAGGGTGTGAGTCACTCTCTGTGGGATCTCGGGAAAGGTACTGGGATATCAGGGGTGAGCCACTCTCTGTAGGATCTCGGGAAAGGTACTGGGATATCAGGGGGTGAGTCACTCTCTGTGGGATCTCGGGAAAGGTGCTGGGATATCAGGGGGTGAGTCGCTCTCTGTGGGATCTCGGGAAAGGTGCTGGGATATCAGGGGGTGATTCACTCTCTGTGGGATCTCCGGAAAGGTGCTGGGATATCAGGGGGTGAGTAACTCTCTGTGGGATCTCGGGAAAGGTGCTGGGATATCAGGGGGTGATTCACTCTCTGTGGGATCTCGGGAAAGGTACTGGGATATCAGGCGGTGAGTCACTCGGTGGGATCCCGGGAAAGGTGCTGGGATATCGGGGGTGAGTCACACTCTGTGGGATCCCGGGAAAGGTGCTGGGATATCGGGGGTGAGTCACACTCTGTGGGATCTCGGGAAAGGTGCTGGGATATCAGGGGGTGAGTCACTCTCTGTGGGATCTCGGGAAAGGTGCTGGGATATCAGGGGGTGAGCCACTCTCTGTGGGAGTTCGGGAAAGGTACTGGGATATCAGGGGGTGAGCCACTCTCTGTGGGATCTCCGGAAAGGTACTGGGATATCAGGGTCTGAGTGACTCTCTGTGGGATCTCGGGAAAGGTACTGGGATATCAGGGGTGAGCCACTCTCTGTAGGATCTCGGGAAAGGTGCTGGGATATCAGGGGGTGAGTCACTGTGGGATCTCGGGAAAGGTGCTGGGATATCAGGGGTGAGTCACTGTGGGATCTCGGGAAACGTGCTGGGATATCAGGGGGTGAGTCACTCTCTGTGGGATCTCGGGAAAGGTGCTGGGATATCAGGGGGTGAGTCACTCTCTGTGGGATCTCCGGAAACGTACTGGGATATCAGGGGGTGAGCCACTCTCTGTGGGATCTCCGGAAAGGTACTGGGATATCAGGGTCTGAGTTACTCTCTGTGGGATCTCGGGAAAGGCACTGGGATATCAGGGGGTGATCCACTCTCTCTGTGGGATCTCGGGAAAGGTACTGGGATATCCGGGGGTGAGTCACTCTCTGTGGGATCCCGGGAAAGGTGCTGGGATATCAGGGGGTGATCCACTCTCTGTGGGGTCTCGGGAAAGGTACTGGGATATCAGGGGGGGAGCCACTCTCTGTGGGATCTCGGGAAAGGTACTGGGATATCAGGGGGTGAGTCACTCTCTGTGGGATCTCGGGAAAGGTACTGGGATAGCAGGGGGTGAGTCACACTGTGGGATCTCGGGAAAGGTACTGGGATATCAGGGGGTGAGTCACTCTCTGTGGGATCTCGGGAAAGGTGCTGGGATATCAGGGGGTCACTCACACTCTGTGGGATCTCGGGAAATGTGCTGGGATATCAGGGGTGTGTCACTGTGGGATCTCGGGAAACCTGCTGGGATATCAGGGGGTGAGTCACTCTCTGTGGGATCTCGGGAAAGGTGCTGGGATATCAGGGGTGAGCCACTCTCTGTAGGATCTCGGGAAAGCTACTGGAATACCAGGGGGTGAGTCACTCTCTGTGGGATCTCAGGAAAGGTGCTGCGATATCAGGGGTGAGTCACTGTGGGATCTCGGGAAACGTGCTGGGATATCAGGGGGTGAGTCACTCTCTGTGGAATCTCGGGAAAGGTGCTGGGATATCAGGGGGTGATCCACTCTCTGTGGGATCCCGGGAAAGGTACTGGGATATCAGGGGGTGAGTCACTCTCTGTGGGATCTCGGGAAAGGTGCTGGGATATCAGGGGGTGATTCACTCTCTGTGGGATCTCGGGAAAGGTACTGGGATATCAGGCGGTGAGTCACTCGGTGGGATCCCGGGAAAGGTGCTGGGATATCGGGGGTGAGTCACACTCTGTGGGATCCCGGGAAAGGTGCTGGGATATCGGGGGTGAGTCACACTCTGTGGGATCTCGGGAAAGGTGCTGGGATATCAGGGGGTGAGTCACTCTCTGTGGGATCTCGGGAAAGGTGCTGGGATATCAGGGGCTGAGCCACTCTCTGTGGGAGTTCGGGAAAGGTACTGGGATATCAGGGGGTGAGCCACTCTCTGTGGGATCTCCGGAAAGGTACTGGGATATCAGGGTCTCTGTGGGATCTCGGGAAAGGTACTGGGATATCAGGGGTGAGCCACTCTCTGTAGGATCTCGGGAAAGGTGCTGGGATATCAGGGGGTGAGTCACTGTGGGATCTCGGGAAAGGTGCTGGGATATCAGGGGTGAGTCACTGTGGGATCTCGGGAAACGTGCTGGGATATCAGGGGGTGAGCCACTCTCTGTGGGATCTCCGGAAAGGTACTGGGATATCAGGGTCTGAGTTACTCTCTGTGGGATCTCGGGAAAGGCACTGGGATATCAGGGGGTGATCCACTCTCTCTGTGGGATCTCGGGAAAGGTACTGGGATATCAGGGGGTGAGTCACTCTCTGTGGGATCCCGGGAAAGGTGCTGGGATATCAGGGGGTGATCCACTCTCTGTGGGGTCTCGGGAAAGGTACTGGGATATCAGGGGGGGAGCCACTCTCTGTGGGATCTCGGGAAAGGTACTGGGATATCAGGGGGTGAGTCACTCTCTGTGGGATCTCGGGAAAGGTACTGGGATAGCAGGGGGTGAGTCACACTGTGGGATCTCGGGAAAGGTACTGGGATATCAGGGGGTGAGTCACTCTCTGTGGAATCTCGGGAAAGGTGCTGGGATATCAGGGGGTCACTCACACTCTGTGGGATCTCGGGAAATGTGCTGGGATATCAGGGGTGAGTCACTGTGGGATCCCGGGAAACCTGCTGGGATATCAGGGGGTGAGTCACTCTCTGTGGGATCTCGGGAAAGGTGCTGGGATATCAGGGGTGAGCCACTCTCTGTAGGATCTCGGGAAAGGTACTGGAATACCAGGGGTTGAGTCACTCTCTGTGGGATCTCAGGAAAGGTGCTGGGATATCAGGGGTGAGTCACTGTGGGATCTCGGGAAATGTGCTGGGATATCAGGGGGTGAGGCACTCTCTCTGGGATCCCGGGAAAGGTACTGGGATATCAGGGGGTGAGTCACTCTCTGTGGGATCTCGGGAAAGGTGCTGGGATATCAGGGGTGAGTCACTCTGGGATCTCGGGAAACCTGCTGGGATATCAGGGGCTGAGTCACTCTCTGTGGGTTCTCGGCAAAGGTGCTGGGATATCAGGGGTGAGCCACTCTCTGTAGGATCTCGGGAAAGGTACTGGAATATCAGGGGGTGAGTCACTCTCTGTGGGATCTCAGGAAAGGTGCTGGGATATCAGGGGTGAGTCACTGTGGGATCTCGGGAAACGTGCTGGGATATCAGGGGGTGAGTCACTCTCTGTGGAATCTCGGGAAAGGTGCTGGGATATCAGGGGGTGATCCACTCTCTGAGGGATCCCCGGAAAGGTACTGGGATATCAGGGGGTGAGTCACTCTCTGTGGGATCTCGGAAAAGCTACTGGGATATCAGGGGGTGAGTCACTCTTTGTGGGATCCCGGGAAAGGTACTGGGATATCAGGGGGTGAGTCACTCTCTGTGCGATCTCGGGAAAGGTACTGGGATATCACGGGGTGAGTCACTCTCTGTGGGATCTCGGGAAATGTGCTGGGATATCAGGGGGTGAGGCACTCACTCTGGGATCCCGGGAAAGGTACTGGGATATCAGGGGGTGAGTCACTCTCTGTGGGATCTCGGGAAAGGTGCTGGGATATCAGGGGGTGGGTCACTCTCTGTGGGATCTCGGCAAAGGTACTGGGATATCAGGGCGTGAGTCACTCTCTGTGGGATCTCGGGAAAGGTACTGGGATATCAGGAGGTGAGTCACTCTCTGTGGGATCTCGGGAAAGGTACTGGGATATCAGGGGGTGAGTCACTCTCTGTGGGATCTCGGGAAAGGTACTGGGATATCAGGGGTGAGCCACTCCCTGTGGGATCTCTGGAAAGGTACTGGGATATCTGGGGGTGAGTCACTCTCTGTGGGATCTCGGGAAAGTTACTGGGATATCAGGGGGTGAGTCACTCTCTGTGGGATCTCTGGAAAGGTACTGGGATATCAGGGGGCGAGTCACTCTCTGTGGGATCTCGGGAAAGGTACTGGGATATCAGGGGGTGAGTCACTCTCTGTGGGATCCTGCGAAATGTGCTGGGTATCAGGGTGTGAGTCACTCTCTGTGGGATCTCGGGAAAGGTACTGGGATATCAGGGGTGAGCCACTCTCTGTAGGATCTCGGGAAAGGTACTGGGATATCAGGGGGTGAGTCACTCTCTGTGGGATCTCGGGAAAGGTGCTGGGATATCAGGGGGTGAGTCGCTCTCTGTGGGATCTCGGGAAAGGTGCTGGGATATCAGGGGGTGATTCACTCTCTGTGGGATCTCCGGAAAGGTGCTGGGATATCAGGGGGTGAGTAACTCTCTGTGGGATCTCGGGAAAGGTGCTGGGATATCAGGGGGTGATTCACTCTCTGTGGGATCTCGGGAAAGGTACTGGGATATCAGGCGGTGAGTCACTCGGTGGGATCCCGGGAAAGGTGCTGGGATATCGGGGGTGAGTCACACTCTGTGGGATCCCGGGAAAGGTGCTGGGATATCGGGGGTGAGTCACACTCTGTGGGATCTCGGGAAAGGTGCTGGGATATCAGGGGGTGAGTCACTCTCTGTGGGATCTCGGGAAAGGTGCTGGGATATCAGGGGGTGAGCCACTCTCTGTGGGAGTTCGGGAAAGGTACTGGGATATCAGAGGGTGAGCCACTCTCTGTGGGATCTCCGGAAAGGTACTGGGATATCAGGGTCTGAGTGACTCTCTGTGGGATCTCGGGAAAGGTACTGGGATATCAGGGGTGAGCCACTCTCTGTAGGATCTCGGGAAAGGTGCTGGGATATCAGGGGGTGAGTCACTGTGGGATCTCGGGAAAGGTGCTGGGATATCAGGGGTGAGTCACTGTGGGATCTCGGGAAACGTGCTGGGATATCAGGGGGTGAGTCACTCTCTGTGGGATCTCGGGAAAGGTGCTGGGATATCAGGGGGTGAGTCACTCTCTGTGGGATCTCCGGAAACGTACTGGGATATCAGGGGGTGAGCCACTCTCTGTGGGATCTCCGGAAAGGTACTGGGATATCAGGGTCTGAGTTACTCTCTGTGGGATCTCGGGAAAGGCACTGGGATATCAGGGGGTGATCCACTCTCTCTGTGGGATCTCGGGAAAGGTACTGGGATATCCGGGGGTGAGTCACTCTCTGTGGGATCCCGGGAAAGGTGCTGGGATATCAGGGGGTGATCCACTCTCTGTGGGGTCTCGGGAAAGGTACTGGGATATCAGGGGGGGAGCCACTCTCTGTGGGATCTCGGGAAAGGTACTGGGATATCAGGGGGTGAGTCACTCTCTGTGGGATCTCGGGAAAGGTACTGGGATAGCAGGGGGTGAGTCACACTGTGGGATCTCGGGAAAGGTACTGGGATATCAGGGGGTGAGTCACTCTCTGTGGGATCTCGGGAAAGGTGCTGGGATATCAGGGGGTCACTCACACTCTGTGGGATCTCGGGAAATGTGCTGGGATATCAGGGGTGTGTCACTGTGGGATCTCGGGAAACCTGCTGGGATATCAGGGGGTGAGTCACTCTCTGTGGGATCTCGGGAAAGGTGCTGGGATATCAGGGGTGAGCCACTCTCTGTAGGATCTCGGGAAAGCTACTGGAATACCAGGGGGTGAGTCACTCTCTGTGGGATCTCAGGAAAGGTGCTGCGATATCAGGGGTGAGTCACTGTGGGATCTCGGTAAACGTGCTGGGATATCAGGGGGTGAGTCACTCTCTGTGGAATCTCGGGAAAGGTGCTGGGATATCAGGGGGTGATCCACTCTCTGTGGGATCCCGGGAAAGGTACTGGGATATCAGGGGGTGAGTCACTCTCTGTGGGATCTCGGGAAAGGTGCTGGGATATCAGGGGGTGATTCACTCTCTGTGGGATCTCGGGAAAGGTACTGGGATATCAGGCGGTGAGTCACTCGGTGGGATCCCGGGAAAGGTGCTGGGATATCGGGGGTGAGTCACACTCTGTGGGATCCCGGGAAAGGTGCTGGGATATCGGGGGTGAGTCACACTCTGTGGGATCTCGGGAAAGGTGCTGGGATATCAGGGGGTGAGTCACTCTCTGTGGGATCTCGGGAAAGGTGCTGGGATATCAGGGGCTGAGCCACTCTCTGTGGGAGTTCGGGAAAGGTACTGGGATATCAGGGGGTGAGCCACTCTCTGTGGGATCTCCGGAAAGGTACTGGGATATCAGGGTCTCTGTGGGATCTCGGGAAAGGTACTGGGATATCAGGGGTGAGCCACTCTCTGTAGGATCTCGGGAAAGGTGCTGGGATATCAGGGGGTGAGTCACTGTGGGATCTCGGGAAAGGTGCTGGGATATCAGGGGTGAGTCACTGTGGGATCTCGGGAAACGTGCTGGGATATCAGGGGGTGAGCCACTCTCTGTGGGATCTCCGGAAAGGTACTGGGATATCAGGGTCTGAGTTACTCTCTGTGGGATCTCGGGAAAGGCACTGGGATATCAGGGGGTGATCCACTCTCTCTGTGGGATCTCGGGAAAGGTACTGGGATATCAGGGGGTGAGTCACTCTCTGTGGGATCCCGGGAAAGGTGCTGGGATATCAGGGGGTGATCCACTCTCTGTGGGGTCTCGGGAAAGGTACTGGGATATCAGGGGGGGAGCCACTCTCTGTGGGATCTCGGGAAAGGTACTGGGATATCAGGGGGTGAGTCACTCTCTGTGGGATCTCGGGAAAGGTACTGGGATAGCAGGGGGTGAGTCACACTGTGGGATCTCGGGAAAGGTACTGGGATATCAGGGGGTGAGTCACTCTCTGTGGAATCTCGGGAAAGGTGCTGGGATATCAGGGGGTCACTCACACTCTGTGGGATCTCGGGAAATGTGCTGGGATATCAGGGGTGAGTCACTGTGGGATCCCGGGAAACCTGCTGGGATATCAGGGGGTGAGTCACTCTCTGTGGGATCTCGGGAAAGGTGCTGGGATATCAGGGGTGAGCCACTCTCTGTAGGATCTCGGGAAAGGTACTGGAATACCAGGGGGTGAGTCACTCTCTGTGGGATCTCAGGAAAGGTGCTGCGATATCAGGGGTGAGTCACTGTGGGATCTCGGGAAACGTGCTGGGATATCAGGGGGTGAGTCACTCTCTGTGGAATCTCGGGAAAGGTGCTGGGATATCAGGGGGGGATCCACTCTCTGTGGGATCCCGGGAAAGGTACTGGGATATCAGGGGGTGAGTCACTCTCTGTGGGATCTCGGGAAAGGTACTGGGATATCAGGGGGTGAGTCATTCTTTGTGGGATCCCGGGAAAGGTACTGGGATATCAGGGGGTGAGTTACTCTCTGTGGGATCTCGGGAAAGGTACTGGGATATCACGGGGTGAGTCACTCTCTGTGGGATCTCGGGAAAGGTACTGGGATATCAGGGGGTGAGTCACTATCTGTGGGATCTCGGGAAAGGTACTGGGATATCAGCGGGTGAGTCACTCTCTGTGGGATCTCGGGAAAGATACTGGGATATCAGGGGGTGAGTCACTCTCTGTGGGATCTGGGAAAGGTACTGGGATATCAGGGGGTGAGTCACTCTCTGTGGGATCTCGGGAAAGGTACTGGGATATCAGGGGGTGAGTCACTATCTGTGGGATCTCGGGAAAGGTACTGGGATATCAGCGGGTGAGTCACTCTCTGTGGGATCTCGGGAAAGATACTGGGATATCAGGGGGTGAGTCACTCTCTGTGGGATCTGGGAAAGTTACTGGGATATCAGGGGGTGAGTCACTCTCTGTGGGATCTCGGGAAAGGTGCTGGGATATCAGGGGGTGAGTCAGTGTGGGATCTCGGGAAAGGTGCTGGGATATCGGGGGGTGTGTCGCTCTCTGTGGGATCTCGGGAAAGGTGCTGGGATATCAGGGGGTGATTCACTCTCTGTGGGATCTCGGAAAAGGTACTGGGATATCAGGGGGTGAGTCACTCTTTGTGGGATCCCGGGAAAGGTACTGGGATATCAGGGGATGAGTCACTCTCTGTGCGATCTCGGGAAAGGTACTGGGATATCACGGGGTGAGTCACTCTCTGTGGGATCTCGGGAAAGGTGCTGGGATATCAGGGGGTTAGTCACTCTCTGTGGGATCTCGGGAAATGTGCTGGGATATCAGGGGGTGAGGCACTCTCTCTGGGATCCCGGGAAAGGTACTGGGATATCAGGGGGTGAGTCACTCTCTGTGGGATCTCGGGAAAGGTGCTGGGATATCAGGGGGTGGGTCACTCTCTGTGGGATCTCGGCAAAGGTACTGGGATATCAGGGGGTGAGTCACTCTCTGTGGGATCTCGGGATAGGTACTGGGATATCAGGGGGTGAGTCACTCTCTGTGGGATCTCGGGAAAGGTACTCGGATATCAGGGGTGAGCCACTCCCTGTGGGATCTCTGGAAAGGTACTGGGATATCTGGGGGTTAGTCACTCTCTGTGGGATCTCGGGAAAGGTACTGGGATATCAGGGGGTGAGTCACTCTCTGTGGGATCTCTGGAAAGGTACTGGGATATCAGGGGGCGAGTCACTCTCTGTGGGATCTCGGGAAAGTTGCTGGGATATCAGGGGGTGATCCACTCTCTGTGGGATCCCGGGAAAGGTACTGGGATATCAGGGGGTGAGTCACTCTCTGTGGGATCTCGGGAAAGGTACTGGGATATCAGGGGGTGAGTCATTCTTTGTGGGATCCCGGGAAAGGTACTGGGATATCAGGGGGTGAGTCACTCTCTGTGGGATCTCGGGAAAGGTACTGGGATATCACGGGGTGAGTCACTCTCTGTGGGATCTCGGGAAAGGTACTGGGATATCAGGGGGTGAGTCACTATCTGTGGGATCTCGGGAAAGGTACTGGGATATCAGCGGGTGAGTCACTCTCTGTGGGATCTCGGGAAAGATACTGGAATATCAGGGGGTGAGTCACTCTCTGTGGGATCTGGGAAAGGTACTGGGATATCAGGGGGTGAGTCACTCTCTGTGGGATCTCGGGAAAGGTACTGGGATATCAGGGGGTGAGTCACTATCTGTGGGATCTCGGGAAAGGTACTGGGATATCAGCGGGTGAGTCACTCTCTGTGGGATCTCGGGAAAGATACTGGGATATCAGGGGGTGAGTCACTCTCTGTGGGATCTGGGAAAGTTACTGGGATATCAGGGGGTGAGTCACTCTCTGTGGGATCTCAGGAAAGGTACTGGGATATCAGGGGGTGAGTCACTCTCTGTGGGATCTCGGGAAAGGTACTGGGATATCAGGGGGTGAGTCACTCTCTGTGGGATCTCGGGAAAGGTACTGGGGTATCAGGGGGTGAGTCACTCTCTGTGGGATCTCGGGAAAGGTGCTGGGATATCAGGGGGTGAGTCACTGTGGGATCTCGGGAAAGGTGCTGGGATTCAGGGGGTGAGTCGCTCTCTGTGGGATCTCGGGAAAGGTGCTGGGATATCAGGGGGTGATTCACTCTCTGTGGGATCTCGGAAAAGGTACTGGGATATCAGGGGGTGAGTCACTCTTTGTGGGATCCCGGGAAAGGTACTGGGATATCAGGGGATGAGTCACTCTCTGTGCGATCTCGGGAAAGGTACTGGGATATCACGGGGTGAGTCACTCTCTGTGGGATCTCGGGAAAGGTGCTGGGATATCAGGGGGATAGTCACTCTCTGTGGGATCTCGGGAAATGTGCTGGGATATCAGGGGGTGAGGCACTCTCTCTGGGATCCCGGGAAAGGTACTGGGATATCAGGGGGTGAGTCACTCTCTGTGGGATCTCGGGAAAGGTGCTGGGATATCAGGGGGTGGGTCACTCTCTGTGGGATCTCGGCAAAGGTACTGGGATATCAGGGGGTGAGTCACTCTCTGTGGGATCTCGGGAAAGGTACTGGGATATCAGGGGGTGAGTCACTCTCTGTGGGATCTCGGGAAAGGTACTGGGATATCAGGGGTGAGCCACTCCCTGTGGGATCTCTGGAAAGGTACTGGGATATCTGGGGGTGAGTCACTCTCTGTGGGATCTCGGGAAAGGTACTGGGATATCAGGGGGTGAGTCACTCTCTGTGGGATCTCTGGAAAGGTACTGGGATATCAGGGGGCGAGTCACTCTCTGTGGGATCTCGGGAAAGGTACTGGGATATCAGGGGGTGAGTCACTCTCTGTGGGATCTCTGGAAAGGTGCTGGGATATCAGGGGGTGAGTCACTGTGGGATCTCGGGAAAGGTGCTGGGATATCAGGGGGTGAGTCGCTCTCTGTGGGATCTCGGGAAAGGTGCTGGATTATCAGGGGGTGATTCACTCTCTGTGGGATCTCGGGAAAGGTGCTGGGATATCAGGGGGTGAGTCACTCTCTGTGGGATCTCGGGAAAGGTACTGGGATATCAGGGGGTGAGTCACTATCTGTGGGATCTCGGGAAAGGTACTGGGATATCAGCGGGTGAGTCACTCTCTGTGGGATCTCGGGAAAGATACTGGGATATCAGGGGGTGAGTCACTCTCTGTGGGATCTGGGAAAGGTACTGGGATATCAGGGGGTGAGTCAGTCTCTGTGGGATCTCGGGAAAGGTACTGGGATATCAGGGGGTGAGTCACTATCTGTGGGATCTCGGGAAAGGTACTGGGATATCAGCGGGTGAGTCACTCTCTGTGGGATCTCGGGAAAGATACTGGGATATCAGGGGGTGAGTCACTCTCTGTGGGATCTGGGAAAGTTACTGGGATATCAGGGGGTGAGTCACTCTCTGTGGGATCTCGGGAAAGGTGCTGGGATATCAGGGGGTGAGTCAGTGTGGGATCTCGGGAAAGGTGCTGGGATATCGGGGGGTGTGTCGCTCTCTGTGGGATCTCGGGAAAGGTGCTGGGATATCAGGGGGTGATTCACTCTCTGTGGGATCTCGGAAAAGGTACTGGGATATCAGGGGGTGAGTCACTCTTTGTGGGATCCCGGGAAAGGTACTGGGATATCAGGGGATGAGTCACTCTCTGTGCGATCTCGGGAAAGGTACTGGGATATCACGGGGTGAGTCACTCTCTGTGGGATCTCGGGAAAGGTGCTGGGATATCAGGGGGTTAGTCACTCTCTGTGGGATCTCGGGAAATGTGCTGGGATATCAGGGGGTGAGGCACTCTCTCTGGGATCCCGGGAAAGGTACTGGGATATCAGGGGGTGAGTCACTCTCTGTGGGATCTCGGGAAAGGTGCTGGGATATCAGGGGGTGGGTCACTCTCTGTGGGATCTCGGCAAAGGTACTGGGATATCAGGGGGTGAGTCACTCTCTGTGGGATCTCGGGATAGGTACTGGGATATCAGGGGGTGAGTCACTCTCTGTGGGATCTCGGGAAAGGTACTCGGATATCAGGGGTGAGCCACTCCCTGTGGGATCTCTGGAAAGGTACTGGGATATCTGGGGGTTAGTCACTCTCTGTGGGATCTCGGGAAAGGTACTGGGATATCAGGGGGTGAGTCACTCTCTGTGGGATCTCTGGAAAGGTACTGGGATATCAGGGGGCGAGTCACTCTCTGTGGGATCTCGGGAAAGTTGCTGGGATATCAGGGGGTGATCCACTCTCTGTGGGATCCCGGGAAAGGTACTGGGATATCAGGGGGTGAGTCACTCTCTGTGGGATCTCGGGAAAGGTACTGGGATATCAGGGGGTGAGTCATTCTTTGTGGGATCCCGGGAAAGGTACTGGGATATCAGGGGGTGAGTCACTCTCTGTGGGATCTCGGGAAAGGTACTGGGATATCACGGGGTGAGTCACTCTCTGTGGGATCTCGGGAAAGGTACTGGGATATCAGGGGGTGAGTCACTATCTGTGGGATCTCGGGAAAGGTACTGGGATATCAGCGGGTGAGTCACTCTCTGTGGGATCTCGGGAAAGATACTGGAATATCAGGGGGTGAGTCACTCTCTGTGGGATCTGGGAAAGGTACTGGGATATCAGGGGGTGAGTCACTCTCTGTGGGATCTCGGGAAAGGTACTGGGATATCAGGGGGTGAGTCACTATCTGTGGGATCTCGGGAAAGGTACTGGGATATCAGCGGGTGAGTCACTCTCTGTGGGATCTCGGGAAAGATACTGGGATATCAGGGGGTGAGTCACTCTCTGTGGGATCTGGGAAAGTTACTGGGATATCAGGGGGTGAGTCACTCTCTGTGGGATCTCAGGAAAGGTACTGGGATATCAGGGGGTGAGTCACTCTCTGTGGGATCTCGGGAAAGGTACTGGGATATCAGGGGGTGAGTCACTCTCTGTGGGATCTCGGGAAAGGTACTGGGGTATCAGGGGGTGAGTCACTCTCTGTGGGATCTCGGGAAAGGTGCTGGGATATCAGGGGGTGAGTCACTGTGGGATCTCGGGAAAGGTGCTGGGATTCAGGGGGTGAGTCGCTCTCTGTGGGATCTCGGGAAAGGTGCTGGGATATCAGGGGGTGATTCACTCTCTGTGGGATCTCGGAAAAGGTACTGGGATATCAGGGGGTGAGTCACTCTTTGTGGGATCCCGGGAAAGGTACTGGGATATCAGGGGATGAGTCACTCTCTGTGCGATCTCGGGAAAGGTACTGGGATATCACGGGGTGAGTCACTCTCTGTGGGATCTCGGGAAAGGTGCTGGGATATCAGGGGGATAGTCACTCTCTGTGGGATCTCGGGAAATGTGCTGGGATATCAGGGGGTGAGGCACTCTCTCTGGGATCCCGGGAAAGGTACTGGGATATCAGGGGGTGAGTCACTCTCTGTGGGATCTCGGGAAAGGTGCTGGGATATCAGGGGGTGGGTCACTCTCTGTGGGATCTCGGCAAAGGTACTGGGATATCAGGGGGTGAGTCACTCTCTGTGGGATCTCGGGAAAGGTACTGGGATATCAGGGGGTGAGTCACTCTCTGTGGGATCTCGGGAAAGGTACTGGGATATCAGGGGTGAGCCACTCCCTGTGGGATCTCTGGAAAGGTACTGGGATATCTGGGGGTGAGTCACTCTCTGTGGGATCTCGGGAAAGGTACTGGGATATCAGGGGGTGAGTCACTCTCTGTGGGATCTCTGGAAAGGTACTGGGATATCAGGGGGCGAGTCACTCTCTGTGGGATCTCGGGAAAGGTACTGGGATATCAGGGGGTGAGTCACTCTCTGTGGGATCTCTGGAAAGGTGCTGGGATATCAGGGGGTGAGTCACTGTGGGATCTCGGGAAAGGTGCTGGGATATCAGGGGGTGAGTCGCTCTCTGTGGGATCTCGGGAAAGGTGCTGGATTATCAGGGGGTGATTCACTCTCTGTGGGATCTCGGGAAAGGTGCTGGGATATCAGGGGGTGAGTCACTCTCTGTGGGATCTCGGGAAAGGTGCTGGGATATCAGGGGGTGATTCACTCTCTGTGGGATCTCGGGAAAGGTACTGGGATATCAGGCGGTGAGTTACTCGGTGGGATCCCGGGAAAGGTGCTGGGATATCGGGGGTGAGTCACACTCTGTGGGATCCCGGGAAAGGTGCTGGGATATCGGGGGTGAGTCACACTCTGTGGGATCTCGGGAAAGGTGCTGGGATATCAGGGGGTGAGTCACTCTCTGTGGGATCTCGGGAAAGGTGCTGGGATATCAGGGGGTGAGCCACTCTCTGTGGGAGTTCGGGAAAGGTACTGGGATATCAGGGGGTGAGCCACTCTCTGTGGGATCTCCGGAAAGGTACTGGGATATCAGGGTCTGAGTTACTCTCTGTGGGATCTCGGGAAAGGTACTGGGATATCAGGGGTGAGCCACTCTCTGTAGGATCTCGGGAAAGGTGCTGGGATATCAGGGGGTGAGTCACTGTGGGATCTCGGGAAAGGTGCTGGGATAACAGGGGTGAGTCACTCTGGGATCTCGGGAAACGTGCTGGGATATCAGGGGGTGAGTCACTCTCTGTGGGATCTCGGGAAAGGTGCTGGGATATCAGGGGGTGAGTCACTCTCTGTGGGATCTCCGGAAACGTACTGGGATATCAGGGGGTGAGCCACTCTCTGTGCTATCTCGGGAAAGGTGCTTCGATATCAGTTTGTGAGCCACTCTCTGTGGGAGTTCGGGAAAGGTACTGGGATATCACGGGGTGAGTCACTCTCTGTGGGATCTCGGGAAAGGTGCTGGGATATCAGGGGGATAGTCACTCTCTGTGGGATCTCGGGAAATGTGCTGGGATATCAGGGGGTGAGGCACTCTCTCTGGGATCCCGGGAAAGGTACTGGGATATCAGGGGGTGAGTCACTCTCTGTGGGATCTCGGGAAAGGTGCTGGGATATCAGGGGGTGGGTCACTCTCTGTGGGATCTCGGCAAAGGTACTGGGATATCAGGGGGTGAGTCACTCTCTGTGGGATCTCGGGAAAGGTACTGGGATATCAGGGGGTGAGTCACTCTCTGTGGGATCTCGGGAAAGGTACTGGGATATCAGGGGTGAGCCACTCCCTGTGGGATCTCTGGAAAGGTACTGGGATATCTGGGGGTGAGTCACTCTCTGTGGGATCTCGGGAAAGGTACTGGGATATCAGGGGGTGAGTCACTCTCTGTGGGATCTCTGGAAAGGTACTGGGATATCAGGGGGCGAGTCACTCTCTGTGGGATCTCGGGAAAGGTACTGGGATATCAGGGGGTGAGTCACTCTCTGTGGGATCTCTGGAAAGGTGCTGGGATATCAGGGGGTGAGTCACTGTGGGATCTCGGGAAAGGTGCTGGGATATCAGGGGGTGAGTCGCTCTCTGTGGGATCTCGGGAAAGGTGCTGGATTATCAGGGGGTGATTCACTCTCTGTGGGATCTCGGGAAAGGTGCTGGGATATCAGGGGGTGAGTCACTCTCTGTGGGATCTCGGGAAAGGTGCTGGGATATCAGGGGGTGATTCACTCTCTGTGGGATCTCGGGAAAGGTACTGGGATATCAGGCGGTGAGTTACTCGGTGGGATCCCGGGAAAGGTGCTGGGATATCGGGGGTGAGTCACACTCTGTGGGATCCCGGGAAAGGTGCTGGGATATCGGGGGTGAGTCACACTCTGTGGGATCTCGGGAAAGGTGCTGGGATATCAGGGGGTGAGTCACTCTCTGTGGGATCTCGGGAAAGGTGCTGGGATATCAGGGGGTGAGCCACTCTCTGTGGGAGTTCGGGAAAGGTACTGGGATATCAGGGGATGAGCCACTCTCTGTGGGATCTCCGGAAAGGTACTGGGATATCAGGGTCTGAGTTACTCTCTGTGGGATCTCGGGAAAGGTACTGGGATATCAGGGGTGAGCCACTCTCTGTAGGATCTCGGGAAAGGTGCTGGGATATCAGGGGGTGAGTCACTGTGGGATCTCGGGAAAGGTGCTGGGATAACAGGGGTGAGTCACTCTGGGATCTCGGGAAACGTGCTGGGATATCAGGGGGTGAGTCACTCTCTGTGGGATCTCGGGAAAGGTGCTGGGATATCAGGGGGTGAGTCACTCTCTGTGGGATCTCCGGAAACGTACTGGGATATCAGGGGGTGAGCCACTCTCTGTGCTATCTCGGGAAAGGTGCTTCGATATCAGTTTGTGAGCCACTCTCTGTGGGAGTTCGGGAAAGGTGCTGGGATATCCGGGGGTGAGTCACTCTCTGTGGAATCTCGGGAAAGGTGCTGGGATATCAGGGGGTGATCCACTCTCTGAGGGATCCCCGGAAAGGTACTGGGATATCAGGGGGTGAGTCACTCTCTGTGGGATCTCGGAAAAGCTACTGGGATATCAGGGGGTGAGTCACTCTTTGTGGGATCCCGGGAAAGGTACTGGGATATCAGGGGGTGAGTCACTCTCTGTGCGATCTCGGGAAAGGTACTGGGATATCACGGGGTGAGTCACTCTCTGTGGGATCTCGGGAAATGTGCTGGGATATCAGGGGGTGAGGCACTCACTCTGGGATCCCGGGAAAGGTACTGGGATATCAGGGGGTGAGTCACTCTCTGTGGGATCTCGGGAAAGGTGCTGGGATATCAGGGGGTGGGTCACTCTCTGTGGGATCTCGGCAAAGGTACTGGGATATCAGGGCGTGAGTCACTCTCTGTGGGATCTCGGGAAAGGTACTGGGATATCAGGAGGTGAGTCACTCTCTGTGGGATCTCGGGAAAGGTACTGGGATATCAGGGGGTGAGTCACTCTCTGTGGGATCTCGGGAAAGGTACTGGGATATCAGGGGTGAGCCACTCCCTGTGGGATCTCTGGAAAGGTACTGGGATATCTGGGGGTGAGTCACTCTCTGTGGGATCTCGGGAAAGTTACTGGGATATCAGGGGGTGAGTCACTCTCTGTGGGATCTCTGGAAAGGTACTGGGATATCAGGGGGCGAGTCACTCTCTGTGGGATCTCGGGAAAGGTACTGGGATATCAGGGGGTGAGTCACTCTCTGTGGGATCCTGCGAAATGTGCTGGGTATCAGGGTGTGAGTCACTCTCTGTGGGATCTCGGGAAAGGTACTGGGATATCAGGGGTGAGCCACTCTCTGTAGGATCTCGGGAAAGGTACTGGGATATCAGGGGGTGAGTCACTCTCTGTGGGATCTCGGGAAAGGTGCTGGGATATCAGGGGGTGAGTCGCTCTCTGTGGGATCTCGGGAAAGGTGCTGGGATATCAGGGGGTGATTCACTCTCTGTGGGATCTCCGGAAAGGTGCTGGGATATCAGGGGGTGAGTAACTCTCTGTGGGATCTCGGGAAAGGTGCTGGGATATCAGGGGGTGATTCACTCTCTGTGGGATCTCGGGAAAGGTACTGGGATATCAGGCGGTGAGTCACTCGGTGGGATCCCGGGAAAGGTGCTGGGATATCGGGGGTGAGTCACACTCTGTGGGATCCCGGGAAAGGTGCTGGGATATCGGGGGTGAGTCACACTCTGTGGGATCTCGGGAAAGGTGCTGGGATATCAGGGGGTGAGTCACTCTCTGTGGGATCTCGGGAAAGGTGCTGGGATATCAGGGGGTGAGCCACTCTCTGTGGGAGTTCGGGAAAGGTACTGGGATATCAGGGGGTGAGCCACTCTCTGTGGGATCTCCGGAAAGGTACTGGGATATCAGGGTCTGAGTGACTCTCTGTGGGATCTCGGGAAAGGTACTGGGATATCAGGGGTGAGCCACTCTCTGTAGGATCTCGGGAAAGGTGCTGGGATATCAGGGGGTGAGTCACTGTGGGATCTCGGGAAAGGTGCTGGGATATCAGGGGTGAGTCACTGTGGGATCTCGGGAAACGTGCTGGGATATCAGGGGGTGAGTCACTCTCTGTGGGATCTCGGGAAAGGTGCTGGGATATCAGGGGGTGAGTCACTCTCTGTGGGATCTCCGGAAACGTACTGGGATATCAGGGGGTGAGCCACTCTCTGTGGGATCTCCGGAAAGGTACTGGGATATCAGGGTCTGAGTTACTCTCTGTGGGATCTCGGGAAAGGCACTGGGATATCAGGGGGTGATCCACTCTCTCTGTGGGATCTCGGGAAAGGTACTGGGATATCCGGGGGTGAGTCACTCTCTGTGGGATCCCGGGAAAGGTGCTGGGATATCAGGGGGTGATCCACTCTCTGTGGGGTCTCGGGAAAGGTACTGGGATATCAGGGGGGGAGCCACTCTCTGTGGGATCTCGGGAAAGGTACTGGGATATCAGGGGGTGAGTCACTCTCTGTGGGATCTCGGGAAAGGTACTGGGATAGCAGGGGGTGAGTCACACTGTGGGATCTCGGGAAAGGTACTGGGATATCAGGGGGTGAGTCACTCTCTGTGGGATCTCGGGAAAGGTGCTGGGATATCAGGGGGTCACTCACACTCTGTGGGATCTCGGGAAATGTGCTGGGATATCAGGGGTGTGTCACTGTGGGATCTCGGGAAACCTGCTGGGATATCAGGGGGTGAGTCACTCTCTGTGGGATCTCGGGAAAGGTGCTGGGATATCAGGGGTGAGCCACTCTCTGTAGGATCTCGGGAAAGCTACTGGAATACCAGGGGGTGAGTCACTCTCTGTGGGATCTCAGGAAAGGTGCTGCGATATCAGGGGTGAGTCACTGTGGGATCTCGGGAAACGTGCTGGGATATCAGGGGGTGAGTCACTCTCTGTGGAATCTCGGGAAAGGTGCTGGGATATCAGGGGGTGATCCACTCTCTGTGGGATCCCGGGAAAGGTACTGGGATATCAGGGGGTGAGTCACTCTCTGTGGGATCTCGGGAAAGGTGCTGGGATATCAGGGGGTGATTCACTCTCTGTGGGATCTCGGGAAAGGTACTGGGATATCAGGCGGTGAGTCACTCGGTGGGATCCCGGGAAAGGTGCTGGGATATCGGGGGTGAGTCACACTCTGTGGGATCCCGGGAAAGGTGCTGGGATATCGGGGGTGAGTCACACTCTGTGGGATCTCGGGAAAGGTGCTGGGATATCAGGGGGTGAGTCACTCTCTGTGGGATCTCGGGAAAGGTGCTGGGATATCAGGGGCTGAGCCACTCTCTGTGGGAGTTCGGGAAAGGTACTGGGATATCAGGGGGTGAGCCACTCTCTGTGGGATCTCCGGAAAGGTACTGGGATATCAGGGTCTCTGTGGGATCTCGGGAAAGGTACTGGGATATCAGGGGTGAGCCACTCTCTGTAGGATCTCGGGAAAGGTGCTGGGATATCAGGGGGTGAGTCACTGTGGGATCTCGGGAAAGGTGCTGGGATATCAGGGGTGAGTCACTGTGGGATCTCGGGAAACGTGCTGGGATATCAGGGGGTGAGCCACTCTCTGTGGGATCTCCGGAAAGGTACTGGGATATCAGGGTCTGAGTTACTCTCTGTGGGATCTCGGGAAAGGCACTGGGATATCAGGGGGTGATCCACTCTCTCTGTGGGATCTCGGGAAAGGTACTGGGATATCAGGGGGTGAGTCACTCTCTGTGGGATCCCGGGAAAGGTGCTGGGATATCAGGGGGTGATCCACTCTCTGTGGGGTCTCGGGAAAGGTACTGGGATATCAGGGGGTGAGTCACTCTCTGTGGGATCCTGCGAAATGTGCTGGGTATCAGGGTGTGAGTCACTCTCTGTGGGATCTCGGGAAAGGTACTGGGATATCAGGGGTGAGCCACTCTCTGTAGGATCTCGGGAAAGGTACTGGGATATCAGGGGGTGAGTCACTCTCTGTGGGATCTCGGGAAAGGTACTGGGATATCAGGGGGTGAGTCACTCTCTGTGGGATCCTGCGAAATGTGCTGGGTATCAGGGTGTGAGTCACTCTCTGTGGGATCTCGGGAAAGGTACTGGGATATCAGGGGTGAGCCACTCTCTGTAGGATCTCGGGAAAGGTACTGGGATATCAGGGGGTGAGTCACTCTCTGTGGGATCTCGGGAAAGGTGCTGGGATATCAGGGGGTGAGTCGCTCTCTGTGGGATCTCGGGAAAGGTGCTGGGATATCAGGGGGTGATTCACTCTCTGTGGGATCTCCGGAAAGGTGCTGGGATATCAGGGGGTGAGTAACTCTCTGTGGGATCTCGGGAAAGGTGCTGGGATATCAGGGGGTGATTCACTCTCTGTGGGATCTCGGGAAAGGTACTGGGATATCAGGCGGTGAGTCACTCGGTGGGATCCCGGGAAAGGTGCTGGGATATCGGGGGTGAGTCACACTCTGTGGGATCCCGGGAAAGGTGCTGGGATATCGGGGGTGAGTCACACTCTGTGGGATCTCGGGAAAGGTGCTGGGATATCAGGGGGTGAGTCACTCTCTGTGGGATCTCGGGAAAGGTGCTGGGATATCAGGGGGTGAGCCACTCTCTGTGGGAGTTCGGGAAAGGTACTGGGATATCAGGGGGTGAGCCACTCTCTGTGGGATCTCCGGAAAGGTACTGGGATATCAGGGTCTGAGTGACTCTCTGTGGGATCTCGGGAAAGGTACTGGGATATCAGGGGTGAGCCACTCTCTGTAGGATCTCGGGAAAGGTGCTGGGATATCAGGGGGTGAGTCACTGTGGGATCTCGGGAAAGGTGCTGGGATATCAGGGGTGAGTCACTGTGGGATCTCGGGAAACGTGCTGGGATATCAGGGGGTGAGTCACTCTCTGTGGGATCTCGGGAAAGGTGCTGGGATATCAGGGGGTGAGTCACTCTCTGTGGGATCTCCGGAAACGTACTGGGATATCAGGGGGTGAGCCACTCTCTGTGGGATCTCCGGAAAGGTACTGGGATATCAGGGTCTGAGTTACTCTCTGTGGGATCTCGGGAAAGGCACTGGGATATCAGGGGGTGATCCACTCTCTCTGTGGGATCTCGGGAAAGGTACTGGGATATCCGGGGGTGAGTCACTCTCTGTGGGATCCCGGGAAAGGTGCTGGGATATCAGGGGGTGATCCACTCTCTGTGGGGTCTCGGGAAAGGTACTGGGATATCAGGGGGGGAGCCACTCTCTGTGGGATCTCGGGAAAGGTACTGGGATATCAGGGGGTGAGTCACTCTCTGTGGGATCTCGGGAAAGGTACTGGGATAGCAGGGGGTGAGTCACACTGTGGGATCTCGGGAAAGGTACTGGGATATCAGGGGGTGAGTCACTCTCTGTGGGATCTCGGGAAAGGTGCTGGGATATCAGGGGGTCACTCACACTCTGTGGGATCTCGGGAAATGTGCTGGGATATCAGGGGTGTGTCACTGTGGGATCTCGGGAAACCTGCTGGGATATCAGGGGGTGAGTCACTCTCTGTGGGATCTCGGGAAAGGTGCTGGGATATCAGGGGTGAGCCACTCTCTGTAGGATCTCGGGAAAGCTACTGGAATACCAGGGGGTGAGTCACTCTCTGTGGGATCTCAGGAAAGGTGCTGCGATATCAGGGGTGAGTCACTGTGGGATCTCGGGAAACGTGCTGGGATATCAGGGGGTGAGTCACTCTCTGTGGAATCTCGGGAAAGGTGCTGGGATATCAGGGGGTGATCCACTCTCTGTGGGATCCCGGGAAAGGTACTGGGATATCAGGGGGTGAGTCACTCTCTGTGGGATCTCGGGAAAGGTGCTGGGATATCAGGGGGTGATTCACTCTCTGTGGGATCTCGGGAAAGGTACTGGGATATCAGGCGGTGAGTCACTCGGTGGGATCCCGGGAAAGGTGCTGGGATATCGGGGGTGAGTCACACTCTGTGGGATCCCGGGAAAGGTGCTGGGATATCGGGGGTGAGTCACACTCTGTGGGATCTCGGGAAAGGTGCTGGGATATCAGGGGGTGAGTCACTCTCTGTGGGATCTCGGGAAAGGTGCTGGGATATCAGGGGCTGAGCCACTCTCTGTGGGAGTTCGGGAAAGGTACTGGGATATCAGGGGGTGAGCCACTCTCTGTGGGATCTCCGGAAAGGTACTGGGATATCAGGGTCTCTGTGGGATCTCGGGAAAGGTACTGGGATATCAGGGGTGAGCCACTCTCTGTAGGATCTCGGGAAAGGTGCTGGGATATCAGGGGGTGAGTCACTGTGGGATCTCGGGAAAGGTGCTGGGATATCAGGGGTGAGTCACTGTGGGATCTCGGGAAACGTGCTGGGATATCAGGGGGTGAGCCACTCTCTGTGGGATCTCCGGAAAGGTACTGGGATATCAGGGTCTGAGTTACTCTCTGTGGGATCTCGGGAAAGGCACTGGGATATCAGGGGGTGATCCACTCTCTCTGTGGGATCTCGGGAAAGGTACTGGGATATCAGGGGGTGAGTCACTCTCTGTGGGATCCCGGGAAAGGTGCTGGGATATCAGGGGGTGATCCACTCTCTGTGGGGTCTCGGGAAAGGTACTGGGATATCAGGGGGGGAGCCACTCTCTGTGGGATCTCGGGAAAGGTACTGGGATATCAGGGGGTGAGTCACTCTCTGTGGGATCTCGGGAAAGGTACTGGGATAGCAGGGGGTGAGTCACACTGTGGGATCTCGGGAAAGGTACTGGGATATCAGGGGGTGAGTCACTCTCTGTGGAATCTCGGGAAAGGTGCTGGGATATCAGGGGGTCACTCACACTCTGTGGGATCTCGGGAAATGTGCTGGGATATCAGGGGTGAGTCACTGTGGGATCCCGGGAAACCTGCTGGGATATCAGGGGGTGAGTCACTCTCTGTGGGATCTCGGGAAAGGTGCTGGGATATCAGGGGTGAGCCACTCTCTGTAGGATCTCGGGAAAGGTACTGGAATACCAGGGGGTGAGTCACTCTCTGTGGGATCTCAGGAAAGGTGCTGGGATATCAGGGGTGAGTCACTGTGGGATCTCGGGAAATGTGCTGGGATATCAGGGGGTGAGGCACTCTCTCTGGGATCCCGGGAAAGGTACTGGGATATCAGGGGGTGAGTCACTCTCTGTGGGATCTCGGGAAAGGTGCTGGGATATCAGGGGTGAGTCACTCTGGGATCTCGGGAAACCTGCTGGGATATCAGGGGCTGAGTCACTCTCTGTGGGTTCTCGGCAAAGGTGCTGGGATATCAGGGGTGAGCCACTCTCTGTAGGATCTCGGGAAAGGTACTGGAATATCAGGGGGTGAGTCACTCTCTGTGGGATCTCAGGAAAGGTGCTGGGATATCAGGGGTGAGTCACTGTGGGATCTCGGGAAACGTGCTGGGATATCAGGGGGTGAGTCACTCTCTGTGGAATCTCGGGAAAGGTGCTGGGATATCAGGGGGTGATCCACTCTCTGAGGGATCCCCGGAAAGGTACTGGGATATCAGGGGGTGAGTCACTCTCTGTGGGATCTCGGAAAAGCTACTGGGATATCAGGGGGTGAGTCACTCTTTGTGGGATCCCGGGAAAGGTACTGGGATATCAGGGGGTGAGTCACTCTCTGTGCGATCTCGGGAAAGGTACTGGGATATCACGGGGTGAGTCACTCTCTGTGGGATCTCGGGAAATGTGCTGGGATATCAGGGGGTGAGGCACTCACTCTGGGATCCCGGGAAAGGTACTGGGATATCAGGGGGTGAGTCACTCTCTGTGGGATCTCGGGAAAGGTGCTGGGATATCAGGGGGTGGGTCACTCTCTGTGGGATCTCGGCAAAGGTACTGGGATATCAGGGCGTGAGTCACTCTCTGTGGGATCTCGGGAAAGGTACTGGGATATCAGGAGGTGAGTCACTCTCTGTGGGATCTCGGGAAAGGTACTGGGATATCAGGGGGTGAGTCACTCTCTGTGGGATCTCGGGAAAGGTACTGGGATATCAGGGGTGAGCCACTCCCTGTGGGATCTCTGGAAAGGTACTGGGATATCTGGGGGTGAGTCACTCTCTGTGGGATCTCGGGAAAGTTACTGGGATATCAGGGGGTGAGTCACTCTCTGTGGGATCTCTGGAAAGGTACTGGGATATCAGGGGGCGAGTCACTCTCTGTGGGATCTCGGGAAAGGTACTGGGATATCAGGGGGTGAGTCACTCTCTGTGGGATCCTGCGAAATGTGCTGGGTATCAGGGTGTGAGTCACTCTCTGTGGGATCTCGGGAAAGGTACTGGGATATCAGGGGTGAGCCACTCTCTGTAGGATCTCGGGAAAGGTACTGGGATATCAGGGGGTGAGTCACTCTCTGTGGGATCTCGGGAAAGGTGCTGGGATATCAGGGGGTGAGTCGCTCTCTGTGGGATCTCGGGAAAGGTGCTGGGATATCAGGGGGTGATTCACTCTCTGTGGGATCTCCGGAAAGGTGCTGGGATATCAGGGGGTGAGTAACTCTCTGTGGGATCTCGGGAAAGGTGCTGGGATATCAGGGGGTGATTCACTCTCTGTGGGATCTCGGGAAAGGTACTGGGATATCAGGCGGTGAGTCACTCGGTGGGATCCCGGGAAAGGTGCTGGGATATCGGGGGTGAGTCACACTCTGTGGGATCCCGGGAAAGGTGCTGGGATATCGGGGGTGAGTCACACTCTGTGGGATCTCGGGAAAGGTGCTGGGATATCAGGGGGTGAGTCACTCTCTGTGGGATCTCGGGAAAGGTGCTGGGATATCAGGGGGTGAGCCACTCTCTGTGGGAGTTCGGGAAAGGTACTGGGATATCAGGGGGTGAGCCACTCTCTGTGGGATCTCCGGAAAGGTACTGGGATATCAGGGTCTGAGTGACTCTCTGTGGGATCTCGGGAAAGGTACTGGGATATCAGGGGTGAGCCACTCTCTGTAGGATCTCGGGAAAGGTGCTGGGATATCAGGGGGTGAGTCACTGTGGGATCTCGGGAAAGGTGCTGGGATATCAGGGGTGAGTCACTGTGGGATCTCGGGAAACGTGCTGGGATATCAGGGGGTGAGTCACTCTCTGTGGGATCTCGGGAAAGGTGCTGGGATATCAGGGGGTGAGTCACTCTCTGTGGGATCTCCGGAAACGTACTGGGATATCAGGGGGTGAGCCACTCTCTGTGGGATCTCCGGAAAGGTACTGGGATATCAGGGTCTGAGTTACTCTCTGTGGGATCTCGGGAAAGGCACTGGGATATCAGGGGGTGATCCACTCTCTCTGTGGGATCTCGGGAAAGGTACTGGGATATCCGGGGGTGAGTCACTCTCTGTGGGATCCCGGGAAAGGTGCTGGGATATCAGGGGGTGATCCACTCTCTGTGGGGTCTCGGGAAAGGTACTGGGATATCAGGGGGGGAGCCACTCTCTGTGGGATCTCGGGAAAGGTACTGGGATATCAGGGGGTGAGTCACTCTCTGTGGGATCTCGGGAAAGGTACTGGGATAGCAGGGGGTGAGTCACACTGTGGGATCTCGGGAAAGGTACTGGGATATCAGGGGGTGAGTCACTCTCTGTGGGATCTCGGGAAAGGTGCTGGGATATCAGGGGGTCACTCACACTCTGTGGGATCTCGGGAAATGTGCTGGGATATCAGGGGTGTGTCACTGTGGGATCTCGGGAAACCTGCTGGGATATCAGGGGGTGAGTCACTCTCTGTGGGATCTCGGGAAAGGTGCTGGGATATCAGGGGTGAGCCACTCTCTGTAGGATCTCGGGAAAGCTACTGGAATACCAGGGGGTGAGTCACTCTCTGTGGGATCTCAGGAAAGGTGCTGCGATATCAGGGGTGAGTCACTGTGGGATCTCGGGAAACGTGCTGGGATATCAGGGGGTGAGTCACTCTCTGTGGAATCTCGGGAAAGGTGCTGGGATATCAGGGGGTGATCCACTCTCTGTGGGATCCCGGGAAAGGTACTGGGATATCAGGGGGTGAGTCACTCTCTGTGGGATCTCGGGAAAGGTGCTGGGATATCAGGGGGTGATTCACTCTCTGTGGGATCTCGGGAAAGGTACTGGGATATCAGGCGGTGAGTCACTCGGTGGGATCCCGGGAAAGGTGCTGGGATATCGGGGGTGAGTCACACTCTGTGGGATCCCGGGAAAGGTGCTGGGATATCGGGGGTGAGTCACACTCTGTGGGATCTCGGGAAAGGTGCTGGGATATCAGGGGGTGAGTCACTCTCTGTGGGATCTCGGGAAAGGTGCTGGGATATCAGGGGCTGAGCCACTCTCTGTGGGAGTTCGGGAAAGGTACTGGGATATCAGGGGGTGAGCCACTCTCTGTGGGATCTCCGGAAAGGTACTGGGATATCAGGGTCTCTGTGGGATCTCGGGAAAGGTACTGGGATATCAGGGGTGAGCCACTCTCTGTAGGATCTCGGGAAAGGTGCTGGGATATCAGGGGGTGAGTCACTGTGGGATCTCGGGAAAGGTGCTGGGATATCAGGGGTGAGTCACTGTGGGATCTCGGGAAACGTGCTGGGATATCAGGGGGTGAGCCACTCTCTGTGGGATCTCCGGAAAGGTACTGGGATATCAGGGTCTGAGTTACTCTCTGTGGGATCTCGGGAAAGGCACTGGGATATCAGGGGGTGATCCACTCTCTCTGTGGGATCTCGGGAAAGGTACTGGGATATCAGGGGGTGAGTCACTCTCTGTGGGATCCCGGGAAAGGTGCTGGGATATCAGGGGGTGATCCACTCTCTGTGGGGTCTCGGGAAAGGTACTGGGATATCAGGGGGGGAGCCACTCTCTGTGGGATCTCGGGAAAGGTACTGGGATATCAGGGGGTGAGTCACTCTCTGTGGGATCTCGGGAAAGGTACTGGGATAGCAGGGGGTGAGTCACACTGTGGGATCTCGGGAAAGGTACTGGGATATCAGGGGGTGAGTCACTCTCTGTGGAATCTCGGGAAAGGTGCTGGGATATCAGGGGGTCACTCACACTCTGTGGGATCTCGGGAAATGTGCTGGGATATCAGGGGTGAGTCACTGTGGGATCCCGGGAAACCTGCTGGGATATCAGGGGGTGAGTCACTCTCTGTGGGATCTCGGGAAAGGTGCTGGGATATCAGGGGTGAGCCACTCTCTGTAGGATCTCGGGAAAGGTACTGGAATACCAGGGGGTGAGTCACTCTCTGTGGGATCTCAGGAAAGGTGCTGCGATATCAGGGGTGAGTCACTGTGGGATCTCGGGAAACGTGCTGGGATATCAGGGGGTGAGTCACTCTCTGTGGAATCTCGGGAAAGGTGCTGGGATATCAGGGGGGGATCCACTCTCTGTGGGATCCCGGGAAAGGTACTGGGATATCAGGGGGTGAGTCACTCTCTGTGGGATCTCGGGAAAGGTACTGGGATATCAGGGGGTGAGTCATTCTTTGTGGGATCCCGGGAAAGGTACTGGGATATCAGGGGGTGAGTTACTCTCTGTGGGATCTCGGGAAAGGTACTGGGATATCACGGGGTGAGTCACTCTCTGTGGGATCTCGGGAAAGGTACTGGGATATCAGGGGGTGAGTCACTATCTGTGGGATCTCGGGAAAGGTACTGGGATATCAGCGGGTGAGTCACTCTCTGTGGGATCTCGGGAAAGATACTGGGATATCAGGGGGTGAGTCACTCTCTGTGGGATCTGGGAAAGGTACTGGGATATCAGGGGGTGAGTCACTCTCTGTGGGATCTCGGGAAAGGTACTGGGATATCAGGGGGTGAGTCACTATCTGTGGGATCTCGGGAAAGGTACTGGGATATCAGCGGGTGAGTCACTCTCTGTGGGATCTCGGGAAAGATACTGGGATATCAGGGGGTGAGTCACTCTCTGTGGGATCTGGGAAAGTTACTGGGATATCAGGGGGTGAGTCACTCTCTGTGGGATCTCGGGAAAGGTGCTGGGATATCAGGGGGTGAGTCAGTGTGGGATCTCGGGAAAGGTGCTGGGATATCGGGGGGTGTGTCGCTCTCTGTGGGATCTCGGGAAAGGTGCTGGGATATCAGGGGGTGATTCACTCTCTGTGGGATCTCGGAAAAGGTACTGGGATATCAGGGGGTGAGTCACTCTTTGTGGGATCCCGGGAAAGGTACTGGGATATCAGGGGATGAGTCACTCTCTGTGCGATCTCGGGAAAGGTACTGGGATATCACGGGGTGAGTCACTCTCTGTGGGATCTCGGGAAAGGTGCTGGGATATCAGGGGGTTAGTCACTCTCTGTGGGATCTCGGGAAATGTGCTGGGATATCAGGGGGTGAGGCACTCTCTCTGGGATCCCGGGAAAGGTACTGGGATATCAGGGGGTGAGTCACTCTCTGTGGGATCTCGGGAAAGGTGCTGGGATATCAGGGGGTGGGTCACTCTCTGTGGGATCTCGGCAAAGGTACTGGGATATCAGGGGGTGAGTCACTCTCTGTGGGATCTCGGGATAGGTACTGGGATATCAGGGGGTGAGTCACTCTCTGTGGGATCTCGGGAAAGGTACTCGGATATCAGGGGTGAGCCACTCCCTGTGGGATCTCTGGAAAGGTACTGGGATATCTGGGGGTTAGTCACTCTCTGTGGGATCTCGGGAAATGTACTGGGATATCAGGGGGTGAGTCACTCTCTGTGGGATCTCTGGAAAGGTACTGGGATATCAGGGGGCGAGTCACTCTCTGTGGGATCTCGGGAAAGTTGCTGGGATATCAGGGGGTGATCCACTCTCTGTGGGATCCCGGGAAAGGTACTGGGATATCAGGGGGTGAGTCACTCTCTGTGGGATCTCGGGAAAGGTACTGGGATATCAGGGGGTGAGTCATTCTTTGTGGGATCCCGGGAAAGGTACTGGGATATCAGGGGGTGAGTCACTCTCTGTGGGATCTCGGGAAAGGTACTGGGATATCACGGGGTGAGTCACTCTCTGTGGGATCTCGGGAAAGGTACTGGGATATCAGGGGGTGAGTCACTATCTGTGGGATCTCGGGAAAGGTACTGGGATATCAGCGGGTGAGTCACTCTCTGTGGGATCTCGGGAAAGATACTGGAATATCAGGGGGTGAGTCACTCTCTGTGGGATCTGGGAAAGGTACTGGGATATCAGGGGGTGAGTCACTCTCTGTGGGATCTCGGGAAAGGTACTGGGATATCAGGGGGTGAGTCACTATCTGTGGGATCTCGGGAAAGGTACTGGGATATCAGCGGGTGAGTCACTCTCTGTGGGATCTCGGGAAAGATACTGGGATATCAGGGGGTGAGTCACTCTCTGTGGGATCTGGGAAAGTTACTGGGATATCAGGGGGTGAGTCACTCTCTGTGGGATCTCAGGAAAGGTACTGGGATATCAGGGGGTGAGTCACTCTCTGTGGGATCTCGGGAAAGGTACTGGGATATCAGGGGGTGAGTCACTCTCTGTGGGATCTCGGGAAAGGTACTGGGGTATCAGGGGGTGAGTCACTCTCTGTGGGATCTCGGGAAAGGTGCTGGGATATCAGGGGGTGAGTCACTGTGGGATCTCGGGAAAGGTGCTGGGATTCAGGGGGTGAGTCGCTCTCTGTGGGATCTCGGGAAAGGTGCTGGGATATCAGGGGGTGATTCACTCTCTGTGGGATCTCGGAAAAGGTACTGGGATATCAGGGGGTGAGTCACTCTTTGTGGGATCCCGGGAAAGGTACTGGGATATCAGGGGATGAGTCACTCTCTGTGCGATCTCGGGAAAGGTACTGGGATATCACGGGGTGAGTCACTCTCTGTGGGATCTCGGGAAAGGTGCTGGGATATCAGGGGGATAGTCACTCTCTGTGGGATCTCGGGAAATGTGCTGGGATATCAGGGGGTGAGGCACTCTCTCTGGGATCCCGGGAAAGGTACTGGGATATCAGGGGGTGAGTCACTCTCTGTGGGATCTCGGGAAAGGTGCTGGGATATCAGGGGGTGGGTCACTCTCTGTGGGATCTCGGCAAAGGTACTGGGATATCAGGGGGTGAGTCACTCTCTGTGGGATCTCGGGAAAGGTACTGGGATATCAGGGGGTGAGTCACTCTCTGTGGGATCTCGGGAAAGGTACTGGGATATCAGGGGTGAGCCACTCCCTGTGGGATCTCTGGAAAGGTACTGGGATATCTGGGGGTGAGTCACTCTCTGTGGGATCTCGGGAAAGGTACTGGGATATCAGGGGGTGAGTCACTCTCTGTGGGATCTCTGGAAAGGTACTGGGATATCAGGGGGCGAGTCACTCTCTGTGGGATCTCGGGAAAGGTACTGGGATATCAGGGGGTGAGTCACTCTCTGTGGGATCTCTGGAAAGGTGCTGGGATATCAGGGGGTGAGTCACTGTGGGATCTCGGGAAAGGTGCTGGGATATCAGGGGGTGAGTCGCTCTCTGTGGGATCTCGGGAAAGGTGCTGGATTATCAGGGGGTGATTCACTCTCTGTGGGATCTCGGGAAAGGTGCTGGGATATCAGGGGGTGAGTCACTCTCTGTGGGATCTCGGGAAAGGTGCTGGGATATCAGGGGGTGATTCACTCTCTGTGGGATCTCGGGAAAGGTACTGGGATATCAGGCGGTGAGTTACTCGGTGGGATCCCGGGAAAGGTGCTGGGATATCGGGGGTGAGTCACACTCTGTGGGATCCCGGGAAAGGTGCTGGGATATCGGGGGTGAGTCACACTCTGTGGGATCTCGGGAAAGGTGCTGGGATATCAGGGGGTGAGTCACTCTCTGTGGGATCTCGGGAAAGGTGCTGGGATATCAGGGGGTGAGCCACTCTCTGTGGGAGTTCGGGAAAGGTACTGGGATATCAGGGGGTGAGCCACTCTCTGTGGGATCTCCGGAAAGGTACTGGGATATCAGGGTCTGAGTTACTCTCTGTGGGATCTCGGGAAAGGTACTGGGATATCAGGGGTGAGCCACTCTCTGTAGGATCTCGGGAAAGGTGCTGGGATATCAGGGGGTGAGTCACTGTGGGATCTCGGGAAAGGTGCTGGGATAACAGGGGTGAGTCACTCTGGGATCTCGGGAAACGTGCTGGGATATCAGGGGGTGAGTCACTCTCTGTGGGATCTCGGGAAAGGTGCTGGGATATCAGGGGGTGAGTCACTCTCTGTGGGATCTCCGGAAACGTACTGGGATATCAGGGGGTGAGCCACTCTCTGTGCTATCTCGGGAAAGGTGCTTCGATATCAGTTTGTGAGCCACTCTCTGTGGGAGTTCGGGAAAGGTACTGGGATATCACGGGGTGAGTCACTCTCTGTGGGATCTCGGGAAAGGTGCTGGGATATCAGGGGGATAGTCACTCTCTGTGGGATCTCGGGAAATGTGCTGGGATATCAGGGGGTGAGGCACTCTCTCTGGGATCCCGGGAAAGGTACTGGGATATCAGGGGGTGAGTCACTCTCTGTGGGATCTCGGGAAAGGTGCTGGGATATCAGGGGGTGGGTCACTCTCTGTGGGATCTCGGCAAAGGTACTGGGATATCAGGGGGTGAGTCACTCTCTGTGGGATCTCGGGAAAGGTACTGGGATATCAGGGGGTGAGTCACTCTCTGTGGGATCTCGGGAAAGGTACTGGGATATCAGGGGTGAGCCACTCCCTGTGGGATCTCTGGAAAGGTACTGGGATATCTGGGGGTGAGTCACTCTCTGTGGGATCTCGGGAAAGGTACTGGGATATCAGGGGGTGAGTCACTCTCTGTGGGATCTCTGGAAAGGTACTGGGATATCAGGGGGCGAGTCACTCTCTGTGGGATCTCGGGAAAGGTACTGGGATATCAGGGGGTGAGTCACTCTCTGTGGGATCTCTGGAAAGGTGCTGGGATATCAGGGGGTGAGTCACTGTGGGATCTCGGGAAAGGTGCTGGGATATCAGGGGGTGAGTCGCTCTCTGTGGGATCTCGGGAAAGGTGCTGGATTATCAGGGGGTGATTCACTCTCTGTGGGATCTCGGGAAAGGTGCTGGGATATCAGGGGGTGAGTCACTCTCTGTGGGATCTCGGGAAAGGTGCTGGGATATCAGGGGGTGATTCACTCTCTGTGGGATCTCGGGAAAGGTACTGGGATATCAGGCGGTGAGTTACTCGGTGGGATCCCGGGAAAGGTGCTGGGATATCGGGGGTGAGTCACACTCTGTGGGATCCCGGGAAAGGTGCTGGGATATCGGGGGTGAGTCACACTCTGTGGGATCTCGGGAAAGGTGCTGGGATATCAGGGGGTGAGTCACTCTCTGTGGGATCTCGGGAAAGGTGCTGGGATATCAGGGGGTGAGCCACTCTCTGTGGGAGTTCGGGAAAGGTACTGGGATATCAGGGGATGAGCCACTCTCTGTGGGATCTCCGGAAAGGTACTGGGATATCAGGGTCTGAGTTACTCTCTGTGGGATCTCGGGAAAGGTACTGGGATATCAGGGGTGAGCCACTCTCTGTAGGATCTCGGGAAAGGTGCTGGGATATCAGGGGGTGAGTCACTGTGGGATCTCGGGAAAGGTGCTGGGATAACAGGGGTGAGTCACTCTGGGATCTCGGGAAACGTGCTGGGATATCAGGGGGTGAGTCACTCTCTGTGGGATCTCGGGAAAGGTGCTGGGATATCAGGGGGTGAGTCACTCTCTGTGGGATCTCCGGAAACGTACTGGGATATCAGGGGGTGAGCCACTCTCTGTGCTATCTCGGGAAAGGTGCTTCGATATCAGTTTGTGAGCCACTCTCTGTGGGAGTTCGGGAAAGGTACTGGGATATCAAGGGGTGAGCCACTCTCTGTGGGATCTCCGGAAAGGTACTGGGATATCAGGGTCTGAGTTACTCTCTGTGGGATCTCGGGAAAGGCACTGGGATATCAGGGGGTGATCCACTCTCTCTGTGGGATCTCGGGAAAGGTACTGGGATATCAGGGGGTGAGTCACTCTCTGTGGGATCCCGGGAAAGGTGCTGGGATATCAGGGGGTGATCCACTCTCTGTGGGGTCTCGGGAAAGGTACTGGGATATCAGGGCGGAGCCACTCTCTGTGGGATCTCGGGAAAGGTACTGGGATATCAGGGGGTGAGTCACTCTCTGTGGGATCTCGGGAAAGGTACTGGGATATCAGTGGGTGAGTCACTCTGTGGGATCTCGGGAAGGGTACTGGGATATCAGGGGGTGAGTCACTCTCTGTGGGATCTCGGGAAAGGTACTGGGATATCAGGGGTGAGCCACTCCGTGGGATCTCGGGAAAGGTATTGCGATATCAGGGGGTGAGTCACTCTCTGTGGGATCTCGGGAAAGGTACTGGGATATCAGGGGGTGAGTCACTCTCTGTGGGATCTCGGGAAAGGTACTGGGATATCAGCGGGTGAGTCACTCTCTGTGGGATCTCGGGAAAGGTACTGGGATATCAGGGGGTGAGTCACTCTCTGTGGGATCTCGGGGAAGGTACTGGGATATCAGGGGGTGAGTCCCTCTCTGTGGGATCTCGGGAAAGGTACTGAGATATCAGGGGGTGAGTCACTCTCTGTGGGATCTCGGGAAAGGTGCTGGGATGTCAGGGGTGAGTCACTGTGGGATCTCGGGAAACCTGCTGGGATATCAGGGGCTGAGTCACTCTCTGTGGGTTCTCGGCAAAGCTGCTGGGATATCAGGGGTGAGCCACTCTCTGTAGGATCTCGGGAAAGGTACTGGAATATCAGGGGGTGAGTCACTCTCTGTGGGATCTCAGGAAAGGTGCTGGGATATCAGGGGTGAGTCACGGTGGGATCTCGGGAAACGTGCTGGGATATCAGGGGGTGAGTCACTCTCTGTGGAATCTCGGGAAAGGTGCTGGGATATCAGGGGGTGATCCACTCTCTGTGGGATCCCGGGAATGGTACTGGGATATCAGGGGGTGAGTCACTCTCTGTGGGATCTCGGGAAAGGTACTGGGATATCAGGGGTGAGCCACTCTCTGTAGGATCTCGGGAAAAGTACTGGGATATCAGGGGTGAGCCATTCCCTGTGGGATTTTCGGGAAAGGTACTGGGATATCAGGGGGTGAGCCACTCCCTGTGGGATCTCGGGAAAGGTACTGGGATATCAGGGGGTGAGTCACTATCTGTGGGATCTCGGGAAAGGTACTGGGATATCAGCGGGTGAGTCACTCTCTGTGGGATCTCGGGAAAAATACTGGGATATCAGGGGGTGAGTCACTCTCTGTGGGATCTGGGAAAGGTAGTGGGATATCAGGGGGTGAGTCACTCTCTGTGGGATCTCGTGAAAGGTACTGGGATATCAGGGGGTGAGTCACTCTCTGTGGGATCTCGTGAAAGGTACTGGGATATCAGGGGGTGAGTCACTCTCTGTTGGATCTCGGGAAAGGTACTGGGATATCAGGGGTGAGCCACTCTCTGTAGGATCTCGGGAAAGGTACTGGGATATCAGGGGGTGAGTCTCGCTCTGTGGGATCTCGGGAAAGGTGCTGGGATATCAGGGGGTGAGTCACTGTGGGATCTCGGGAAAGGTGCTGGGATATCAGGGGGTGAGTCGCTCTCTGTGGGATCTCGGGAAAGGTGCTGGGATATCAGGGGGTGATTCACTCTCTGTGGGATCTCGGGAAAGGTGCTGGGATATCAGGGGGTGAGTCACTCTCTGTGGGATCTCGGGAAAGGTGCTGGGATATCAGGGGGTGATTCACTCTCTGTGGGATCTCGGGAAAGGTACTGGGATATCAGGCGGTGAGTCACTCGGTGGGATCCCGGGAAAGGTGCTGGGATATCGGGGGTGAGTCACACTCTGTGGGATCCCGGGAAAGGTGCTGGGATATCGGGGGTGAGTCACACTCTGTGGCATCTCGGGAAAGGTGCTGGGATATCAGGGGGTGAGTCACTCTCTGTGGGATCTCGGGAAAGGTGCTGGGATATCAGGGGGTGAGCCACTCTCTGTGGGAGTTCGGGAAAGGTACTGGGATATCAGGGGGTGAGCCACTCTCTGTGGGATCTCCGGAAAGGTACTGGGATATCAGGGTCTGAGTTACTCTCTGTGGGATCTCGGGAAAGGTACTGGGATATCAGGGGTGAGCCACTGTGGGATCTCGGGAAACGTGCTGGGATATCAGGGGGTGAGTCACTCTCTGTGGGATCTCGGGAAAGGTGCTGGGATATCAGGTGGTGAGTCACTCTCTGTGGGATCTCCGGAAACGTACTGGGATATCAGTGGGTGAGCCACTCTCTGTGGGATCTCGGGAAAGGTGCTTCGATATCAGTTTGTGAGCCACTCTCTGTGGGAGTTCGGGAAATGTACTGGGATATCAGGGGGTGAGCCACTCTCTGTGGGATCTCCGGAAAGGTACTGGGATATCAGGGTCTGAGTTACTCTCTGTGGGATCTCGGGAAAGGCACTGGGATATCAGGGGGTGATGCACTCTCTCTGTGGGATCTCGGGAAAGGTACTGGAATATCAGGGGGTGAGTCACTCTCTGTGGGATCCCGGGAAAGGTGCTGGGATATCAGGGGGTGATCCACTCTCTGTGGGATCTCGGGAAAGGTACTGGGATATCAGGGGGTGAGTCACTCTCTGTGGGATCTCGGGAAAGGTACTGGGATAGCAGAGGGTGAGTCACACTGTGGGATCTCGGGAAAGGTACTGGGATATCAGGGGGTGAGTCACTCTCTGTGGGATCTCGGGAAAGGTGCTGGGATATCAGGGGGTCACTCACACTCTGTGGGATCTCGGCAAATGTGCTGGGATATCAGGGGGTTAGTCACTCTCTGTGGGATCTCGGGAAAGGTGCTGGGATATCAGGGGGTGAGTCACTCTCTGTGGGATCTCGGGAAAGTTGCTGGGATATCAGGGGGTGAGTCACTCTCTGTGGGATCACGGGAAAGGTACTGGGATATTAGGGGGTGAGTCACTCTCTGTGGGATCTCGGTAAAGGTACTGGGATATCAGGGGGTGAGTCACTCTCTGTGGGATCTCGGGAAAGGTACTGGGATATCAGGGGGTGAGCCACTCCCTGTGGGATCTCGGGAAAGGTACTGGATTATCAGGGGGTGAGTTACTCTCTGTGGGATCTCGGGAAATGTGCTGGCATATCAGGGTGTGAGTCACTGTGGGATCTCAGGAAAGGTACTGGGATATCATGGGGTGAGCCACTCTCTGTGGGATCTCGGGAAAGGTGCTGGGATATCAGGGGGTGAGCCACTCTCTGTGGGAGTTCGGGAAAGGTACTGGGATATCAGGGGGTGAGCCACTCTCTGTGGGATCTCCGGAAAGGTACTGGGATATCAGGGGGTGAGTCACTCTCTGTGGGATCTCGGGAAAGGTACTGGGATATCAGGGGTGAGCCACTCCCTGTGGGATCTCTGGAAAGGTACTGGGATATCTGGGGGTGAGTCACTCTCTGTGGGATCTCGGGAAAGGTGCTGGGATATCAGGGGGTGGGTGACTCTCTGTGGGATCTCGGGAAAGGTACTGGGATATCAGGGGGTGAGTCACTCTCTGTGGGATCTCGGGAAATGTACTGGGATATCAGGGGGTGAGTCACTCTCTGTGGGATCTCGGGAAAGGTACTGGGATATCAGGGGGTGAGTCACTCTCTGTGGGATCTCGGGAAAGGTACTGGGATATCAGGGGTGAGCCACTCCCTGTGGGATCTCTGGAAAGGTACTGGGATATCTGGGGATGAGTCACTCTCTGTGGGATCTCGGGAAAGGTACTGGGATATCAGGGGGTGAGCCACTCCCTGTGGGATCTCGGGAATGGTACTGGGATATCAGGGGGTGAGTCACTATCTGTGGGATCTCGGGAAAGGTACTGGGATATCAGCGGGTGAGTCACTCTCTGTGGGATCTCGGGAAAGGTGCTGGGATATCAGGGGGTGATTCACTCTCTGTGGGATCTCGGGAAAGGTGCTGGGATATCAGGGGGTGAGTCACTCTCAGTGGGATCTCGGGAAAGGTGCTGGGATATCAGGGGGTGATTCACTCTCTGTGGGATCTCGGGAAAGGTACTGGGATATCAGGCGGTGAGTCACTCGGTGGGATCCCGGGAAAGGTGCTGGGATATCGGGGGTGAGTCTCACTCTGTGGGATCCCGGGAAAGGTGCTGGGATATCGGGGGTGAGTCACACTCTGTGGCATCTCGGGAAAGGTGCTGGGATATCAGGGGGTGAGTCACTCTCTGTGGGATCTCGGGAAAGTTGCTGGGATATCAGGGGGTGAGCCACTCTCTGTGGGAGTTCGGGAAAGGTACTGGGATATCAGGGGGTGAGCCACTCTCTGTGGGATCTCCGGAAAGGTACTGGGATATCAGGGTCTGAGTTACACTCTGTAGGATCTCGGGAAAGGTGCTGGGATATCAGGGGGTGAGTCACTGTGGGATCACGGGAAAGGTGCTGGGATATCAGGGGTGAGTCACTGTGGGATTTCGGGAAACGTGCTGGGATATCAGGGGGTGAGTCACTCTCTGTGGGATCTCGGGAAAGGTGCTGGGATATCAGGGGTGAGTCACTGTGGGATTTCGGGAAACGTGCTGGGATATCAGGGGGTGAGTCACTCTCTGTGGGATCTCGGGAAAGGTGCTGGGATATCAGGGGGTGAGTCACTCTCTGTGGGATCTCCGGAAACGTACTGGGATATCAGTGGGTGTGCCACTCTCTGTGGGATCTCGGGAAAGGTGCTTCGATATCAGTTTGTGAGCCACTCTCTGTGGGAGTTCCGGAAAGGTACTGGGATATCAGGGGGTGAGCCACTCTCTGTGGGATCTCCGGAAAGGTACTGGGATATCAGGGTCTGAGTTACTCTCTGTGGGATCTCGGGAAAGGCACTGGGGTATCAGGGGGTGATCCAGTCTCTCTGTGGGATCTCGGGAAAGGTACTGGGATATCAGGGGGTGAGTCACTCTCTGTGGGATCCCGGGAAAGGTGCTGGGATATCAGGGGGTGATCCACTCTCTGTGGGGTCTCGGGAAAGGTACTGGGATATCAGGGGGGGATCCACTCTCTGTGGGATCTCGGGAAAGGTACTGGGATATCAGGGGGTGAGTCACTCTCTGTGGGATCTCGGGAAAGGTACTGGGATAGCAGGGGGTGAGTCACACTGTGGGATCTCGGGAAAGGTACTGGGATATCAGGGGGTGAGTCACTCTCTGTGGGATCTCGGGAAAGGTGCTGGGATATCAGGGGGTCACTCACACTCTCTGGGATCTCGGGAAATGTGCTGGGATATCAGGGGTTAGTCACTCTCTGTGGGATCTCGGGAAAGGTGCTGGGATATCAGGGGGTGAGTCACTCTCTGTGGGATCTCGGGAAAGGTGCTGGGATATCAGGGGGTGAGTCACTCTCTGTGGGATCTCGGGAAAGGTACTGGGATATTAGGGGGTGAGTCACTCTCTGTGGGATCTCGGTAAAGGTACTGGGATATCAGGGGGTGAGTCACTCTCTGTGGGATCTCGGGAAAGGTACTGGGATATCAGGGGGTGAGCCACTCCTTGTGGGATCTCGGGAAAGTTACTGGATTATCAGGGGGTGAGTTACTCTCTGTGGGATCTCGGGAAAGGTGCTGGCATATCAGGGGTGAGTCACTGTGGGATCTCAGGAAAGGTACTGGGATATCAGGGGGTGAGCCACTCTCTGTGGGATCTCGGGAAAGGTGCTGGGATATCAGGGGGTGAGCCACTCTCTGTGGGAGTTCGGGAAAGGTACTGGGATATCAGGGGGTGAGCCACTCTCTGTGGGATCTCCGGAAAGTTACTGGGATATCAGGGTCTGAGTTACTCTCTGTGGGATCTCGGGAAAGGTACTGTGATATCAGGGGTGAGCCACTCTCTGTAGGATCTCGGAAAGTTGCTGGGATATCAGGGGGTGAGTCACTGTGGGATCTCGGGAAAGGTGCTGGGATATCAGGGGTCAGTCACTGTGGGATCTCGGGAAACGTGCTGGGATATCAGGGGGTGAGTCACTCTCTGTGGGATCTCGGGAAAGGTGCTGGGATATCAGGGGGTGAGTCACTCTCTGTGGGATCTCCGGAAACGTACTGGGATATCAGGGGGTGAGCCACTCTCTGTGGGATCTCGGGAAAGGTGCTGGGATATCAGGGGGTGAGCCACTCTCTGTGGGAGTTCGGGAAAGGTACTGGGATATCAGGGGGTGAGCCACTCTCTGTGGGAGTTCCGGAAAGGTACTGGGATATCAGGGTCTGAGTTACTCTCTGTGGGATCTCGGGAAAGGCACTGGGATATCAGGGGGTGATCCACTCTCTCTGTGGGATCTCGGGAAAGGTACTGGGATATCAGTGGGTGAGTCACTCTCTGTGGGATCCCGGGAAAGGTGCTGGGATATCAGGGGGTGATCCACTCTCTGTGGGGTCTCGGGAAAGGTACTGGGATATCAGGGGGGGAGCCACTCTCTGTGGGATCTCGGGAAAGGTACTGGGATATCAGGGGGTGAGTCACTCTCTGTGGGATCTCGGGAAAGGTACTGGGATAGCAGGGGGTGAGTCACACTGTGGGATCTCGGGAAAGGTACTGGGATATCAGGGGGTGAGTCACTCTCTGTGGGATCTCGGGAAAGGTGCTGGGATATCAGGGGGTCACTCACACTCTCTGGGATCTCGGGAAATGTGCTGGGATATCAGGGGTTAGTCACTCTCTGTGGGATCTCTGGAAAGGTGCTGGGATATCAGGGGGTGAGTCACTCTCTGTGGGATCTCGGGAAAGGTGCTGGGATATCAGGGGGTGAGTCACTCTCTGTGGGATCTCGGGAAAGGTACTGGGATATTAGGGGGTGAGTCACTCTCTGTGGGATCTCGGTAAAGGTACTGGGATATCAGGGGGTGAGTCACTCTCTGTGGGATCTCGGGAAAGGTACTGGGATATCAGGGGGTGAGCCACTCCTTGTGGGATCTCGGGAAAGTTACTGGATTATCAGGGGGTGAGTTACTCTCTGTGGGATCTCGGGAAAGGTGCTGGCATATCAGGGGTGAGTCACTGTGGGATCTCGGGAAAGGTACTGGGATATCAGGGGGTGAGCCACTCTCTGTGGGATCTCGGGAAAGGTGCTGGGATATCAGGGGGTGAGCCACTCTCTGTGGGAGTTCGGGAAAGGTACTGGGATATCAGGGGGTGAGCCACTCTCTGTGGGATCTCCGGAAAGTTACTGGGATATCAGGGTCTGAGTTACTCTCTGTGGGATCTCGGGAAAGGTACTGTGATATCAGGGGTGAGCCACTCTCTGTAGGATCTCGGAAAGTTGCTGGGATATCAGGGGGTGAGTCACTGTGGGATCTCGGGAAAGGTGCTGGGATATCAGGGGTCAGTCACTGTGGGATCTCGGGAAACGTGCTGGGATATCAGGGGGTGAGTCACTCTCTGTGGGATCTCGGGAAAGGTGCTGGGATATCAGGGGGTGAGTCACTCTCTGTGGGATCTCCGGAAACGTACTGGGATATCAGGGGGTGAGCCACTCTCTGTGGGATCTCGGGAAAGGTGCTGGGATATCAGGGGGTGAGCCACTCTCTGTGGGAGTTCGGGAAAGGTACTGGGATATCAGGGGGTGAGCCACTCTCTGTGGGATCTCCGGAAAGGTACTGGGATATCAGGGTCTGAGTTACTCTCTGTGGGATCTCGGGAAAGGCACTGGGATATCAGGGGGTGATCCACTCTCTCTGTGGGATCTCGGGAAAGGTACTGGGATATCAGTGGGTGAGTCACTCTCTGTGGGATCCCGGGAAAGGTGCTGGGATATCAGGGGGTGATCTACTCTCTGTGGGGTCTCGGGAAAGGTACTGGGATATCAGGGGGGGAGCCACTCTCTGTGGGATCTCGGGAAAGGTACTGGGATATCAGGGGGTGAGTCACTCTCTGTGGGATCTCGGGAAAGGTACTGGGATAGCAGGGGGTGAGTCACTCTCTCTGGGATCCCGGGAAAGTTACTGGGATATCAGGGGGTGAGTCACTCTCTGTGGGATCTCGGGAAAGGTGCTGGGATATCAGGGGTTGAGTCACTCTCTGTGGGATCTCGGGAAAGGTACTGGGATATCAGGGGGTGAGTCACTCTCTGTGGGATCTCGGGAAAGGTGCCGGGATATTAGGGGGTGAGTCACTCTCTGTGGGATCTCGGGAAAGGTACTGGGATATCAGGGGGTGAGTCACTGTCTCTGGGATCTCGGGAAAGGTACTGGGATATCAGGGGGTGAGTCACTGTGGGATCTCGGGAAAGGTGCTGGGATATCAGGGGGTGAGTCACTCTCTGTGGGATCTCGGGAAAGGTGCTGGGATATCAGGGGGTGAGTCACTCTCTGTGGGATCTCGGGAAATCTACTGGGATATCAGGGGGTGAGTCACCCTGTGGGATCCCGGGAAAGGTACTGGGATATCAGGGGTGAGCCACTCTCTCTGGGATCTCGGGAAAGGTGCTGGAATATCAGGGGTGAGTCACTGTGGGATCTCGGGAAACGTGCTGGGATATCAGGGGGTGAGTCAATCTCTGTGGGATCTCGGGAAAGGTACTGGGATATCAGGGGTGAGCCACTCTCTCTGGGATCTCGGGAATGGTGCTGGAATATCAGGGGTGAGTCACTGTGGGATCTCGGGAAAGGTGCTGGGATATCAGGGGGTGAGCCACACTCTGTGGGATCCCGGGAAAGGTACTGGGATATCAGGGGGTGAGTCACTCTCTGTGGGATCTCCGGAAAGGTACTAGGATATCAGGAGGTGAGCCACTCTCTGTGGGATCTCGGGAAAGGTACTTGGATATCAGGGGGTGCGTCACTGTCTGTGGGATCTCGGGAAAGGTACTGGGATATCAGGGGGTGAGCCACTCTCTGTGGGAGTTCGGGAAAGGTATTGGGATATCAGGGGGTGAGCCACTCTCTGTGGGATCTCCGGAAAGGTGCTGGGATATCAGGGGATTAGTCACTCTCTGTGGGATCTCGGGAAAGGTGCTGGGATATCAGGGGATGAGTAACTCTCTGTGGGATCTCGGGAAAGGTGTTGGGATATCAGGGGGTGAGTCACTCTCTCTGGGATCTCGGGAAAGGTACTGGGATATCAGGGGCTGAGTCACTCTCTGTGGGATCTCGGGAAAGGTGCTGGGATATCAGGGGGTGAGTCACTCTCTGTGGGATCTCGGGAAAGGTACTGGGATATCAGGGGGTGCGTCACTGTCTGTGGGATCTCGGGAAAGGTACTGGGATATCAGGGGGTGAGCCACTCTCTGTGGGAGTTCGGGAAAGGTATTGGGATATCAGGGGGTGAGCCACTCTCTGTGGGATCTCCGAAAAGGTGCTGGGATATCAGGGGATTAGTAACTCTCTGTGGGATCTCGGGAAAGGTGCTGGGCTATCAGGGGATGAGTCACTCTCTGTGGGATCTCGGGAAAGGTGTTGGGATATCAGGGGGTGAGTCACTCTCTCTGGGATCTCGGGAAAGGTACTGGGATATCAGGGGCTGAGTCACTCTCTGTGGGATCTCGGGAAAGGTGCTGGGATATCAGGGGGTGAGTCACTCTCTGTGGGATCTCGGGAAATGTACTGGGATATCAGGGGGTGAGTCACTCTCTGTGGGATCTCGGGAAAGGTGCTGGGATATAGGGGGTGAGTCACTCTCTGTGGGATCTCGGGAAAGGTGCTGAGATAACAGGGGGTGAGTCACTCTCTGTGGGATCTCGGGAAAGGTGCTGGGATATCAGGGGGTGAGTCACTCTCTGTAGGATCTCGGAAAGGTGCTGGGATATCAGTGGGTGAGTCACTGTGGGATCTCGGGAAAGGTGCTGGGATATCAGGGGTGAGTCACTGTGGGATCTCGGGAAACGTGCTGGGATATCAGGGGGTGAGTCACTCTCTGTGGGATCTCGGGAAAGGTGCTGGGATATCAGGGGGTGAGTCACCCTCTGTGGGATCTCCGGAAACGTACTGGGATATCAGGGGGTGAGCCACTCTCTGTGGGATCTCGGGAAAGGTGCTGGGATATCAGGGGGTGAGCCACTCTCTGTGGGAGTTCGGGAAAGGTACTGGGATATCAGGGGGTGAGCCACTCTCTGTGGGATCTCCGGAAAGGTACTGGGATATCAGGGTCTGAGTTACTCTCTGTGGGATCTCGGGAAAGGCACTGGGATATCAGGGTGTGATCCACTCTCTCTGTGGGATCTCGGGAAAGGTACTGGGATATCAGTGGGTGAGTCACTCTCTGTGGGATCCCGGGAAAGGTGCTGGGATATCAGGGGGTGATCTACTCTCTGTGGGGTCTCGGGAAAGGTACTGGGATATCAGGGGGGTAGCCACTCTCTGTGGGATCTCGGGAAAGGTACTGGGATATCAGGGGGTGAGTCACTCTCTGTGGGATCTCGGGAAAGGTGCTGGGATATCAGGGGTTGAGTCACTCTCTGTGGGATCTCGGGAAATGTACTGGGATATCAGGGGGTGAGTCACTCTCTGTGGGATCTCGGGAAAGGTGCCGGGATATTAGGGGGTGAGTCACTCTCTGTGGGATCTCGGGAAAGGTACTGGGATATCAGGGGGTGAGTCACTGTCTGTGGGATCTCGGGAAAGGTACTGGGATATCAGGGGGTGAGTCACTGTGGGATCTCGGGAAAGGTGCTGGGATATCAGGGGGTGAGTCACTCTCTGTGGGATCTCGGGAAAGGTGCTGGGATATCAGGGGGTGAGTCACTCTCTGTGGGATCTCGGGAAATCTACTGGGATATCAGGGGGTGAGTCACCCTGTGGGATCCCGGGAAAGGTGCTGGGATATTGGGGGTGAGTCACTCTCTGTGGGATCTCGGGAAAGGTACTGGGATATCAGGGGTGAGCCACTCTCTCTGGGATCTCGGGAAAGGTGCTGGAATATCAGGGGTGAGTCACTGTGGGATCTCGGGAAACGTGCTGGGATATCAGGGGGTGAGTCAATCTCTGTGGGATCTCGGGAAAGGTACTGGGATATCAGGGGTGAGCCACTCTCTCTGGGATCTCGGGAATGGTGCTGGAATATCAGGGGTGAGTCACTGTGGGATCTCGGGAAAGGTGCTGGGATATCAGGGGGTGAGCCACACTCTGTGGGATCCCGGGAAAGGTACTGGGATATCAGGGGGTGAGTCACTCTCTGTGGGATCTCCGGAAAGGTACTAGGATATCAGGAGGTGAGCCACTCTCTGTGGGATCTCGGGAAAGGTACTTGGATATCAGGGGGTGCGTCACTGTCTGTGGGATCTCGGGAAAGGTACTGGGATATCAGGGGGTGAGCCACTCTCTGTGGGAGTTCGGGAAAGGTATTGGGATATCAGGGGGTGAGCCACTCTCTGTGGGATCTCCGGAAAGGTGCTGGGATATCAGGGGATTAGTCACTCTCTGTGGGATCTCGGGAAAGGTGCTGGGATATCAGGGGATGAGTCACTCTCTGTGGGATCTCGGGAAAGGTGTTGGGATATCAGGGGGTGCGTCACTCTCTCTGGGATCTCGGGAAAGGTGCTGGGATATCAGGGGATGAGTCACTCTCTGTGGGATCTCGGGAAAGGTGCTGGGATATCAGGGGGTGAGTCACTCTCTGTGGGATCTCGGGAAATGTACTGGGATATCAGGGGGTGAGTCACTCTCTGTGGGATCTCGGGAAAGGTGCTGGGATATAGGGGGTGAGTCACTCTCTGTGGGATCTCGGGAAAGGTGCTGAGATAACAGGGGGTGAGTCACTCTCTGTGGGATCTCGGGAAAGGTGCTGGGATATCAGGGGGTGAGCCACTCTCTGCGGGATCTCGGGAAAGGTGCTGGGATATCAGGGGGTGAGTCACTCTCTGTGGGATCTCCGGAAAGGTACTGGGATATCAGGGGGTGAGCCACTCTCTGTGGGACCTCGGGAAAGGTACTGGGATATCAGGGGGTGATCCACTCTCTGTGGGACCTCGGGAAAGGTACTGGGATATCAGGGGGTGAGCCACTCTCTGTGGGACCTCGCGAAAGGTACTGGGATATCAGGGGGTGAGCCACTCTCTGTGGGATCTCGGGAAAGGTACTGGGATATCAGGGGGTGATCCACTCTCCCTGTGGGATCTCGGGAAAGGTACTGGGATATCAGGGGGTGAGCCACTCTCTGTGGGATCTCGGGAAAGGTACTGGGATATCAGGGGGTGTGTCCCTCTCTGTGGGATCTCGGGAAAGGTACTGGGATATCAGGGGGTGATCCACTCTCTGTAGGATCTCGGGAAAGGCACTGGGATATCAGGGAGTGAGTCACTCTCTGTGGGATCTCAGGAAAGGTGCTGGGATATCAGGGGGTGAGTCACTGTGGGATCTCGGGAAAGGTGCTGGGATATGAGGGGGTGAGTCACTCTCTGTGGGATCTCGGGAAAGGTGCTGGGATATCAGGGGGTGAGTCACTCTCTGTGGGATCTCGGGAAAGGTGCTGGGATATCAGGGGGTGAGTCACTGTGGGATCTCGGGAAAGTTGCTGGGATATCAGGGGGTGAGCCACACTCTGTGGGATCTCGGGACAGGTACTGGGATATCAGGGTGTGAGCCACACTCTGTGGGATCTCGGGAAAGGTACTGGGATATCAGGGGGTGAGTCACTCTCTGTGGGATCTCGGGAAAGTTGCTGGGATATCAGGGGGTGAGTCACTCTCTGTGGGATCTCAGGAAATGTGCTGGGATATCAGGGGGTGAGTCACTCTCTCTGGGATCCCGGGAAAGTTACTGGGATATCAGGGGGTGAGTCACTCTCTGTGGGATCACGGGAAAGGTGCTGGGATATCAGGGAGTGAGTCACTCTCTGTGGGATCTCAGGAAAGGTGCTGGGATATCAGGGGGTGAGTCACTGTGGGATCTCGGGAAAGGTGCTGGGATATGAGGGGGTGAGTCACTCTCTGTGGGATCTCGGGAAAGGTGCTGGGATATAGGGGGTGAGTCACTCTCTGTGGGATCTCGGGAAAGGTGCTGAGATAACAGGGGGTGAGTCACTCTCTGTGGGATCTCGGGAAATGTGCTGGGATATCAGGGGGTGAGCCACTCTCTGCGGGATCTCGGGAAAGGTGCTGGGATATCAGGGGGTGAGTCACTCTCTGTGGGATCTCCGGAAAGGTACTGGGATATCAGGGGGTGATCCACTCTCTGTGGGAGTTCGGGAAAGGTGCTGGGATATCAGGGGGTGAGCCACTCTCTGTGGGATCTCGGGAAATGTACTGGGATATCAGGGGGTGAGTCACTCTCTGTGGGATCTCGGGAAAGGTGCTGGGATATAGGGGGTGAGTCACTCTCTGTGGGATCTCGGGAAAGGTGCTGAGATAACAGGGGGTGAGTCACTCTCTGTGGGATCTCGGGAAAGGTGCTGGGATATCAGGGGGTGAGCCACTCTCTGCGGGATCTCGGGAAAGGTGCTGGGATATCAGGGGGTGAGTCACTCTCTGTGGGATCTCCGGAAAGGTACTGGGATATCAGGGGGTGATCCACTCTCTGTGGGACCTCGGGAAAGGTACTGGGATATCAGGGGGTGAGCCACTCTCTGTGGGACCTCGGGAAAGGTACTGGGATATCAGGGGGTGAGTCACTCTCTGTGCGATCTCGGGAAAGGTACTGGGATATCAGGGGGTGAGTCACTCTCTGTGGGATCTCGGGAAAGGTGCTGGGATATCAGGGGGTGAGTCACTGTGGGATCTCGGGAAAGGTGCTGGGATATCAAGGGGTGAGTCACTCTCTGTGGGATCTCGGGAAAGGTGCTGGGATATCAGGGGGTGAGTCACTCTCTGTGGGATCTCGGGAAATGTACTGGGATATCAGGGTGTGAGTCACTCTCTGTGGGATCTCGGGAAATGTACTGGGATATCAGGGGGTGAGTCACTCTGTGGGATCCCGGGAAAGGTGCTGGGATATCGGGGGTGAGTCACTCTCTGTGGGATCTCGGGAAAGATACTGGGATATCAGGGGTGAGCCACTCTCTCTGGGATCTCGGGAAAGGTGCTGGAATATCAGGGGTGAGTCACTGTGGGATCTCGGGAAAGGTACTGGGATATCAGGGGGTGAGTCTCTCTCTGTGGGATCTCGGGAAAGGTTCTGGGATATCAGGGGGTGAGTCACTCTCTGTGGGATCTCGGGAAAGGTAGTGGGATATCAGGGGGTGATCCACTCTCTGTGGGATCTCGGGAAAGGTACTGGGATATCAGGGGGTGATCCACTCTCTGTGGGATCTCGGGAAAGGTACTGGGATATCAGGGGGTGAGCCACTCCCTGTGGGATCTCGGGAAAGGTACTGGGATATCAGGGTGTGAGTCACTCTCTGTGGGATCTCAGGACAGGTACTGGGATATCAGGGGGTGATCCACTCTCTGTGGGATCTCGGGAAAGGTACTGGGATATCAGGGGGTGATCCACTCTCTGTGGGATCTCGGGAAAGGTACTGGGATATCAGGGGGTGAGTCACTCCCTGTGTGATCTCGGGAAAGGTACTGGGATATCAGGGGGTGAGTCACTCTCTGTGGGATCCCGGGAAAGGTGCTGGGATATCAGGGGGTGATCCACTCTCTGTGGGATCTCGGGAAAGGTGCTGGGATATCAGGGGGTGAGTCACTCTCTGTGGGATCTCGGGAAAGGTACTGGGATATCAGGGGGTGAGTCACTCTCTGTGGGATCTCGGGAAAGGTGCTGGGATATCAGTGGGTGAGTCACTCTCTGTGGGATCTCGGGAAAGGTACTGGGATATCAGGGGGTGAGTCACTCTCTGTGGGATCTCGGGAAAGGTACTGGGATATCAGGGGGTGAGTCACTCTCTGTGGTATCTCCGGAAAGGTACTGGGATATCAGGGGGTGAGTCACTCTCTGTGGGATCCCGGGAAAGGTACTGGGATATCAGGGTGTGAGTCACTCTCTGTGGGATCCCGGGAAAGGTACTAGGATATCAGGGTGTGAGTCACTCTCTGTTGGATCTCGGGAAAGGTACTGGGATATCAGGGTGTGAGTCACTCTCTGTGGGATCTCGGGAAAGGTAGTGGGATATCAGGGGTGATCCACTCTGTGGGATCTCGGGAAAGGCACTGGGATATCAGGGGGTGATCCACTCTCTGTGGGATCTCGGGAAAGGTACTGGGATATCAGGGGGTGAGCCACTCCCTGTGGGATCTCGGGAAAGGTACTGGGATATCAGGGTGTGAGTCACTCTCTGTGGGATCTCAGGACAGGTACTGGGATATCAGGGGGTGATCCACTCTCTGTGGGATTTCGGGAAAGGTACTGGGATATCAGGGGGTGATCCACTCTCTGTGGGATCTCGGGAAAGGTACTGGGATATCAGGGTGTGAGTCACTCTCTGTGGGATCTCAGGACAGGTACTGGGATATCAGGGGGTGATCCACTCTCTGTGGGATTTCGGGAAAGGTACTGGGATATCAGGGGGTGATCCACTCTCTGTGGGATTTCGGGAAAGGTACTGGGATATCAGGGTGTGAGTCACTCTCTGTTGGATCTCGGGAAAGGTACTGGGATATCAGGGTGTGAGTCACTCTCTGTGGGATCCCGGGAAAGGTACTGGGATATCAGAGTGTGAGTCACTCTCTGTGGGATCCCGGGAAAGGTGCTGGGATATCAGGGGGTGAGCCACTCCCTGTGGGATCTCGGGAAAGGTACTGGGATATCAGGGGGTGATCCACTCTCTCTGGGATCCTGTTCTTGGAATCACAGTGTTTCTGCTGCCGGTCTGGTGGGTTCCTGGTCTGCAGTGAGTCCCAGGATTTTGCTGGGGAACTGGGTGATGGACTCTCTCCTGTGGGAGTTGGACACTGCCCGGCACCGTGTGGTGGGATTGTGACTACTCACTGATAAGCTCATGTGCAACTTGGCTGGTGATGTCAGGACACTTTCCAAGGATCTTTGCAATGATCTTCCGGAACAGTCCCTGGTACAACTGTTGTTGAACATCCCACTCCGAGTTGCAGATTCCCCTAAACAGTGACCTGTCACAGTATGTAATGCTCTCCGGACTTCCATAGGAGAGTTACAGGTCCCCATTACAACACGCACACACACCATGGTCATAGGTCCCCATTACAACACACACAGACACACACACGCACGCACACTCACACATACACGACAGTTACAGGTCCCCATTACAACACACACACACACACACACTCACACAGACACACAGAGACACACACACGCACGCACGCACGCACACTCACACATACACGACAGTTACAGGTCCCCATTACAACACACACACACACACACACAGAGACACACACACACACACATACACACATATGCGCACACACATAGAGTCACAGATCCCATTAGACACACACACTCATCACCTTTTCAGAGCAGTACAACAGGTTAAAAATGGGATCCCTATCACACACCATGTGCACGATAATATTAATCTTTAATTTTTTCTGCTACAACATTATTTACAGTTTTGGACACTTTCCTCTTGATGAGTGCAGTATCCATATTCCATTTCCTGGACATTATCAATAATGCAATGATGTGAACCACTCTCCAAACGTCTGCCAATGTGCGCGGCTCTGGGAGATGAACATAGCAACTCCGTCACCAGGCACCTCCCTCAGGACCTGGACTGAGGCCCATCAGGGTGTCGAGGCAGGGTCAGAAACACATGTTCCTGGGACCACCATCCCCTCCAGTTCCACATGCTCCCCCACGTCACGGGGCAGACCCACTGTGTTCCCTCCAATTCCTGATTTACCGCCGTTCCTTGGACACGATGTTCATCTCATGCCGACAGAAGACCTGGGTCTGGCAGGTGCGATTTGGCTGTTTAGTGCTTCCTCTGTCAGTGTGGAATTTCCATGTTCTCCCTGCGACCAGCAAGATTTTCCTTGCATTCTCCCCACCGAAGTGCAGCATTAGGGAATCAGCCACCAGAAATCCTCCCCACCCCCGTGAGTGGACGAGGGTTCAGCATCGGGGTCAGGGGTGGGTGGGAAAGAACTGAACAGGAGGGGTGTGAACAGCTAACATTGTATCAAAGGCCTGCTTCCTGTTGCACCTCAAGGCCTGATTTACAGAGTCAGTGAGTGAGGCCAACCCTGGCCAGGGAGGGGAGTGTGTTGGGTCAAGGTGGGGGAAAATACTCAAAGCCACTGCCTCTTCATATTGCTGTTTGCCCTGTGGGAGCATGGGGCCCCTGTCTAAAGCAGCTTCCTCCTCGGCCTAACGAGTGGGGTGGGGCTGGACTGTGAAATATTCCCCCCTGCTTCCTGGGCCTGGTCAGCAACCCGGCCTCCCTGTGCAGCTCCCTCCAGGCTCAGAACGGTGTGCAGTCCAAACCACACCCGCGTGAGCTCTCCCAGGCTCGTCACCCCATGAATGCTCCTGTGGATGGGCGGAGCGAAGTCCCTCACAGGCCCCAGCCCCAGTGAGGCCCCAGGCCTGGCTCGGCAGGTAGACCCCAGTCAAGAGTGTAGTGGGAGGGGGCAGTCCATCCACCACTGGCAGTGTCCAGAGTTTGCTGGGGCCACCTTCCCCAGCCCTGGGGCTCGGACTCCCAGGCAGGCCGAGCGCGATGGGGGACGATCCTGAGGGGGGACGGGGCCTACAGGGAGAAGCTGGGCTGGAACCTGTGGGAGAATAGAGAACATGGATCATGGTACACGTGAGACTGAATAGAGAACATAGAACAAAGAGCAGTACAGTAGAGGAACAGGCCATTTGGCCCATCATGTCTGTGCCAAACATGATGTCAATCCCTTCTGTATGTACTCTGCCCATATCCTGCCATTCCCTGAACATCCAGAAACCTATCTGACAGCCTCTTTGATGCATGTCATATCTGTCTCCACCACCCCTGGCTGCCAATTTCAGTCACCCACTGATCTCCGTGAAAAATAATCTCCCTTCAACCTACGCCCTCTCACCTTAAGTGCAGGCTCTGTGGTGTTGGCCACTTCCACCCAGGTGTAAAAGGTACTGTTTATCTGTTCTCTCTCTGCCTCATACAGTATGGAGCAAAAGTCTCAGGTTAGATGACCTTTGCACAGTATTATTGTAATTTTATATATTGCAGAGTTCTGCAGCCACACAAAAAAAAAACAACTTCATGACCCATGTGAGTGATGATAAACCTGATTCTTATATGGGTCACTGTTGTGGACTGAGAGTGGAAGGGAGCAGGGAGAGGGGAATCATGGTTGGGAAAAGGGGAAGAGAAGGGAGCAGGTAACAACAGAGAGACATTCTGTCATTATCAATAAACCAGTTGTTTGAAATAAAATGTCCTTGGCTAGGTGAATCTACAGTCACGTTACCTCCTGCGCCTGGCACTCCTTCTCTCCCGCCTGTCCAACACTCTGACAGTGCTCCACACCCACCATTGCAGCAGCCTTTGCTCCTGCTGGATCTGCAGACTCACTCTGCACTCCATGTTGACAAGTACAGTACTGTGCAAATGTCCTAAGCACCTAAGCCGAAGACTTTTCTGTTCAGCACCGTATAATCTTATAAACCTCTACTGGATCTCACGTCAGCCTCTGGTTCTCTAGAGGAAACAACCCAGGTCTCTCCTTATAGCAGTTCCTGGTGAGCCAATTCTGCACCCTCTCTAAAGCCCCCACACCCTTGGTGTGATGGGGCAACTAGATCTGCACACAAGACTCCATGCAGCCTGTCCAAAATTTTATACAACAGCAAAGATTCTTTCTGATCTTTATACTCAAAGCCCCAGTGCAAGGAGCAGCACAACTTCCTACCACCCTGTCTACAAGTGTGGCCACTTTTAAGGGGCAGTGGACCTGTAGATAATGTCTGTTTGCTCCCCACACAAACCAGTGTCCCCCTCAAACTCCTTCAATCATGCTCAACACCCATAATCTCACCTCACCCTCAAACCCCTCCACCCACCTCCTCTCCTTCAAACACAGCCCCCTCCTCCCACCCCCTTTCCCTCCCTCAAACTCCTTTCACAAGCTCCGCCTCACCCTCAAAGCCCTCCATTACCCACAGCCCTCTCACCTATTGTCCATCCCTCAACCCCTTCCTCCCACCCTCTCTCTACCCCAACTCCCTCCTCCCACCTCCCAACCTACAACCCCTCTCATTCTTCTCTTTCTGAAACTCTTCCCATCTTCTCCATCCTCATTCCTCCTTCCCCATCCCCTCCCTCCAACGTCTCCTTCCCCTCTCTCTCCTCATACACCCTCTCCCCTTCCCTACCCCACTCCAATTCTGTTCCAGTGGCTTCAGACTATGACAGGATACCCGATGGACACCAGTCCATTCCACTGATTTAGCCTGCTCCGACAATTCATCATGGCTGATTTATTTTTCTCTCTCAGCCCCATTTTCTTGCCTTCTTCCTGCAACCTTTGATGTCCTGTAAATCAAGAGCCTATCAACATCCATTTTAAATATACTCAATGACTTGGCCTCCACAGCCATCGGTGGCAGTGAATTCCACAGATTCACCACCTTCTGCTAAAGAAATTCCTCCTCATACTGTTCTAAATGGATGTCCCTCAGTTCTCACACTGTGACCTCTGGTCCTAGACTCCCCCACCACAGGAAGCATGCCCTCCACAGCCACTCTACTGAGACCTTCCAACATTCCATAGGTTTCAGTGAGATCCACACTCCCCTATTCTAAATTCCAAGGAGTACAGGCCCAGAGCCATGAAACATTCCTCCTACATTAACTCTTTCAGTTCTGGGATCATTCTCATGAACCTCCTCTGGGCCCTCTGAAAAGCCAGCACATTTTTTCTAAGATAACGATCCTGAAACTTACTCCAAGTGCGGTTTGACCAATGCCTTAAAAAACCTCAGCATTACATCCTCGAGAAATGAATGCTTCAGTTGCATTTGCCTTTCTTACTGCTGTTTCAGACTGTAAGTGAACCTTTAGAGAATTTTGCACATGGACTACCAAGGATCTTTGCACCTTCTGATTTTTTAACTTTCTCCCTGTTCAGAATGTGGTCTATGTCTTTGTTCCTTCTACCAAGGTGCATGACTGTACACTTCCCTACACGGTATTCCATCTGCCGCTTCTTTGCTTATTCCTCAAATCTGTCTAATCCCTTCTGCGGGCTCTCTGCTTCCTCACCTCTACCTGTGCCTCCACCTATCTTTGCATCATCTGTAAGCTTGGCCACAAAGCCTCCTTCCCTGCTCCTTCTCCCTCCCAATCCCATCATCTCCTCCTGCTCCCTCTTCCCTCACTGACCTGTTGCCCCCTCAACTGGGGATTTATTTGGTGAGGAGGGTGCACTCGATTCACTGGTCCCCATTGGGATGGAGCCCGGCTGCGAGGGGAGGCGGCTTGCCTTACCCCTCAGTACATCGACTACCTAGGGAGAAGTCAGAAGGCACAGTGAGGTGGAAGTTGTGTCATCTAAGGCTGAGCCCTGAACGCATACCCAACTTCACCATCCCTGACCTTTAATTGGTTGTTCTAGTGCCCGATCTCTGACCTCCCTCCCTCTGAAACTCAAGCCCCAGCTAGGACCTCTGCCAACATCACTCTGACCCCTGACCCAACCCAACCAACCGACCCCCACCACACTGACCCCTGACCCAACCCAACCAACCAATCCCCACCACACTGACCCCTGACCCAACCCAACCAACAAATCCCCAACACACTGACCCCTGACCCAACCCAACCAACAAACCCCCGCCACACTGACCCCTGACCCACCCAACCAACAAAACCCCACCACACTGACCCTTGACCCAACCCAACCAACCAATCCCCACCACACTGACCCCTGACCCAACCCAACCAACAAATCCCCAACACACTGACCCCTGACCCAACCCAACCAACAAACCCCCACTACACTGACCCCTGACCCAACCCAACCAACCAATCCCCACCACACTGACCCCTGACCCAACCCAACAAACCAACCCCACCACACTGACCCCTGACCCAACCCAACCAACCAACCCCCACCACACTAACCCCTGACCCAACCCAACCAACAAAACCCCACCACACTGAACCCTGACCCAAGCCCCACAAACCAGCCTCCACCACACTGACCCCTGACCCAACCCAACCAACCAACCCCCACCACACTGACCCCTGACCCAACCCAACCAACAAATCCCCAACACACTGACCCCTGACCCAACCCAACCAACAAACCCCCGCCACACTGACCCCTGACCCACCCAACCAACAAAACCCCACCACACTGACCCTTGACCCAACCCAACCAACCAATCCCCACCACACTGACCCCTGACCCAACCCAACCAACAAATCCCCAACACACTGACCCCTGACCCAACCCAACCAACAAACCCCCACTACACTGACCCCTGACCCAACCCAACCAACCAATCCCCACCACACTGACCCCTGACCCAACCCAACAAACCAACCCCACCACACTGACCCCTGACCCAACCCAACCAACCAACCCCCACCACACTAACCCCTGACCCAACCCAACCAACAAAACCCCACCACACTGAACCCTGACCCAAGCCCCACAAACCAGCCTCCACCACACTGACCCCTGACCCAACCCAACCAACCAACCCCCACCACACTGACCCCTGACCCAACCCAACCAACCAATCCCCACCACACTGACCCCTGACCCAACCCAACAAACCAACCCCCACCACACTGACCCCTGACCCAACCCAACCAACCAATCCCCACCACACTGCCCCCTGACCCAACCCAACAAACAAAACCCCCACCACACTGACCCCTGACCCAACCCAACAAACCAGCTCCCACCATGTTGACCCCTGACCCAAGCCCCACAAACCAGCCTCCACCACACTCTTCTGACTTAACCCCAACCAACAAACCAGCCCCACCTCACTGACCCCTGACCTGAATTCTAACTCACCTCGGCCATTGACACAACTCCTACTCTCAGATATCACCCCTGATCCCCAAACACACCTTCACCAGCTCTGAATGGTGTGTGTGTGTGTGTGTGTGTGTGTGTGTGTGTGTGTGTGTGTGTGTGTGTGTGTGTGTGTGTGTGTGTGTGTGTGTGTGTGTGTGTGTGTGTGTGTGTGTGTGTCTGCATGCATGCATGGGTCTGCATGTGTGCAGGCCGGGTGTTTCTGGGTTGTATGGGTATCCACACCTTCTTGTTCTTGGCCACTGTGAGGGAGGTGTCGTTGTGACAGTTCTTAATGCTGGTGTCGGCCCCGTTCTTCAGCAACACCTTGACGATGTCCATTAGTCCCCGGCCGCTGGCTGAGTGCAGAGCCGTGTTCCCCGAGTATGTCTGCAGGTTCACGCTGGCTCCATGCTGCAGGGTAGGTGGGGGTTCAGGGCAGGCGGAAAAGTGGATGGGTACAGGAAGAATGCAGAGGCAGGGGAAGGAATGGGAGAAGAGGAAGGGAGAGGAGGTAAGGTGGGAGGGTTGAGGGGTTGGAGAGGTGAGTAAAGAGGGGCAGTGAGAGGAGGGAGAAGATGTTATTCCACAGCTGACCACGTAAAAAAACCGTAGGAGGGGCAGAGAGGGGCAGAAGACAGAGAGAATGACTGAAGAGGGAGGGGAGATAAGTGGGATGAACAAAGGTGGGCTGAGAGCCGAGGTGAGGAAGAGGGCAGATGGCGGGTGGGGGTGAAGAATGGACGGTTGAAGACAGAGGCCAGAAGGAGAGGCAGTGTGGGACAAGCTGTGCAGCGGCGAGGAGTGAGGAAGTGAGGATAGAGTTATGAAGAGGGAGCTCTGCGTGTAAGAGTGAGGGGTGGTTCCCTTATCCGGCCGCGATCAGTCAGTCTTTGATGGGCAATCAGGTAATCGCTCCTCTCACCTCTAACAACAGTTGCACCAGGTCCCGGCAATTGTTCTCCACGGCGTGAATCAGTGCAGTCCGGCCACTCTTAATGTCCTAAAAACGGGCAGAATGGCACTGAGCAGGGAGATCTCCATGGAATCGTGCTCACTCCCAAATCCTGACCTTCCAAATCCAGGCAACCCTTTCCAGATCAGATCAGCACGTCCCAGACATTCTTAATGTCCCGGAGATGAGGGGACCGGTGCAGAGCACAGATATCTCCTCTCCCCTCCCTTCTCCTCACTCCCCAGACACCCCCTCTCCCCTTCTCACTCCTTACTCCCCACAGACACCCCCTCTCCCCGTCCCTTCTCACTCCCCAGACACCCCCTCTCCCCTTCTCACTCCTTACTTCCCACAGACACCCCCTCTCCCCTTCTCACTCCTTACTCCCCACAGACACCCCCCTCTCCCCCCTCACTCCCCACAGACACCCCCTTCTCCCCTTCTCACTCCCCACAGACACCCCCTCTCCCCCGTCCCTTCTCACTCCCCAGACACTCCCTCTCCCCTTCTCACTCCTTACTCCCCACAGACACCCCCTCTCCCCCGTCCCTTCTCACTCCCCAGACACTCCCTCTTCCCTTCTCACTCCTTACTCCCCACAGACACCCCCTCTCCACTTCTCACTCCTTACTCCCCACAGACACCCCCCTCTCCCCCTCTCACTCCCCACAGACACCCCCTTCTCCCCTTCTCACTCCCCAGACACCCCCTCTCCCCTTCTCACTCCTCACTCCCCACAGACACCCCCTCTCCCTTCTCACTCCCCAGACACCCCCTCTCCCCTTCTCACTCCTTACTCCCCACAGACACCCCCCTCTCCCCTCTCACTCCCCACAGACACCCCCTCTCCCCTTCTCACTTCTTACTCCCCACAGACACCCCCCTCTCCCCTTCTCACTCCCCACAGACACCCCCTCTCCCCTTCTCACTCCTTACTCCCCACAGACACCCCCCTCTCCCCTTCTCACTCCCCACAGACACCCCCCTCTCCCCTATCCCTTCTCACTCCCCAGACACCCCTCTCCCCTTCTCACTCCTTACTTCCCACAGACACCCCCCTCTCCCCTCTCACTCCCCACAGACACCCCCTTCTCCCCTTCTCACTCCCCACAGACACCCCCTCTCCCCTTCTCACTCCTTACTCCCCACAGACACCCCCCTCTCCCCCTCTCACTCCCCACAGACACCCCCTTCTCCCCTTCTCACTCCCCAGACACCCCCTCTCCCCTTCTCACTCCTCACTCCCCACAGACACCCCCTTTCCCCCTGTCCCTTCTCACTCCCCAGACACCTCCTCGCCCCTTCTCACTCCTTACTCCCCACAGACACCCCCCTCTCCCCTCTCACTCCCCACAGACACCCCCTTCTCCCCTTCTCACTCCCCACAAACACCCCCTCTCCCCTTCTCACTCCTTACTCCCCACAGACACCCCCCCTCTCCCCTTCTCACTCCCCACAGACACCCCCCTCTCCCCTATCCCTTCTCACTCCCCAGACACCCCTCTCCCCTTCTCACTCCTTACTTCCCACAGACACCCCCCTCTCCCCTTCTCACTCCCCACAGACACCCCCTCTCCCCTTCTTACTCCCCACAGACACCCCCCTCTCCCCTTCTCACTCCCCACAGACACCCCCTCTCCCCTTCTCACTCCTTACTCCCTACAGACACCCCCCTCTCCCCTTCTCACTCCCCACAGACACCCCCTCTCCCCTTCTCACTCCCCACAGACACCCCCCTCTCCCCTTCTCACTCCCCAGACACCCCCTCTCCCCTTCTCACTCCTTACTCCCCACAGACACCCCCCTCTCCCCTTCTCACTCCCCAGACACCCCCTCTCCCCTTCTCACTCCTTACTCCCCACAGACACCCCCCTCTCCCCTTCTCACTCCCCACAGACACCCCCTTCTCCCCTTCTCACTCCCCACAGTCACCCCCCTCTCCCCTTCTCACTCCTTACTCCCCACAGACACCCCCTCTCCCCTTCTCACTCCCCACAGACACCCCCTTCTCCCCTTCTCACTCCCCACAGTCACCCCCTCTCCCCTTCTCACTCCTTACTCCCCACAGACACCCCCACTCCCCTTCTCACTCCCCACAGACACCCCCTTCTCCCCTTCTCACTCCCCACAGTCACCCCCTCTCCCCTTCTCACTCCTTACTCCCCACAGACACCCCCACTCCCCTTCTCACTCCCCACAGACACCCCCTTCTCCCCTTCTCACTCCCCACAGTCACCCCCTCTCCCCTTCTCACTCCTTACTCCCCACAGACACCCCCCTCTCCCCTTCTCACTCCCCACAGACACCCCCCTCTCCCCTATCCCTTCTCACTCCCCAGACACCCCTCTCCCCTTCTCACTCCTTACTTCCCACAGACACCCCCCTCTCCCCTCTCACTCCCCACAGACACCCCCTTCTCCCCTTCTCACTCCCCACAGACACCCCCTCTCCCCTTCTCACTCCTTACTCCCCACAGACACCCCCCTCTCCCCCTCTCACTCCCCACAGACACCCCCTTCTCCCCTTCTCACTCCCCAGACACCCCCTCTCCCCTTCTCACTCCTCACTCCCCACAGACACCCCCTTTCCCCCTGTCCCTTCTCACTCCCCAGACACCTCCTCGCCCCTTCTCACTCCTTACTCCCCACAGACACCCCCCTCTCCCCTCTCACTCCCCACAGACACCCCCTTCTCCCCTTCTCACTCCCCACAAACACCCCCTCTCCCCTTCTCACTCCTTACTCCCCACAGACACCCCCCCTCTCCCCTTCTCACTCCCCACAGACACCCCCCTCTCCCCTATCCCTTCTCACTCCCCAGACACCCCTCTCCCCTTCTCACTCCTTACTTCCCACAGACACCCCCCTCTCCCCTTCTCACTCCCCACAGACACCCCCTCTCCCCTTCTTACTCCCCACAGACACCCCCCTCTCCCCTTCTCACTCCCCACAGACACCCCCTCTCCCCTTCTCACTCCTTACTCCCTACAGACACCCCCCTCTCCCCTTCTCACTCCCCACAGACACCCCCTCTCCCCTTCTCACTCCCCACAGACACCCCCTCTCCCCTTCTCACTCCCCAGACACCCCCTCTCCCCTTCTCACTCCTTACTCCCCACAGACACCCCCCTCTCCCCTTCTCACTCCCCAGACACCCCCTCTCCCCTTCTCACTCCTTACTCCCCACAGACACCCCCCTCTCCCCTTCTCACTCCCCACAGACACCCCCTTCTCCCCTTCTCACTCCCCACAGTCACCCCCCTCTCCCCTTCTCACTCCTTACTCCCCACAGACACCCCCTCTCCCCTTCTCACTCCCCACAGACACCCCCTTCTCCCCTTCTCACTCCCCACAGTCACCCCCTCTCCCCTTCTCACTCCTTACTCCCCACAGACACCCCCACTCCCCTTCTCACTCCCCACAGACACCCCCTTCTCCCCTTCTCACTCCCCACAGTCACCCCCTCTCCCCTTCTCACTCCTTACTCCCCACAGACACCCCCACTCCCCTTCTCACTCCCCACAGACACCCCCTTCTCCCCTTCTCACTCCCCACAGTCACCCCCTCTCCCCTTCTCACTCCTTACTCCCCACAGACACCCCCACTCCCCTTCTCACTCCCCACAGACACCCCCTTCTCCCCTTCTCACTCCCCACAGTCACCCCCCTCTCCCCTTCTCACTCCTTACTCCCCACAGACACCCCCCTCTCCCCTTCTCACTCCCCACAGACACCCCCTCTCCCCTTCTTACTCCCCACAGACACCCTCCTCTCCCCTTCTCACTCCCCACAGACACCCCCTCTCCCCTTCTCACTCCCCACAGACACCCCCTCTCCCCTTCTCACTCCCCACAGACACCCCCTCTCCCCTTCTCACTCCCCACAGACACCCCCTCTCCCCTTCTCACTCCCCACAGACACCCCCCTCTCCCCCTCTCCCTTCTCCTTCTCACTACAAATAGACAGATCGCTTTCTCCCTTCCCACTCCCCACAGACAGGCCTCCTTTCACCCTCTCCTTGCCCCTCATTCCTTGCTCACTACCCTCCTCCCCCCTCATTGCTCACCCCTCTCCTATCACCCTAGACAGAAGCCTCTTCCCTCTTCACCCCTACTCCACACTCACCACGGCGTCAATGTCCGCCCCCTGGTCCAGCAGGAAGGTGAGGATTTCGCGGTCCTGGTTGTTGACGGCAATGTGGAGCGGTGAGTAACCTGGGTGAGGGATAGGACAAGGTGACGAATGTCATTAGATTCTGCTCACGGTCGGAGAGTGCGCCTGAACCACAGTCCCGCCGGGAACGAGCGGCGTTTGCCAACCAGGGGTCAGGGAACACCTAGAGCTGGGGGTGGAGTGGGACCCAGGGTCACAAAACCTACAGCTCCAGGAGTGGCCGAGGAGAAGGAGGGGTACAGGGTATAAGCTACAGACAGGTCTCGTTACAACCTTACAACAGCTCGTCTGCCTGAGGAACTCAGCAGCTGACAGAACACAGAACAGGTCCACACTGGACAGGCCATTCAGCTCGCCATCCTACGAAATCTACACCAAACATCCGCATCCCTCCATTCCCTTCACACTCCTGCCTCTGTCCAAAAGCCTTTTCTTGCGAAGGAAACGCATTTCAGGATGTATATTATATACATTTCGCTGACATTAAATTGGACCTTTGAACCTTCAAAATCCACCAACACGACAGATTCTGCGTTGGATAACATCCACAAAATACCGGAGGAACTCAGCAGGTCAGGCAGCATCGATGGAGAGGAATAAACAGTCGATGCTTCGGGCTGAGATCAAAGTACTTGCTGAGGTCCCCCAGCAGACTGTGTGAGTTAAACTCCAACAAGTGGCCTGCTTCCACTCCTGACCCTGTAACTGACTCCAGGCACTGACCTCTGTCTATAAAAAACTTGCCCCGAACTCGCCCCCCTAACCTTTAAAGCATGGCAGAATCAGAAGCAGGTTCAATATCGCCGGCCTATGTCATGAAATCTGTTAACGTAGCAGCAGCAGAATGCAATACATGATAATATAGGAAAAAAAGTAAATCTGTTACAGTATATATATATATAGATACTGCAAAGTTAAATTAAAAATAGTGCAAAAACAGAAATAATAATAACAAGAAAGTGCTGTGGTGTTCGTGGGTTCAATGTCTATTTAAGAGTTGGATGGTGGAGGGAAAGAAGCTGCTCCTGAATCGCTGAGTGTGTGCCTTTAGGCATCGCTACCTCCTTCCTGACGGCAACAATGGAAAAAGGGCATGTTCTGGCGGACGAGGGTCCTTAACGTTAGATGCTACCTTTCTGAGACACCGCTCTCATGTGGCGTTTGACATTCCTACCTCAGGGAAGACTATGTCTGCCATATGTTTCAGGGCACGAGCACACCTCCCCTGGGCCTCTGCTGTTCCCTTCTCAACCACCAGACTCAAAACCAGCTGCTTTCCCCGATCAGATTGTAGAGCCTCCACGGAATCCTGATCTCAACGTCATCCCGGCTGTCTGCAGAGACAGGCGCAAGTCAGGGGGCCACAGTCTGCTGAAGAACTGTGGCAATTTCTCCAAGATGCTTGGAACCTACCAGCTGATTTTCTTGTAAAACGGCACGACAGTGTACCTAAGAGAATTGATGCAGTTTTAAAGTTTTGCTCACACCAAATATTGATTTAATTTTGTGTTTTTGCTGTGTAACTCGCTGTAAGGTTTTATTGCCAATGTAATAGTTTTCTCTGTAGTAGCCATATTTGGGTTATGACTGGAGATAATGGGGCTTTGGGACATGGGGCTTTGGGACATGGGGCTATCCAATGAGATACCGCTCTTGATAATTTTTTTGATATTTTGAAACTTTACATTTCATTATTTTTGAAAGCTTCTTCACTTTACAGAATTTTTGGACATGTGCCTAAGACATTACAGCACAGTACTGTATTGGTAGTGTTTTTTAAAGTATTGTTTTCTTTACCCAATTGTGTTTCTTTTTGTGATGCCTCTGAAGTGGAGTAACAATTATCTCGTTATCTTTTACACTTCTGCACAGGAAATGGAATTAAATGACTTTGAATCTTCAAAGATTTGGGTCAAAATCCTACAGACCCTCCTGACACCAGTAGTCCATTGTCCCACCCCACACCCCCGCTTCTCGACCACCCACACCCTGATCTCCGCTTGTGCCCCACCCTCCCCGAGTCCCAGCTCCGTCCAGCCCTGGTGTCACCACACGACACGGAAAAGGTGGCACAGGAGAGGCTGCAGAGGGAATTCCCTGGGATGGAGATTGAGGGTTGGTGGAGGAGAAATCAGGCAGGGTGGGCTCGTTCTCCCTGGCTCGAAGGGGGACAACTGAAACAATGTCATGAGGAGTGTAGATGGGGTAAGGCAGCTGGAGACATCTCCCCATGGAGCATGTAGTAAAATTCAAGAGGGCACCGAGTTATGGGGGGTGGGAGTTGGAAGGACCGATGGGTAGGAGGACTCACCCTCGTAGTTGCGGATGTCAAGGTCAGCGGCCCCCCGGCCCTTGCCCTGGGCCTGGCCCAGGAGGCTGCGCAGACAGCTGAGGCAGCGATGCTCACAGGCAAGGTGAATGGCTGACTGCCCATTACGGTCCAGTAGCACCGGAGAGGCACCGCCCGTCACCAGCACCGCGGTCAGGCCCGCGTGTCGAGTTATCACGGCCAGGTGCAGCGGCGTCTGGGGGGGTGGGGGAAGGAGAAGGGAGAACAGGGAGGGGAAGGAGGGAAGAGGAGGAGAAGGGGAAGGGGAAGAGAAGGAGGAGGTAGCAGGGGAGGAGAGAGGAGGACAATGGGAGAGTGAGGTAGAGAGAGTGTGCAGAGAGGTCAGAACTAACATATCGAACACACGGGACATCGTGATATCACACATGCTGATGCAGAGCAAAACGATTCATGGGTAAACCTCAGGGAGAGGGTAAATCCCCCTGCATCCCTTCCCCTCTCCCATCCCACCAAATCAAGGTCCAAAGTAATGGGTCACACATACGGGGAGAAATATTGGGGCCACAGGGTGATTACAAAGATAGGGAGGGGGTCACAGAGATGGGGGGGGGGGGTGTGGTTTGGACCAGCGGGGTTACAGAGGGTTGTAGGGGCTAGAAGGGTCACAGAGATGGGGGTGGTTTGGACCAGAAGGGGTTACAGAGGGTTGTAGGGCTAGAAGGGTCACAGAGATGGGGGTGGTTTGGACCAGAAGGGGTTACAGAGGGTTGTAGGGGTTAGAAGGGTCACAGAGATGGGGGGGGGGTGGTTTGGACCAGAAGGGGTTACAGAGGGTTGTAGGGGCTAGAAAGGTCACAGAGATGGGGGTGGTTTGGACCAGAGGGGGTTACAGAGGGTTGTAGGGGCTAGAAGGGTCACAGAGATGGGGGTGGTTTGGACCAGAGGGGGTTACAGAGGGTTGTAGGGGCTAGAAAGGTCACAGAGATGGGGGTGGTTTGGACCAGAGGGGGTTACAGAGGGTTGTAGGGGCTAGAAGGGTCACAGAGATGGGGGTGGTTTGGACCAGAGGGGGTTACAGAGGGTTGTAGGGGCTAGAAGGGTCACAGAGATGGGGGTGGTTTGGACCAGAAGGGGTTACAGAGGGTTGTAGGGGCTAGAAGGGTCACAGAGATGGGGGTGGTTTGGACCAGAGGGGGTTACAGAGGGTTGTAGGGGCTAGAAAGGTCACAGAGATGGGGGTAGTTTGGACCAGAGGGGGTTACAGAGGGTTGTAGGGGCTAGAAGGGTCACAGAGATGGGGGTGGTTTGGACCAGAGGGGGTTACAGAGGGTTGTAGGGGCTAGAAGGGTCACAGAGATGGGGGTGGTTTGGACCAGTGGGGTTACAGAGGGTTGTAGGGGCTAGAAGGGTCACCGAGATGGGGGTGGTTTGGACCAGTGGGGTTACAGAGGGTTGTAGGGGCTAGAAGGGTCACAGAGATGGGGGTGGTTTGGACCAGCGGGGTTACAGAGGGTTGTAGGGGCTAGAAGGGTCACAGAGATGGGGGTGGTTTGGACCAGAGGGGGTTACAGAGGGTTGTAGGGGCTAGAAAGGTCACAGAGATGGGGGTGGTTTGGACCAGAGGGGGTTACAGAGGGTTGTAGGGGCTAGAAGGGTCACAGAGATGGGGGTGGTTTGGACCAGAGGGGGTTACAGAGGGTTGTAGGGGCTAGAAGGGTCACAGAGATGGGGGTGGTTTGGACCAGAGGGGGTTACAGAGGGTTGTAGGGGCTAGAAGGGTCACAGAGATGGGGGTGGTTTGGACCAGTGGGGATTACAGAGGGTTGTAGGGGCTAGAAGGGTCACAGAGATGGGGGGGGGTGGTTTGGACCAGCGGGGGTTACAGAGGGTTGTAGGGGCTAGAAGGGTCACCGAGATGGGGGTGGTTTGGACCAGCGGGGTTACAGAGGGTTGTAGGGGCTAGAAGGGTCACAGAGATGGGGGGGGGGGTGGTTTGGACCAGAGGGGATTACAGAGGGTTGTAGGGGCTAGAAGGATCACAGAGATGGGGGTGGGGGGCTGGTTTGGACCAGCGGGGTTACAGAGGGTTGTAGGGGCTAGAAGGGTCACAGAGATGGGGGTGGGGGGCTGGTTTGGACCAGCGGGGTTACAGAGGGTTGTAGGGGTTAGAAGGGTCACAGAGATGGGGCTTGTTTGGACCAGTGGGGGTTACAGAGGGTTGTAGGGGTTAGAAGGGTCACAGAGATGGGGCTTGTTTGGACCAGTGGGGGTTACAGAGGGTTGTAGGGGCTAGAAGGGTCACAGAGATGGGGGGGGGGCTGGTTTGGACCAGAGGGGGTTACAGAGGGTTGTAGGGGTTAGAAGGTTCACACAGATGGGGCTGGTTTGGACCAGTGGGGGTTACAGAGGGTTGTAGGGGTTAGAAGGGTCACAGAGATGGGGGGGGGGTGGTTTGGACCAGAAGGGGTTACAGAGGGTTGTAGGGGTTAGAAGGGTCACAGAGATGGGGGGGGGGTGGTTTGGACCAGAAGGGGTTACAGAGGGTTGTAGGGGCTAGAAGGGTCACAGAGATGGGGCTGGTTTGGACCAGTGGGGGTTACAGAGGGTTGTAGGGGCTAGAAGGGTCACAGAGATGGGGGTGGTTTGGACCAGAGGGGGTTACAGAGGGTTGTAGGGGCTAGAAGGGTCACAGAGATGGGGGTGGGGGGCTGGTTTGGACCAGCGGGGTTACAGAGGGTTGTAGGGGTTAGAAGGGTCACAGAGATGGGGGTGGGGGGCTGGTTTGGACCAGCGGGGTTACAGAGGGTTGTAGGGGTTAGAAGGGTCACAGAGATGGGGGGGGGGTGGTTTGGACCAGAAGGGGTTACAGAGGGTTGTAGGGGCTAGAAGGGTCACAGAGATGGGGGGGGGGCTGGTTTGGACCAGAAGGGGTTACAGAGGGTTGTAGGGGTTAGAAGGGTCACAGAGATGGGGCTGGTTTGGACCAGTGGGGGTTACAGAGGGTTGTAGGGGCTAGAAGGATCACAGAGATGGGGCTGGTTTGGACCAGCGGGGTTACAGAGGGTTGTAGGGGCTAGAAGGTTCACAGAGATGGGGCTGGTTTGGACCAGCGGGGTTACAGAGGGTTGTAGGGGCTAGAAGGTTCACACAGATGAGGGGTGTTAGGTTCAGTGTGGGTTACAGCTGAAGTAGTTGTAGTTGTCTCTCTGACTACGCGACAGCGGCTGACAGTTGTGAGTAAAGCTGAAGCTGCTGTCCCAGGAAGCTGAGGACGCAGATGCGGTAACCACAGCACATCCTATCTCCGCACCTCAGCTCGACTGACGCAGGTGAGGGAACCGCTCTCGCTGACAATTGTGCTCTTACGGGAAGGCAGGGCAGCGAGTGAGAACCCCACCCCTCCCCCTCCGCTGCCGCGATGGGGAGGAGAGAAGGTGTGAGGAGTGATGAGGGAGGGGGTAGGGCAGAGGGAGGGCAGGGGAGAGATGGGAGGGCAAGGATTGTGAAGGGTGGGGACAGGACAGTATTGACAGAGAGGGTCACAGACAGATCCACTGACGTCCATCTTCCCCCAGAGGGTCACATTGCCTGTGTATGTCTGTCTATGTGTGTGTCCGTCTGTCTCTGCGTCTGTGTGTGTGTGAGGGGTTCATGTTAAGCGTTTCACAATCCACACAACAATGAGACTCACCCCTTCCACTCCGATGGAATTGTCTGCCCACGTCCCTTGTCCTGCCCACATCCCTCTAAACGCTTCCTATCCACTGACCTGTCCAAGTGCCTTTGGAATGCACCTACCACTTAATCTCGTCTTTCGTTCCATATACGGACCGGCCGCTGGGTGAATGAGGTAAATCTCTCCACATCCCCAACTTCAAACTTGGTCCTCTGGTTCAGACTCCTCAACCCTGGGATAGGGTGAGTGTATTTCTTATCTCTGCCCCCCAGGTATTCTAAGTCTCTGAAAGGTCACCCCACAGCCCCTTCACTCCAGGAAAAGCACTCCTCTCTCTCTCTCTCTCTCTCTTTATCTCTCTCCCTCTCTCACCAGCACCCTCCTCTCTTTCTTCTCACCATTTCCTTCCTTGTCCCCACACCCTCTCTTCCTCTCAACCCTTCTCACACCATCCTCTCCAACACCCCTTCTCACTCACCCATTTTCTCCCTTCACCCTCTCTACCTCTCATCTGCTCTTCTCCCCCTCCATCTTGCTTTCCTTTCCCCCTCTTCCTCATTTTCTCTCCCATACCCTCTCCCCACTCCCTCCGTCAAACACTCCTTCAGTCTCCTTCTCTCCTCCACACCTCTCTCGCTCAACCCCTCCCTCCCACTCTCCCTCACCCTCCCTCCCTTCTCTATCCTTTTCCCCTACATCCCTCTCTCCCTTCAACCATCACCCACCCCTCTCCCTCTTCCCCCTCCTTCTCTCTTCCTCTTCCTCTCTCCCCTCCCATTTTCCCTCAATCAATCCTGCCCCCCTCACTTTCTCCCTCCCTATTCCCATCTATGTTGTTGGTGCATGGCCTAGTGGATAAGGCATCGGTCTAGTGATCTGAAGGTCACTGGTTTGAGCCTCAGCTGAGGCAGAGTGTTGTGTCCTTGAGCAAGGCACTTGACCACACATTGCTCTGCGATGACACTGGTGCCAAGCTGCATGGGTCCTAGTGCCCTTCCCTTGGACAACATCGGTGGCGTGGAGAGGGGAAGGCTTGCAGCTTGGGCAACTACTGGTCTCCCATACAACCCTGCCCAGGCCTGCACCCTGGAAACCTTCCAAGGCACAAATCCATGGTCTCACGAGACTAACAGATGCCTATTATTATTCCCATCTATCTCCCTCTCTCCCTCCTTAGACCCAGTCTCCATCTCTCCCGTCCATCTGTCTCCCTCCCTCTTTCCGCCCATCACACCCCCACCCCAGACGTTGAAATACTGACTGTACAACCGGGCATCACCTTGGCCATTTCGAGAATCAATCCCATGCCCATTCCCAGGATTAACACAGTACAGCCAGGAATGGGATGAGGGAAAGAATTCAACACCCGTTCCCAGGATTATCCCAGCACAACTGTGAAGGGGGTGAGGAAGAGGATCCCATACCAATTCCCCAGCTTGTCCCGGATGGCCACGGAGCGGCTGGGGGAAAGGATCCCATACCAATTCCCCAGCTTGTCCCGGATGGCCACGGAGCGGCTGGGGGAAAGGATCCCATACCAATTCCCCAGCTTGTCCCGGATGGCCACGGAGCGGCTGGGGGAAAGGATCCCATACCAATTCCCCAGCTTGTCCCGGATGGCCACGGAGCGGCTGGAGGAAGAGGATCCCATACCAATTCCCCAGCTTGTCCCGGATGGCCACGGAGCGGCTGGGGGAAAGGATCCCATACCAATTCCCCAGCTTGTCCCGGATGGCCACGGAGCGGCTGGGGGAAAGGATCCCATACCAATTCCCCAGCTTGTCCCGGATGGCCACGGAGCGGCTGGGGGAAAGGATCCCATACCAATTCCCCAGCTTGTCCCGGATGGCCACGGAGCGGCTGGGGGAAAGGATCCCATACCAATTCCCCAGCTTGTCCCGGATGGCCACGGAGCGGCTGGGGGAAAGATCACACTGACTCTACTCAGTCCTCCGCTACGCAGTACATTTCACTGGAAGGGGGGAGGGAACAGAGAGGGAAGAGGCAGAGGGGGAAGAGAGAGTGAGAGGAGAGAGGGAGAGGGAAAGAAAGAGGGAGGGGAAAGTGGGGACAGAAGGAGATGGGAAAGAGAGAGGGAAGGGGAGAGATAGGGAGACGGTGGAGAACAAGGGAGAGCGCAGGATCTTCTGCTTGCCTAGTACAGCCTCTCACCATCAACCCGACTGTGCCTGTACACTCACTGGGATGGTACATCTACAAGGTATGACTGACTCCCTTCTCTCCCACCCTTCCTCCCTCCATGCTCACACATCCGCACTCCTTTACTATCTCCAGCCCTGTTCCCCATCAGACTGTGTTTGGGATCAGACTGTGCCTAGATTCAGACTGTGTTTGGGATCAGACTGCAGCTGAGATCTGACTGTGGTTGGAATCAGACTGTGCCCAGGATCAGTCTGTACCCAGGATGAGACTGTGTTTGGGATCAGTGCGGTTGGAATCAGGCTGTGACTGGTATCAGATGTGCCTGGGATCAGCCCGTACCCAAGATGTGACTATGATTGGGATCAGACTGTGACTGGGATCAGATGTGCCTGGGATCAGCCCGTACCCAAGATGTGACTATGATTGGGATCAGACTGTGGCTGGGATCAGACTTTTCCTGGGAACGGATCATGCTCTGAGCAGGGACTAGGACCCGTGGGATGGCTCACTAACACCCCCCCACCTATCCTACAAACCTCTTATTGTGACACCCATAGCCCTACCATCCTACCATCCGAGGTAACAGCTCGGGAACAGCAGTGAGACACAGGTGTGTGTGTGTGTGTGTGTGTGAGAGTGTGTGTGTGAGTGTGTTTCTGTGAGAGAGAGAGAGAGAGAGAGAGAGAGAGAGAGAGAGAGGGAAGGAAGTGGCGGGCGGTGTGTGTGCCTGATTAGGGTTGCGGGAAAGTCCCGTTGCCACAGCTTGGGCCAGCACAGCGGGTGTCTCTCCAAGCGAGCAAGGCGGCACACACACACATGACTTCTTGTAAAAGAACACACACACCAGCACTAGTAGTAAACAATTCAGTTAACCCATCCCTGACCTAACACAGGAACAATGCTTCCACGCACTAGTGCATTCGACTCTCCTCCCACTCTGTAAGCCACCCTGAACCGTCAACCTGGGACAATACCCAGCCCTTCCTACACGCCACTGTGCCTGACCATGCCAGTGTGTGAAAGTGCGTGGAGGGAGCTTCATTGTGTCAAACCCCCCGAGTGTGTGATAGGAGATTGTGGAGGGAGCTTCACTGAGTCCAACCCCCCGATTGTGTGATAGGAGACAGTGGAGGGGATTCACTGTGTCCAACCCCCCGAGTGTGTGATAGGAGAGTGTGGAGGGAGCTTCACTATGTCAAACCCCCCGAGTGTGTGATAGGAGAGTGTGGAGGGGATTCACTGTGTCCAACCCCACGAGTGTGTGATAGGAGAGTGTGGAGGGGCTTCACTGTGTCCAACGCCCGAGTGTGTGATAGGAGAGTGTGGAGGGAGCTTCACTGTGTCCAACCCCCCGAGTGTGTGATAGGAGAGTGTGGAGGGGCTTCACAGTGTCCAGCACCCCCCCGAGTATGTGATAGGAGAGTGTGGAGGGGCTTCACTGTGTCCAACCCCCCCGAGTGTGTGATAGGAGAGTGTGGAGGGGATTCACTGTGTCCAAACCCCCGAGTGTGCGATAGGAGAGTGTGGAGGGGCTTCACAGTGTCCAGCACCCCCCCGAGTATGTGATAGGAGAGTGTGGAGGGGCTTCACTGTGTCCAACCCCCCCGAGTGTGTGATAGGAGAGTGTGGAGGGGATTCACTGTGTCCAACCCCCCGAGTGTGTGATAGGAGATCATGGAGGGGCTTCACTGTGTCCAACCCCCCCCCGAGTGTGTGATAGGAGAGTGTGGAGGGGATTCACTGTGTCCAACACCCCGAGTGTGTGATAGGAGATTGTGGAGGGGCTTCACTGTGTCCAACCCTTCCCGAGTGTGTGATAGGAGAGAACGGAGGGAGCTTCACTGTGTCCAACCCCCCGAGTGTGTGATAGGAGAGTGTGGAGGGAGTTTCACTGTGTCCAACCCCCCGACTGTGTGATAGGAGAGTGTGGAGGGGCTTCACTGTGTCCAACCCCCCGAGTGTGTGATAGGAGAGTGTGGAGGGGCTTCACTGTGTCCAACCCCCCGAGTGTGTGATAGGAGAGTGTGGAGGGGATTCACTGTGTCCAACCCCCCGAGTGTGTGATAGGAGAGTGTGGAGGGAGCTTCACTGTGTCCAACCCCCCGAGTGTGTGATAGGAGAGTGTGGAGGGGCTTCACTGTGTCCAACCCCCCGAGTGTGTGATAGGAGAGTGTGGAGGGGCTTCACTGTGTCCAACCCCCCCGAGTGTGTGATAGGAGAGTGTGGAGGGGCTTCACTGTGTCCAACCCCCCGAGTGTGTGATAGGAGAGTGTGGAGGGGATGCACTGTGTCCAACCCCCCGAGTGTGTGATAGGAGAGTGTGGAGGGGCTTCACTGTGTCCAACCCCCCGAGTGTGTGATAGGAGAGTGTGGAGGGAGCTTCACTGTATCCAACCCTCCGAGTGTGTGATAGGAGAGTGTGGAGGGGCTACACTGTGTCCAACCCCGCGAGTGTGTGATAGGAGAGTGTGGAGGGAGCTTCACTGTGTCCAACCCCCCGAGTGTGTGATAGGAGAGTGTGGAGGGGCTTCACTGTGTCCAACCCCCCTAGTGTGTGATAGGAGAGTGTGGAGGGGCTTCACTGTGTCCAACCCCCCGAGTGTGTGATAGGAGAGTGTGGAGGGGCTTCACTGTGTCCAACCCCCCGAGTGTGTGATAGGAGAGTGTGGAGGGGCTTCACTGTGCCCAACCCCCCGAGTGTGCGATAGGAGAGTGTGGAGGGGCTTCACTGTGTCCAACCCCCCGAGTGTATGATAGGAGAGTGTGGAGGGGCTTCACTGTGTCCAACCCCCCGAGTGTGTGATAGGAGAGTGTGGAGGGAGCTTCAGTGTGTCCAACCCCCCCGTGGGTGTGATAGGAGAGTACGGAGGGAGCTTAACTGTGTCCAACCACCGAGTGTGTGATAGGAGAGAGTGGAGGGGCTTCACTGTGTCCAAACCCTCGAGTGTGTGATAGGACAGTGTGGAGGGGCTTCACTGTGTCCAACCCCCCGAGTGTGTCATAGGAGAGAGTGGAGGGGCTTCACTGTGTCCAACCCCCCCGAGTGTGTGATAGGAGAGTGTGGAGGGGCTTCACTGTGTCCAACCCCCCGAGTGTGTGATAGGAGAGTGTGGAGGGGCTTCACTGTGTCCAACCCCTCGAGTGTGTGATAGGAGAGTGTGGAGGGAGCTTCACTGTGTCAAACCCCCCGAGTGTGTGATAGGAGAGTGTGGAGGGAGCTTCACTGTGTCCAACCCCCCCGAGTGTGTGATAGGAGAGTGTGGAGGGGCTTCACTGTGTCCAACCCCCCCGAGTGTGTGATAGGAGAGTGTGGAGGGGCTTCACTGTGTCCAACCCCCCGAGTGTGTGATAGGAGAGTGTGGAGGGACTTCACTGTGTCCAACCCCTCGAGTGTGTGATAGGAGAGTGTGGAGGGAGCTTCACTGTGTCAAACCCCCCGAGTGTGTGATAGGAGAGTGTGGAGGGAGCTTCACTGTGTCCAACCCCCCGAGTGTGTGATAGGAGAGTGTGGAGGGAGCTTCACTGTGTCAAACCCCCCGAGTGTGTGATAGGAGAGTGTGGAGGGAGCTTCACTGTGTCCAACCCCCCCGAGTGTGTGATAGGAGACAGTGGAGGGGCTTCACTGTGTCCAACCCCCCGAGTGTGTGATAGGAGAGTGTGGAGGGGCTTCACTGTGTCCAACCCCCCCAGTGCGTGATAGGAGAGTGTGGAGGGGATTCACTGTGTCCAACCCCTCGAGTGTGTGATAGGAGAGTGTGGAGGGAGCTTCACTGTGTCCAACCCCCCGAGTGTGTGATAGGAGAGTGTGGAGGGAGCTTCACTGTGTCCAACCCCCCCGAGTGTGTGATAGGAGACAGTGGAGGGGCTTCACTGTGTCCAACCCCCCGAGTGTGTGATAGGAGAGTGCGGAGGGAGCTTCACTGTGTCCAAACCCCCGAGTGTGTGATAGGAGAGTGTGGAGGGGCTTCACTGTGCCCAACCCCCCCAGTGCGTGATAGGAGAGTGTGGAGGGAGCTTCACTGTGTCCAAACCCCCGAGTGTGTGATAGGAGACAGTGGAGGGGCTTCACTGTGTCCAACCCCCCGAGTGTGTGATAGGAGAGTGTGGAGGGAGCTTCACTGTGTCCAACCCCCCCGAGTGTGTGATAGGAGAGTGTGGAGGGGCTTCACTGTGCCCAACCCCCCGAGTGTGTGATAGGAGAGTGTGGAGGGGCTTCACTGTGCCCAACCCCCCGAGTGCGTGATAGGAGAGTGTGGAGGGAGCTTCACTGTGTCCAGCACCCCCCCGAGTGTGCGATAGGAGAGTGTGGAGGGAGCTTCACTGTGTCCAACCCCCCCGAGTGTGTGATAGGAGAGTGTGGAGGGGCTTCACTGTGCCCAACCCCCCGAGTGCGTGATAGGAGAGTGTGGAGGGAGCTTCACTGTGTCCAGCACCCCCCCGAGTGTGCGATAGGAGAGTGTGGAGGGAGCTTCACTGTGTCCAACCCCCCCAGTGCGTGATAGGAGAGTGTGGAGGGAGCTTCACTGTGTCCAAACCCCCGAGTGTGTGATAGGAGAGTGTGGAGGGGCTTCACTGTGTCCAACCCCCCGAGTGTGTGATAGGAGAGTGTGGAGGGAGCTTCACTGTGTCCAACCCCCCAAGTGTGTGATAGGAGAGTGTGGAGGGAGCTTCACTGTGTCCAACCCCCCGAGTGTGTGATAGGAGAGTGTGGAGGGGCTTCACTGTGTCCAACCCCCCTAGTGTGTGATAGGAGAGTGTGGAGGGGCTTCACTGTGTCCAACCCCCCGAGTGTGTGATAGGAGAGTGTGGAGGGGCTTCACTGTGTCCAACCCCCCGAGTGTGTGATAGGAGAGTGTGGAGGGGCTTCACTGTGTCCAACCCCCCGAGTGTGTGATAGGTGAGTGTGGAGGGGCTTCACTGTCCAACCCCCCGAGTGTGTGATAGGAGAGTGTGGAGGGGCTTCACTGTGTCCAACCCCCCGAGTGTGTGATAGGTGAGTGTCGAGGGGCTTCACTGTGTCCAACACCCGAGTGTGTGATAAGAGAGTGTGGAGGGGCTTCACTGTGTCAAACCCCCCGAGTGTGTGATAGGAGAGTGTGGAGGGGCTTCACTGTGTCCAACCCCCCGAGTGTGTGATAGGAGAGTGTGGAGGGGCTTCACTGTGTCCAACCCCCCGAGTGTGTGATAGGAGAGTGTGGAGGGGCTTCACTGTGTCAAACCCCCCGAGTGTGTGATAGGAGAGTGTGGAGGGGCTTCACTGTGCCCAACCCCTCGAGTGTGTGATAGGAGAGTGTGGAGGGGCTTCACTGTGTCCAACCCCCCGAGTGTGTGATAGGAGAGTGTGGAGGGGCTTCACTGTGTCCAACCCCCCGAGTGTGTGATAGGAGAGTGTGGAGGGGCTTCACTGTGTCCAACCCCCCGAGTGTGTGATAGGAGAGTGTGGAGGGGATTCACTGTGTCCAACCCCCCGAGTGTGTGATAGGAGAGTGTGGAGGGAGCTTCACTGTGTCCAACCCCCCGAGTGTGTGATAGGAGAGTGTGGAGGGGCTTCACTGTGTCCAACCCCCCGAGTGTGTGATAGGAGAGTGTGGAGGGGCTTCACTGTGTCCAACCCCCCCGAGTGTGTGATAGGAGAGTGTGGAGGGGCTTCACTGTGTCCAACCCCCCGAGTGTGTGATAGGAGAGTGTGGAGGGGATGCACTGTGTCCAACCCCCCGAGTGTGTGATAGGAGAGTGTGGAGGGGCTTCACTGTGTCCAACCCCCCGAGTGTGTGATAGGAGAGTGTGGAGGGGCTTCACTGTGTCCAACCCCCCCGAGTGTGTGATAGGAGAGTGTGGAGGGGCTTCACTGTGTCCAACCCCCCGAGTGTGTGATAGGAGAGTGTGGAGGGGATGCACTGTGTCCAACCCCCCGAGTGTGTGATAGGAGAGTGTGGAGGGGCTTCACTGTGTCCAACCCCCCGAGTGTGTGATAGGAGAGTGTGGAGGGAGCTTCACTGTATCCAACCCTCCGAGTGTGTGATAGGAGAGTGTGGAGGGAGCTTCACTGTGTCCAACCCCCCGAGTGTGTGATAGGAGAGTGTGGAGGGGCTTCACTGTGTCCAACCCCCCTAGTGTGTGATAGGAGAGTGTGGAGGGGCTTCACTGTGTCCAACCCCCCGAGTGTGTGATAGGAGAGTGTGGAGGGGCTTCACTGTGTCCAACCCCCCGAGTGTGTGATAGGAGAGTGTGGTGGGGCTTCACTGTGCCCAACCCCCCGAGTGTGTGAATAGAGAGTGTGGAGGGGCTTCACTGTGTCCAACCCCCCGAGTGTATGATAGGAGAGTGTGGAGGGGCTTCACTGTGTCCAACCCCCCGAGTGTGTGATAGGAGAGTGTGGAGGGAGCTTCAGTGTGTCCAACCCCCCCGAGGGTGTGATAGGAGAGTACGGAGGGAGCTTAACTGTGTCCAACCACCGAGTGTGTGATAGGAGAGTGTGGAGGGGCTTCACTGTGTCCAACCCCTCGAGTGTGTGATAGGACAGTGTGGAGGGGCTTCACTGTGTCCAACCCCCCGAGTGTGTCATAGGAGAGTGTGGAGGGGCTTCACTGTGTCCAACCCCCCCGAGTGTGTGATAGGAGAGTGTGGAGGGGCTTCACTGTGTCCAACCCCCCGAGTGTGTGATAGGAGAGTGTGGAGGGGCTTCACTGTGTCCAACCCCTCGAGTGTGTGATAGGAGAGTGTGGAGGGAGCTTCACTGTGTCAAACCCCCCGAGTGTGTGATAGGAGAGTGTGGAGGGAGCTTCACTGTGTCCAACCCCCCGAGTGTGTGATAGGAGAGTGTGGAGGGGCTTCACTGTGTCCAACCCCCCCGAGTGTGTGATAGGAGAGTGTGGAGGGGCTTCACTGTGTCCAACCCCCCGAGTGTGTGATAGGAGAGTGTGGAGGGGCTTCACTGTGTCCAACCCCTCGAGTGTGTGATAGGAGAGTGTGGAGGGAGCTTCACTGTGTCCAACCCCCCGAGTGTGTGATAGGAGATTGTGGAGGGAGCTTCACTGTGTCAAACCCCCCGAGTGTGTGATAGGAGAGTGTGGAGGGAGCTTCACTGTGTCCAACCCCCCCGAGTGTGTGATAGGAGACAGTGGAGGGGCTTCACTGTGTCCAACCCCCCGAGTGTGTGATAGGAGAGTGTGGAGGGGCTTCACTGTGTCCAACCCCCCCAGTGCGTGATAGGAGAGTGTGGAGGGGATTCACTGTGTCCAACCCCTCGAGTGTGTGATAGGAGAGTGTGGAGGGAGCTTCACTGTGTCCAACCCCCCGAGTGTGTGATAGGAGAGTGTGGAGGGAGCTTCACTGTGTCCAACCCCCCCGAGTGTGTGACAGGAGACAGTGGAGGGGCTTCACTGTGTCCAACCCCCCGAGTGTGTGATAGGAGAGTGCGGAGGGAGCTTCACTGTGTCCAAACCCCCGAGTGTGTGATAGGAGAGTGTGGAGGGGCTTCACTGTGCCCAACCCCCCCAGTGCGTGATAGGAGAGTGTGGAGGGAGCTTCACTGTGTCCAAACCCCCGAGTGTGTGATAGGAGACAGTGGAGGGGCTTCACTGTGTCCAACCCCCCGAGTGTGTAATAGGAGAGTGTGGAGGGAGCTTCACTGTGTCCAACCCCCCCGAGTGTGTGATAGGAGAGTGTGGAGGGGCTTCACTGTGCCCAACCCCCCGAGTGTGTGATAGGAGAGTGTGGAGGGGCTTCACTGTGCCCAACCCCCCGAGTGCGTGATAGGAGAGTGTGGAGGGAGCTTCACTGTGTCCAGCACCCCCCCGAGTGTGCGATAGGAGAGTGTGGAGGGAGCTTCACTGTGTCCAACCCCCCCGAGTGTGTGATAGGAGAGTGTGGAGGGGCTTCACTGTGCCCAACCCCCCGAGTGCGTGATAGGAGAGTGTGGAGGGAGCTTCACTGTGTCCAGCACCCCCCCGAGTGTGCGATAGGAGAGTGTGGAGGGAGCTTCACTGTGTCCAACCCCCCCAGTGCGTGATAGGAGAGTGTGGAGGGAGCTTCACTGCGTCCAAACCCCCGAGTGTGTGATAGGAGAGTGTGGAGGGGCTTCACTGTGTCCAACCCCCCGAGCGTGTGATAGGAGAGTGTGGAGGGAGCTTCACTGTGTCCAACCCCCCAAGTGTGTGATAGGAGAGTGTGGAGGGAGCTTCACTGTGTCCAACCCCCCGAGTGTGTGATAGGAGAGTGTGGAGGGGCTTCACTGTGTCCAACCCCCCTAGTGTGTGATAGGAGAGTGTGGAGGGGCTTCACTGTGTCCAACCCCCCGAGTGTGTGATAGGAGAGTGTGGAGGGGCTTCACTGTGTCCAACCCCCCGAGTGTGTGATAGGAGAGTGTGGAGGGGCTTCACTGTGTCCAACCCCCCGAGTGTGTGATAGGTGAGTGTGGAGGGGCTTCACTGTCCAACCCCCCGAGTGTGTGATAGGAGAGTGTGGAGGGGCTTCACTGTGTCCAACCCCCCGAGTGTGTGATAGGTGAGTGTCGAGGGGCTTCACTGTGTCCAACCCCCGAGTGTGTGATAGGAGAGTGTGGAGGGGCTTCACTGTGTCAAACCCCCCGAGTGTGTGATAGGAGAGTGTGGAGGGGCTTCACTGTGTCCAACCCCCCGAGTGTGTGATAGGAGAGTGTGGAGGGGCTTCACTGTGTCCAACCCCCCGAGTGTGTGATAGGAGAGTGTGGAGGGGCTTCACTGTGTCAAACCCCCCGAGTGTGTGATAGGAGAGTGTGGAGGGGCTTCACTGTGCCCAACCCCCCGAGTGTGTGATAGGAGAGTGTGGAGGGGCTTCACTGTGTCCAACCCCCCGAGTGTGTGATAGGAGAGTGTGGAGGGGCTTCACTGTGTCCAACCCCCCGAGTGTGTGATAGGAGAGTGTGGAGGGAGCTTCACTGTGTCCAACCCCCCGAGTGTGTGATAGGAGAGTGTGGAGGGGCTTCACTGTGCCCAACCCCCCGAGTGTGTGATAGGAGAGTGTGGAGGGGCTTCACTGTGTCCAAGCCCACGTTTGAGTGATAGGAGAGTGTGGAGGGAGCTTCAGTGTGTCCAACCCCCCCCCGAGGGTGTGATAGGAGAGTACGGAGGGAGCTTAACTGTGTCCAACCCCCGAGTGTGTGATAGGAGAGTGTGGAGGGGCTTCACTGTGCCCAACCCCCCGAGTGTGTGATAGGAGAGTGTGGAGGGGCTTCACTGTGCCCAACCCCCCGAGTGTGTGATAGGAGAGTGTGGAGGGGCTTCACTGTGCCCAACCCCCCGAGTGTGTGATAGGAGAGTGTGGAGGGGATTCACTGTGTCCAACCCCCCGAGTGTGTGATAGGAGAGTGTGGAGGGGCTTCACTGTGTCCAACGCCCGAGTGTGTGATAGGAGAGTGTGGAGGGAGCTTCACTGTGTCCAACCCCCCGAGTGTGTGATAGGAGAGTCTGGAGGGGCTTCACTGTGTCCAACCCCCCGAGTGTGTGATAGGAGAGTGTGGAGGGGCTTCACTGTGTCCAACGCCCGAGTGTGTGATAGGAGAGTGTGGAGGGAGCTTCACTGTGTCCAACCCCCCGAGTGTGTGATAGGAGAGTGTGGAGGGGCTTCACTGTGTCCAAACCCCCGAGTGTGTGATAGGAGTGTGTGGAGGGGCTTCACTGTGTCCAACCCCCCTGAGTGTGAGATAGGAGATTGTGGAGGGGCTTCACTGTGTCCAACCCCCCGAGTGTGTGATAGGAGAGTGTGGAGGGAGCTTCACTGTGTCCAACCCCCCCCGAGTGTGTGATAGGAGAGTGTGGAGGGAGCTTCACTGTGTCCAACCCCCCGAGTGTGCGATAGGAGAGTGTGGAGGGGCTTCACAGTGTCCAGCACCCCCCCGAGTATGTGATAGGAGAGTGTGGAGGGGCTTCACTGTGTCCAACCCCCCCGAGTGTGTGATTGGAGACTGTGGAGGGGATTCACTGTGTCCAACCCCCCGAGTGTGTGATAGGAGAGTGTGGAGGGGCTTCACTGTGTCCAACCCCCCGAGTGTGTGATAGGAGAGTGTGGAGGGGCTTCACTGTGTCCAACCCTCCGAGTGTGTGATAGGAGAGTGTGGAGGGAGCTTCACTGTGTCCAAACCCCCGAGTGTGTGATAGGAGAGTGTGGAGGGGCTTCACTGTGTCCAACCCCCCGAGTGTGTGATAGGAGACAGTGGAGGGGCTTCACTGTGTCCAGCACCCCCCCGAGTGTGTGATAGGAGAGTGTGGAGGGGCTTCACTGTGCCCAACCCCCCGAGTGTGTGATAGGAGATTGCGGAGGGAGTTTAAATGTGTCCAACCCCCCTAGTGAGTAATAGGAGAGTGTGGAGGGAGCTTCACAGTGTCCAATCCCCCCAATGCGTGATAGGAGAGTGTGGAGGAAGCTTCACTGTGTCCAACCCCCCGAGTGTGTGATAGGAGACAGTGGAGGGGCTTCACTGTGTCCAACCCCCCGAGTGTGTGATAGGAGAGTGCGGAGGGAGCTTCACTGTGTCCAAACCCCCGAGTGTGTGATAGGAGAGTGTGGAGGGGCTTCACTGTGCCCAACCCCCCCAGTGCGTGATAGGAGAGTGTGGAGGGAGCTTCACTGTGTCCAACCCCCCGAGTGTGCGATAGGAGAGTGTGGAGGGGCTTCACAGTGTCCAGCACCCCCCCGAGTATGTGATAGGAGAGTGTGGAGGGGCTTCACTGTGTCCAACCCCCCCGAGTGTGTGATAGGAGACTGTGGAGGGGATTCACTGTGTCCAACCCCCCGAGTGTGTGATAGGAGATCATGGAGGGGCTTCACTGTGTCCAACCCCCCCCGAGTGTGTGATAGGAGAGTGTGGAGGGGATTCACTGTGTCCAACCCCCCGAGTGTGTGATAGGAGATTGTGGAGGGGCTTCACTGTGTCCAACCCCCCCCCGAGTGTGTGATAGGAGAGAACGGAGGGAGCTTCACTGTGTCCAACCCCCCGAGTGTGTGATAGGAGAGTGTGGAGGGGATTCACTGTGTCCAGCACCCCCCTGAGTGTGTGATAGGAGATTGTGGAGGGAGTTTCACTGTGTCCAACCCCCCGACTGTGTGATAGGAGAGTGTGGAGGGGCTTCACTGTGTCCAACCCCCCGAGTGTGTGATAGGAGAGTGTGGAGGGGCTTCACTGTGTCCAACCCCCCGAGTGTGTGATAGGAGAGTGTGGAGGGGATTCACTGTGTCCAACCCCCCGAGTGTGTGATAGGAGAGTGTGGAGGGAGCTTCACTGTGTCCAACCCCCCGAGTGTGTGATAGGAGAGTGTGGAGGGGCTTCACTGTGCCCAACCCCCCAAGTGTGTGATAGGAGAGTGTGGAGGGGCTTCACTGTGTCCAACCCCCCCGAGTGTGTGATAGGAGAGTGTGGAGGGGCTTCACTGTGTCCAACCCCCCGAGTGTGTGATAGGAGAGTGTGGAGGGGATGCACTGTGTCCAACCCCCCGAGTGTGTGATAGGAGAGTGTGGAGGGGCTACACTGTGTCCAACCCCCCGAGTGTGTGATAGGAGAGAGTGGAGGGGCTTCACTGTGTCCAACCCCCCGAGTGTGTGATACGAGAGTGTGGAGGGGCTTCACTGTGTCCAACCCCCCTAGTGTGTGATAGGAGAGTGTGGAGGGGCTTCACTGTGTCCAACCCCTCGAGTGTGTGATAGGAGAGTGTGGAGGGGCTTCACTGTGTCCAACCCCCCGAGTGTGTGATAGGAGAGTGTGGAGGGGCTTCACTGTGCCCAACCCCCCGAGTGTGTGATAGGAGAGTGTGGAGGGGCTTCACTGTGTCCAACCCCCCGAGTGTGTGATAGGAGAGTGTGGAGGGGCTTCACTGTGTCCAACCCCCCGAGTGTGTGATAGGAGAGTGTGGAGGGGCTTCACTGTGTCCAACCCTCCGAGTGTGTGATAGGAGAGTGTGGAGGGAGCTTCACTGTGTCCAAACCCCCGAGTGTGTGATAGGAGAGTGTGGAGGGGCTTCACTGTGTCCAACCCCCCGAGTGTGTGATAGGAGACAGTGGAGGGGCTTCACTGTGTCCAGCACCCCCCCGAGTGTGTGATAGGAGAGTGTGGAGGGGCTTCACTGTGCCCAACCCCCCGAGTGTGTGATAGGAGATTGCGGAGGGAGTTTAAATGTGTCCAACCCCCCTAGTGAGTAATAGGAGAGTGTGGAGGGAGCTTCACAGTGTCCAATCCCCCCAATGCGTGATAGGAGAGTGTGGAGGGAGCTTCACTGTGTCCAACCCCCCGAGTGTGTGATAGGAGACAGTGGAGGGGCTTCACTGTGTCCAACCCCCCGAGTGTGTGATAGGAGAGTGCGGAGGGAGCTTCACTGTGTCCAAACCCCCGAGTGTGTGATAGGAGAGTGTGGAGGGGCTTCACTGTGCCCAACCCCCCCAGTGCGTGATAGGAGAGTGTGGAGGGAGCTTCACTGTGTCCAACCCCCCGAGTGTGCGATAGGAGAGTGTGGAGGGGCTTCACAGTGTCCAGCACCCCCCCGAGTATGTGATAGGAGAGTGTGGAGGGGCTTCACTGTGTCCAACCCCCCCGAGTGTGTGATAGGAGACTGTGGAGGGGATTCACTGTGTCCAACCCCCCGAGTGTGTGATAGGAGATCATGGAGGGGCTTCACTGTGTCCAACCCCCCCCGAGTGTGTGATAGGAGAGTGTGGAGGGGATTCACTGTGTCCAACCCCCCGAGTGTGTGATAGGAGATTGTGGAGGGGCTTCACTGTGTCCAACCCCCCCCCGAGTGTGTGATAGGAGAGAACGGAGGGAGCTTCACTGTGTCCAACCCCCCGAGTGTGTGATAGGAGAGTGTGGAGGGGCTTCACTGTGTCCAGCACCCCCCTGAGTGTGTGATAGGAGATTGTGGAGGGAGTTTCACTGTGTCCAACCCCCCGACTGTGTGATAGGAGAGTGTGGAGGGGCTTCACTGTGTCCAACCCCCCGAGTGTGTGATAGGAGAGTGTGGAGGGGCTTCACTGTGTCCAACCCCCCGAGTGTGTGATAGGAGAGTGTGGATTGGATTCACTGTGTCCAACCCCCCGAGTGTGTGATAGGAGAGTGTGGAGGGAGCTTCACTGTGTCCAACCCCCCGAGTGTGTGATAGGAGAGTGTGGAGGGGCTTCACTGTGTCCAACCCCCCGAGTGTGTGATAGGAGAGTGTGGAGGGGCTTCACTGTGTCCAACCCCCCCGAGTGTGTGATAGGAGAGTGTGGAGGGGCTTCACTGTGTCCAACCCCCCGAGTGTGTGATAGGAGAGTGTGGAGGGGATGCACTGTGTCCAACCCCCCGAGTGTGTGATAGGAGAGTGTGGAGGGGCTACACTGTGTCCAACCCCCCGAGTGTGTGATAGGAGAGAGTGGAGGGGCTTCACTGTGTCCAACCCCCCGAGTGTGTGATACGAGAGTGTGGAGGGGCTTCACTGTGTCCAACCCCCCTAGTGTGTGATAGGAGAGTGAGGAGGGGCTTCACTGTGTCCAACCCCCCGAGTGTGTGATAGGAGAGTGTGGAGGGGCTTCACTGTGTCCAACCCCCCGAGTGTGTGATAGGAGAGTGTGGAGGGGCTTCACTGTGCCCAACCCCCCGAGTGTGTGATAGGAGAGTGTGGAGGGGCTTCACTGTGTCCAACCCCCCGAGTGTGTGATAGGAGAGTGTGGAGGGGCTTCACTGTGTCCAACCCCCCGAGTGTGTGATAGGAGAGTGTGGAGGGAGCTTCAGTGTGTCCAACCCCCCCGAGGGTGTGATAGGAGAGTACGGAGGGAGCTTAACTGTGTCCAACCACCGAGTGTGTGATAGGAGAGTGTGGAGGGGCTTCACTGTGTCCAACCCCTCGAGTGTGTGATAGGACAGTGTGGAGGGGCTTCACTGTGTCCAACCCCCGAGTGTGTCATAGTAGAGTGTGGAGGGGCTTCACTGTGTCCAACCCCTCGAGTGTGTGATAGGAGAGTGTGGAGGGAGCTTCACTGTGTCAAACCCCCCGAGTGTGTGATAGGAGAGTGTGGAGGGAGCTTCACTGTGTCCAACCCCCGAGTGTGTGATAGGAGAGTGTGGAGGGGCTTCACTGTGTCCAACCCCCCCGAGTGTGTGATAGGAGAGTGTGGAGGGGCTTCACTGTGTCCAACCCCCCGAGTGTGTGATAGGAGAGTGTGGAGGGGCTTCACTGTGTCCAACCCCTCGAGTGTGTGATAGGAGAGTGTGGAGGGAGCTTCACTGTGTCAAACCCCCCGAGTGTGTGATAGGAGAGTGTGGAGGGAGCTTCACTGTGTCCAACCCCCCGAGTGTGTGATAGGAGAGTGTGGAGGGAGCTTCACTGTGTCAAACCCCCCGAGTGTGTGATAGGAGAGTGTGGAGGGAGCTTCACTATGTCCAACCCCCGCGAGTGTGTGATAGGAGACAGTGGAGGGGCTTCACTGTGTCCAACCCCCCGAGTGTGTGATAGGAGAGTGTGGAGGGGCTTCACTGTGTCCACCCCCCCCAGTGCGTGATAGGAGAGTGTGGAGGGGATTCACTGTGTCCAACCCCTCGAGTGTGTGATAGGAGAGTGTGGAGGGAGCTTCACTGTGTCCAACCCCCCGAGTGTGTGATAGGAGAGTGTGGAGGGAGCTTCACTGTGTCCAACCCCCCCCGAGTGTGTGATAGGAGACAGTGGAGGGGCTTCACTGTGTCCAACCCCCCGAGTGTGTGATAGGAGAGTGCGGAGGGAGCTTCACTGTGTCCAAACACCCGAGTGTGTGATAGGAGAGTGTGGAGGGGCTTCACTGTGCCCAACCCCCCCAGTGCGTGATAGGAGAGTGTGGAGGGAGCTTCACTGTGTCCAAACCCCCGAGTGTGTGATAGGAGACAGTGGAGGGGCTTCACTGTGTCCAACCCCCCGAGTGTGTGATAGGAGAGTGTGGAGGGAGCTTCACTGTGTCCAACCCCCCCAGTGCGTGATAGGAGAGTGTGGAGGGAGCTTCACTGTGTCCAGAACCCCCCCGAGTGTGCGATAGGAGAGTGTGGAGGGAGCTTCACTGTGTCCAACCCCCCCAGTGCGTGATAGGAGAGTGTGGAGGGAGCTTCACTGTGTCCAAACCCCCGAGTGTGTGATAGGAGAGTGTGGAGGGGCTTCACTGTGTCCAACCCCCCGAGTGTGTGATAGGAGAGTGTGGAGGGAGCTTCACTGTGTCCAACCCCCCGAGTGTGTGATAGGAGAGTGTGGAGGGAGCTTCACTGTGTCCAACCCCCCGAGTGTGTGATAGGAGAGTGTGGAGGGGATTCACTGTGTCCAACCTCCCCGAGTGTGTGATAGGAGAGTGTGGAGGGGCTTCACTGTGTCCAACCCCCCGAGTGTGTGATAGGAGAGTGTGGAGGGGCTTCACTGTGTCCAACCCCCCGAGTGTGTGATAGGAGAGTGTGGAGGGGCTTCACTGTGTCCAACCCCCCGAGTGTGTGATAGGTGAGTGTGGAGGGGCTTCACTGTCCAACCCCCCCGAGTGTGTGATAGGAGAGTGTGGAGGGGCTTCACTGTGTCCAACCCCCCGAGTGTGTGATAGGTGAGTGTCGAGGGGCTTCACTGTGTCCAACCCCCCGAGTGTGTGATAGGAGAGTGTGGAGGGGCTTCACTGTGTCCAACCCCCCGAGTGTGTGATAGGAGAGTGTGGAGGGAGCTTCACTGTATCCAACCCCCCGAGTGTGTGATAGGAGAGTGTGGAGGGAGCTTCACTGTGTCCAACCCCCCGAGTGTGTGATAGGAGAGTGTGGAGGGAGCTTCACTGTATCCAACCCCCCGAGTGTGTGATAGGAGAGTGTGGAGGGAGCTTCACTGTGTCCAACCCCCCCGAGTGCGTGATAGGAGAGTGTGGAGGGAGCTTCACAGTGTCCAACCCCCCGAGTGTGTGATAGGAGAGTGTGGAGGGGCTTCACTGTGTCCAACCCCCCGAGTGTGTGATAGGAGAGTGTGGAGGGGCTTCACTGTGTCCAACCCCCCGAGTGTGTGATAGGAGAGTGTGGAGGGAGCTTCACTGTGTCCAACCCCCCGAGTGTGTGATAGGAGAGTGTGGAGGGAGCTTCACTGTGTCCAACCCCCCGAGTGTGTGATAGGAGAGTGTGGAGGGGCTTCACAGTGTCCAACCCCCCGAGTGTGTGATAGGAGAGTGTGGAGGGGCTTCACTGTGTCCAAACCCCCGAGTGTGTGATAGGAGAGTGTGGAGGGAGCTTCACTGTGTCCAACCCCCCGAGTGTGTGATAGGAGAGTGTGGAGGGGCTTCACTGTGCCCAACCCCCCGAGTGTGTGATAGGAGAGTGTGGAGGGGCTTCACTGTGCCCAACCCCCCGAGTGTGTGATAGGAGAGTGTGGAGGGGCTTCACTGTGCCCAACCCCCCGAGTGTGTGATAGGAGAGTGTGGAGGGGCTTCACTGTGCCCAACCCCCCGAGTGTGTGATAGGAGAATGTGGAGGGGCTTCACTGTGCCCAACCCCCCGAGTGTGTGATAGGAGAGTGTGGAGGGGCTTCACTGTGCCCAACCCCCCGAGTGTGTGATAGGAGAGTGTGGAGGGGCTTCACTGTGCCCAACCCCCCAAGTGTATGATAGGAGAGAGTGGGGGGCTTCACTGTGCCCAACCCCCCGAGTGTGTGATAGGAGAGTGTGGAGGGGCTTCACTGTGTCCAACCCCCCGAGTGTGTGATAGGAGAGTGTGGAGGGGCTTCACTGTGTCCAACGCCCGAGTGTGTGATAGGAGAGTGTGGAGGGGCTTCACTGTGTCCAACCCCCCGAGTGTGTGATAGGAGAGTGTGGAGGGGCTTCACTGTGTCCAAACCCCCGAGTGTGTGATAGGAGTGTGTGGAGGGGCTTCACTGTGTCCAACCCCCCGAGTGTGTGATAGGAGAGTGTGGAGGGAGCTTCACTGTGTCCAACCCCCCGAGTGTGTGATAGGAGAGTGTGGAGGGGCTTCACTGTGTCCAACCCCCCGAGTGTGTGATAGGAGAGTGTGGAGGGGCTTCACTGTGTCCAAACCCCCGAGTGTGTGATAGGAGAGTGTGGAGGGGATTCACTGTGTCCAGCCCCCCGAGTGTGTGATAGGAGAGTGTGGAGGGGCTTCACTGTGTCCAAACCCCCGAGTGTGTGATGGAGAGTGTGGAGGGGCTTCACTGTGTCCAACCCCCCGAGTGTGTGATAGGTGAGTGTGGAGGGGATTCACTGTGCCCAACCCCCCGAGTGTGTGATAGGAGAGTGTGGAGGGGCTTCACTGTGTCCAACCCCCCGAGTGTGTGATAGGAGAGTGTGGAGGGAGCTTCACAGTGTCCAACCCCCCCGAGTGTGTGATAGGAGAGTGTGGAGGGGCTTCACTGTGTCCAACCCACCGAGTGCGTGATAGGAGAGTGTGGAGGGAGCTTCACTGTGTCCAACCCTCCGAGTGTGTGATAGGAGAGTGTGGAGGGAGCTTCACTGTGTCCAACCCTCCGAGTGTGTGATAGGAGAGTGTGGAGGGAGCTTCACTGTGTCCAACCCCCCGAGTGTGTGATAGGAGAGTACGGAGGGGCTTCACTGTGTCCAACCCCCCGAGTGTGTGATAGGAGAGTGTGGAGGGGCTTCACTGTGTCCAACCCCCCGAGTGTGTGATAGGAGAGTGTGGAGGGGCTTCACTGTGCCCAACCCCCCGAGTGTGTGATAGGAGAGTGTGGAGGGAGCTTCACTGTGTCCAACCCCCCGAGTGTGTGATAGGAGAGTGTGGAGGGGCTGCACTGTGTCCAACCCCCCCGAGTGTGTGATAGGAGAGTGTGGAGGGAGCTTCACAGTGTCCAACCCCCCCGAGTGTGTGATAGGAGAGTGTGGAGGAGCTTCACTGTGTCCAACCCCCCCGAGTGTGTGATAGGAGAGTGTGGAGGAGCTTCACTGTGTCCAACCCCCCCGAGTGTGTGATAGGAGAATGTGGAGGAGCTTCACTGTGTCCAACCCCCCGAGTGTGTGATAGGAGAGTGTGGAGGGGATTCACTGTGTTAAACCCCCCGAATGTGTGATAGGAGAGTGTGGAGGGGCTTCACTGTGTCCAACCCCCCGAGAGTGTGATAGGACAGTGTGGAGGGGCTTCACTGTGTCCAACCCCCCGAGTGTGTGATAGGAGAGTATGGAGGGAGCTTCACTGTGTCCAACCCCCCGAGTGTGTGATAGGAGAGTGTGGAGGGGCTTCACTGTGTCCAACCCCCCCGAGTGTGTGATAGGAGAGTGTGGAGGAGCTTCACTGTGTCCAACCCCCCCGAGTGTGTGATAGGAGAGTGTGGAGGAGCTTCACTGTGTCCAACCCCCCCGAGTGTGTGATAGGAGAATGTGGAGGAGCTTCACTGTGTCCAACCCCCCGAGTGTGTGATAGGAGAGTGTGGAGGGGATTCACTGTGTCCAACCCCCCGAGTGTGTGATAGGAGAGTGTGGAGGGGCTTCACTGTGTCCAACCCCCCGAGTGTGTGATAGGAGAGTGTGGAGGGAGCTTCACTGTGTCCAAACCCCCGAGTGTGTGATAGGAGAGTGTGGAGGGAGCTTCACTGTGTCCAACCCCCCCGAGTGTGTGATAGGAGAGTGTGGAGGGGATTCACTGTGTCCAAACCCCCGAGTGTGTGATAGGAGAGTGTGGAGGGAGCTTCACTGTGTCCAAACCCCCGAGTGTGTGATAGGAGAGTGTGGAGGGAGTTTCACTGTGTCCAACCCCCCGAGTGTGTGATAGGAGAGTGTGGAGGGAGCTTCACTGTGTCCAACCCCCCGAGTGTGTGATAGGAGAGTGTGGAGGGAGCTTCACTGTGTCCAACCCCCCCGAGTGTGTGATAGGAGAGTGTGGAGAGGCTTCACTGTGTCCAACCCCCCGAGTGTGTGATAGGAGAGTGTGGAGGGAGCTTCACTGTATCCAACCCCCCGAGTGTGTGATAGGAGAGTGTGGAGGGGCTTCACTGTGTCCAAACCCCCGAGTGTGTGATAGGAGAGTGTGGAGGGAGCTTCACTGTGTCCAACCCCCCCCGAGTGTGTGATAGGAGAGTGTGGAGGGGCTTCACTGTGTCCAACCCCCCGACTGTGTGATAGGAGAGTGTGGAGGGAGCTTCACTGTATCCAACCCCCCGAGTGTGTGATAGGAGAGTGTGGAGGGGCTTCACTGTGTCCAAGCCCACGTTTGAGTGATAGGAGAGTGTGGAGGGAGTTTCACTGTGTCCAACCCCCCGAGTGTGTGATAGGAAAGTGTGGAGGGAGCTTCAGTGTGTCCAACCCCCCCCTCCGAGGGTGTGATAGGAGAGTGTGGAGGGGCTTCACTGTGTCCAACCCCCCGAGTGTGTGATAGGAGAGTGTGGAGGGGCTTCACTGTGTCCAAGCCCACGTTTGAGTGATAGGAGAGTGTGGAGGGAGTTTCACTGTGTCCAACCCCCCGAGTGTGTGATAGGAGAGTGTGGAGGGAGCTTCAGTGTGTCCAACCCCCCCCCGAGGGTGTGATAGGAGAGTGTGGAGGGGCTTCACTGTGTCCAACCCCCCGAGTGTGTGATAGGAGAGTGTGGAGTGAGCTTAACTGTGTCCAACCCCCGAGTGTGTGATAGGAGAGTACGGTGGGAGCTTAACTGTGTCCAACCCCACCGAGTGTGTGATAGGAGAGTACGGAGGGGCTTCACTGTGTCCAACCCCCCGAGTGTGTGATAGGAGAGTGTGGAGGGAGCTTCACTGAGTCCAACCGCCCGAGTGTGTGATAGTAGAGAGTGGAGGGGCTTCACTGTCCAACGCCCGAGTGTGTGATAGGAGAGTATGGAGGGAGCTTCACTGTGTCCAACCCCCGAGTGTGTGATAGGAGAGTGTGGAGGGGCTTCACTGTGTCCAAACCCCCGAGTGTGTGATAGGAGAGTGTGGAGGGGCTTCACTGTGTCCAAACCCCCGAGTGTGTGATAGGAGAGTGTGGAGGGGCTTCACTGTGTCCAAACCCCCGAGTGTGTGATAGGAGAGTGTGGAGGGGCTTCACTGTGTCCAACCCCCCGAGTGTGTGATAGGAGAGTGCGGAGGGAGCTTCACTGTGTCCAACCCCACGAGTGTGTGATAGGAGAGTGTGGAGGGAGCTTCACTGTGTCCAACCCCCCCCGAGTGTGTGATAGGAGAGTGTGGAGGGGCTTCACTGTGTCCAGCACCCCCCCGAGTGTGTGATAGGAGAGTGTGGAGGGAGTTTCACTGTGTCCAACCCCCCGAATGTGCGATAGGAGAGTGTGGAGGGGATTCACTGTGTCCAACCCCCCGAGTGTGTGATAGGAGAGTGTGGAGGGAGCTTCACTGTGTCCAACCCCCCCGAGTGTGTGATAGGAGAGTGTGGAGGGGCTTCACTGTGTCCAACCCCCCCGAGTGTGTGATAGGAGAGTGTGGAGGGGATTCACTGTGTCCAACCCCCCGAGTGTGTGATAGGAGAGTGTGGAGGGGCTTCACTGTGTCCAACCCCCCGAGTGTGTGATAGGAGAGTGTGGAGGGAGCTTCACTGTGTCCAACCCCCCGAGTGTGTGATAGGAGAGTGTGGAGGGAGCTTCAGAGTGTCCAACCCCCCCCCGAGGGTGTGGTAGGAGAGTACGGTGGGAGCTTAACTGTGTCCAACCCCCGAGTGTGTGATAGGAGAGTGTGGAGGGGCTTCACTGTGCCCAACCCCCCGAGTGTGTGATAGGAGAGTACGGAGGGGCTTCACTGTGTCCAACCCCCCGAGTGTGTGATAGGAGAGAGTGGAGGGGCTTCACTGTGCCCAAACCCCGAGTGTGTGATAGGAGAGTGTGGAGGGGATTCACTGTGTCCAACCCCCCGAGTGTGTGATAGGAGAGTGTGGAGTGGCTTCACTGTGTCCAACCCCCCGAGTGTGTGATAGGAGAGTGTGGAGGGAGCTTCACTGAGTCCAACCGCCCGAGTGTGTGATAGGAGAGAGTGGAGGGGCTTCACTGTCCAACGCCCGAGTGTGTGATAGGAGAGTATGGAGGGAGCTTCACTGTGTCCAACCCCCGAGTGTGTGATAGGAGAGTGTGGAGGGGCTTCACTGTGTCCAAACCCCCGAGTGTGTGATAGGAGAGTGTGGAGGGGCTTCACTGTGTCCAACCCCCCGAGTGTGTGATAGGAGAGTGTGGAGGGGCTTCACTGTGTCCAACCCCCCGAGTGTGTGATAGGAGAGTGTGGAGGGGCTTCACTGTGTCCAACCCTCCGAGTGTGTGATAGGAGAGTGTGGAGGGAGCTTCACTGTGTCCAAACCCCCGAGTGTGTGATAGGAGAGTGTTAAGGGGCTTCACTGTGTCCAACCCCCCGAGTGTGTGATAGGAGACAGTGGAGGGGCTTCACTGTGTCCAGCACCCCCCCGAGTGTGTGATAGGAGAGTGTGGAGGGGCTTCACTGTGCCCAACCCCCCGAGTGTGTGATAGGAGATTGCGGAGGGAGTTTAAATGTGTCCAACCCCCCTAGTGAGTAATAGGAGAGTGTGGAGGGAGCTTCACAGTGTCCAAACCCCCCAGTGCGTGATAGGAGAGTGTGGAGGGAGCTTCACTGTGTCCAACCCCCCGAGTGTGTGATAGGAGACAGTGGAGGGGCTTCACTGTGTCCAACCCCCCGAGTGTGTGATAGGAGAGTGCGGAGGGAGCTTCACTGTGTCCAAACCCCCGAGTGTGTGATAGGAGAGTGTGGAGGGGCTTCACTGTGCCCAACCCCCCCAGTGCGTGATAGGAGAGTGTGGAGGGAGCTTCACTGTGTCCAACCCCCGAGTCTGTGATAGGAGAGTGTGGAGGGAGCTTCACTGTGTCCAACCCCCCGAGTGTGTGATAGGAGAGTGTGGAGGGAGTTTCACTGTATCCAACACCCCGAGTGTGTGATAGGAGAGTGTGGAGGGGCTTCACTGTGTCCAACCCCCCGAGTGTGTGATAGGAGAGTGTGGAGGGGCTTCACTGTGTCCAACCCCCCGAGTGTGTGATAGGAGAGTGTGGAGGGGCTTCACTGTGTCCAACCCCCCGAGTGTGTGATAGGAGAGTGTGGAGGGGCTTCACTGTGTCCAACCCCCCGAGTGTGTGATAGGAGAGTGTGGAGGGAGCTTCACTGTGTCCAACCCCCCGAGTGTGTGATAGGAGAGTGTGGAGGGGCTTCACTGTGTCCAACCCCCCGAGTGTGTGATAGGAGAGTGTGGAGGGGCTTCACAGTGTCCAACCCCCTGAGTGTGTGATAGGAGAGTGTGGAGGGGCTTCACTGTGTCCAACCCCCTGAGTGTGTGATAGGAGAGTGTGGAGGGAGCTTCACTGTGTCCAACCCCCCGAGTGTGTGATAGGAGAGTGTGGAGGGGCTTCACTGTGTCCAACCCCCCGAGTGTGTGATAGGAGAGTGTGGAGGGGATTCACTGTGTTAAACCCCCCGAGTGTGTGATAGGAGAGTGTGGAGGGAGCTTCACTGTGTCCAACCCCCTGAGTGTGTGATAGGAGAGTGTGGAGGGAGCTTCAGTGTGTCCAACCCCCCGAGTGTGTGATAGGAGAGTGTGGAGGGAGCTTCAGTGTGTCCAACCCCCCCGAGTGTGTGATAGGAGAGTGTGGAGGGGATTCACTGTGTTAAACCCCCCGAGTGTGTGATAGGAGAGTGTGGAGGGGATTCACTGTGTTAAACCCCCCGAGTGTGTGATAGGTGAGTGTGGAGGGAGCTTCACTGTGTCCAACCCCCCCGAGTGTGTGATAGGAGAGTGTGGAGGGAGCTTCACTGTGTCCAACCCCCCCGAGTGTGTGATAGGAGAGTGTGGAGGGGATTCACTGTGTTAAACTCCCCGAGTGTGTGATAGGAGAGTGTGGAGGGGATTCACTGTGTTAAACCCCCCGAGTGTGTGATAGGAGAGTGTGGAGGGAGCTTCACTGTGTCCAACCCCCCGTGTGTAATAGGAGAGTGCGGAGGGAGCTTCACTGTGTCCAACCCCCCGAGTGTGTGATAGGAGTGTGTGGAGGGAGCTTCACTGTGTCCAACCCCCCCGAGTGTGTGATAGGAGTGTGTGGAGGGGCTTCACTGTGCCCAGCCCCCCGAGTGTGTGATAGGAGAGTGTGGAGGGGCTTCACTGTGTCCAACCCCCCGAGTGTGTGATAGGAGAGTGTGGAGGGGCTTCACTGTGCCCAGCCCCCCGAGTGTGTGATAGGAGAGTGTGGAGGGGCTTCACTGTGTCCAACCCCCCGAGTGTGTGATAGGAGACAGTGGAGGGGCTTCACTGTGCCCAGCCCCCCGAGTGTGTGATAGGAGAGTGTGGAGGGGCTTCACTGTGTCCAACCCCCCGAGTGTGTGATAGGAGAGTGTGGAGGGGCTTCACTGTGCCCAGCCCCCCGAGTGTGTGATAGGAGGGTGTGGAGGGGATTCACTGTGTCCAACCCCCCGAGTGTGTGATAGGAGACAGTGGAGGGGCTTCACTGTGTCCAACCCCCCGAGTGTGTGATAGGAGAGTGTGGAGGGGCTTCACTATGTCCAAACCCCCGAGTGTGTGATAGGAGAGTGTGGAGGGGATTCACTGTGTCCAACCCCCCGAGTGTGTGATAGGAGAGTGTGGAGGGAGCTTCACTGTGTCCAACCCCCCCGAGTGTGTGATATGAGATTGTGGAGGGAGCTTCACTGTGTCCAACCACCGAGTGTGTGATAGGAGAGTGTGGAGGGAGCTTCACTGTGTCCAACCCCCGAGTGTGCGATAGGAGAGTGTGGAGGGAGCTTCACTGTGTCCAACCCCCCGAGTGTGTGATAGGAGAGTGTGGAGGGGCTTCACTACGTCCAAACCCCCGAGTGTGTGATAGGAGAGTGTGGAGGGGATTCATTGTGTCCAACCCCCCGAGTGTGTGATAGGAGAGTGTGGAGGGAGTTTCACTGTATCCAACACCCCGAGTGTGTGATAGGAGAGTGTGGAGGGGCTTCACTGTGTCCAACCCCCCGAGTGTGTGATAGGAGAGTGTGGAGGGGCTTCACTGTGTCCAACCCCCCGAGTGTGTGATAGGAGAGTGTGGAGGGGCTTCACTGTGTCCAACCCCCCGAGTGTGTGATAGGAGAGTGTGGAGGGGCTTCACTGTGTCCAACCCCCCGAGTGTGTGATAGGAGAGTGTGGAGGGAGCTTCACTGTGTCCAACCCCCCGAGTGTGTGATAGGAGAGTGTGGAGGGGCTTCACTGTGTCCAACCCCCCGAGTGTGTGATAGGAGAGTGTGGAGGGGCTTCACAGTGTCCAACCCCCTGAGTGTGTGATAGGAGAGTGTGGAGGGGCTTCACAGTGTCCAACCCCCTGAGTGTGTGATAGGAGAGTGTGGAGGGGCTTCACTGTGTCCAACCCCCTGAGTGTGTGATAGGAGAGTGTGGAGGGAGCTTCACTGTGTCCAACCCCCCGAGTGTGTGATAGGAGAGTGTGGAGGGGCTTCACTGTGTCCAACCCCCCGAGTGTGTGATAGGAGAGTGTGGAGGGGATTCACTGTGTTAAACCCCCCGAGTGTGTGATAGGAGAGTGTGGAGGGAGCTTCACTGTGTCCAACCCCCTGAGTGTGTGATAGGAGAGTGTGGAGGGAGCTTCAGTGTGTCCAACCCCCCGAGTGTGTGATAGGAGAGTGTGGAGGGAGCTTCAGTGTGTCCAACCCCCCCGAGTGTGTGATAGGAGAGTGTGGAGGGGATTCACTGTGTTAAACCCCCCGAGTGTGTGATAGGAGAGTGTGGAGGGGATTCACTGTGTTAAACCCCCCGAGTGTGTGATAGGTGAGTGTGGAGGGAGCTTCACTGTGTCCAACCCCCCCGAGTGTGTGATAGGAGAGTGTGGAGGGGATTCACTGTGTTAAACCCCCCGAGTGTGTGATAGGAGAGTGTGGAGGGAGCTTCACTGTGTCCAACCCCCCCGAGTGTGTGATAGGAGAGTGTGGAGGGGATTCACTGTGTTAAACCCCCCGAGTGTGTGATAGGAGAGTGTGGAGGGGCTTCACTGTGTCCAACCCCTCGAGTGTGTGATAGGAGAGTGTGGAGGGAGCTTCACTGTGTCCAACCCCCCGTGTGTAATAGGAGAGTGCGGAGGGAGCTTCACTGTGTCCAACCCCCCGAGTGTGTGATAGGAGTGTGTGGAGGGAGCTTCACTGTGTCCAACCCCCCCGAGTGTGTGATAGGAGTGTGTGGAGGGGCTTCACTGTGCCCAGCCCCCCGAGTGTGTGATAGGAGAGTGTGGAGGGGCTTCACTGTGTCCAACCCCCCGAGTGTGTGATAGGAGAGTGTGGAGGGGCTTCACTGTGCCCAGCCCCCCGAGTGTGTGATAGGAGAGTGTGGAGGGGCTTCACTGTGTCCAACCCCCCGAGTGTGTGATAGGAGACAGTGGAGGGGCTTCACTGTGCCCAGCCCCCCGAGTGTGTGATAGGAGAGTGTGGAGGGGCTTCACTGTGTCCAACCCCCCGAGTGTGTGATAGGAGAGTGTGGAGGGGCTTCACTGTGCCCAGCCCCCCGAGTGTGTGATAGGAGAGTGTGGAGGGGATTCACTGTGTCCAACCCCCCGAGTGTGTGATAGGAGACAGTGGAGGGGCTTCACTGTGTCCAACCCCCCGAGTGTGTGATAGGAGAGTGTGGAGGGGCTTCACTATGTCCAAACCCCCGAGTGTGTGATAGGAGAGTGTGGAGGGGATTCACTGTGTCCAACCCCCCGAGTGTGTGATAGGAGAGTGTGGAGGGAGCTTCACTGTGTCCAACCCCCCCGAGTGTGTGATATGAGATTGTGGAGGGAGCTTCACTGTGTCCAACCACCGAGTGTGTGATAGGAGAGTGTGGAGGGAGCTTCACTGTGTCCAACCCCCGAGTGTGCGATAGGAGAGTGTGGAGGGAGCTTCACTGTGTCCAACCCCCCGAGTGTGTGATAGGAGAGTGTGGAGGGGCTTCACTACGTCCAAACCCCCGAGTGTGTGATAGGAGAGTGTGGAGGGGATTCATTGTGTCCAACCCCCCGAGTGTGTGATAGGAGAGTGTGGAGGGAGTTTCACTGTATCCAACACCCCGAGTGTGTGATAGGAGAGTGTGGAGGGGCTTCACTGTGTCCAACCCCCCGAGTGTGTGATAGGAGAGTGTGGAGGGGCTTCACTGTGTCCAACCCCCCGAGTGTGTGATAGGAGAGTGTGGAGGGGCTTCACTGTGTCCAACCCCCCGAGTGTGTGATAGGAGAGTGTGGAGGGGCTTCACTGTGTCCAACCCCCCGAGTGTGTGATAGGAGAGTGTGGAGGGAGCTTCACTGTGTCCAACCCCCCGAGTGTGTGATAGGAGAGTGTGGAGGGGCTTCACTGTGTCCAACCCCCCGAGTGTGTGATAGGAGAGTGTGGAGGGGCTTCACAGTGTCCAACCCCCTGAGTGTGTGATAGGAGAGTGTGGAGGGGCTTCACTGTGTCCAACCCCCTGAGTGTGTGATAGGAGAGTGTGGAGGGAGCTTCACTGTGTCCAACCCCCCGAGTGTGTGATAGGAGAGTGTGGAGGGGCTTCACTGTGTCCAACCCCCCGAGTGTGTGATAGGAGAGTGTGGAGGGGATTCACTGTGTTAAACCCCCCGAGTGTGTGATAGGAGAGTGTGGAGGGAGCTTCACTGTGTCCAACCCCCTGAGTGTGTGATAGGAGAGTGTGGAGGGAGCTTCAGTGTGTCCAACCCCCCGAGTGTGTGATAGGAGAGTGTGGAGGGAGCTTCAGTGTGTCCAACCCCCCCGAGTGTGTGATAGGAGAGTGTGGAGGGGATTCACTGTGTTAAACCCCCCGAGTGTGTGATAGGAGAGTGTGGAGGGGATTCACTGTGTTAAACCCCCCGAGTGTGTGATAGGTGAGTGTGGAGGGAGCTTCACTGTGTCCAACCCCCCCGAGTGTGTGATAGGAGAGTGTGGAGGGGATTCACTGTGTTAAACCCCCCGAGTGTGTGATAGGAGAGTGTGGAGGGAGCTTCACTGTGTCCAACCCCCCCGAGTGTGTGATAGGAGAGTGTGGAGGGGATTCACTGTGTTAAACCCCCCGAGTGTGTGATAGGAGAGTGTGGAGGGGATTCACTGTGTTAAACCCCCCGAGTGTGTGATAGGAGAGTGTGGAGGGAGCTTCACTGTGTCCAACCCCCCGTGTGTAATAGGAGAGTGCGGAGGGAGCTTCACTGTGTCCAACCCCCCGAGTGTGTGATAGGAGTGTGTGGAGGGAGCTTCACTGTGTCCAACCCCCCCGAGTGTGTGATAGGAGTGTGTGGAGGGGCTTCACTGTGCCCAGCCCCGCGAGTGTGTGATAGGAGAGTGTGGAGGGGCTTCACTGTGTCCAACCCCCCGAGTGTGTGATAGGAGAGTGTGGAGGGGCTTCACTGTGCCCAGCCCCCCGAGTGTGTGATAGGAGAGTGTGGAGGGGCTTCACTGTGTCCAACCCCCCGAGTGTGTGATAGGAGACAGTGGAGGGGCTTCACTGTGCCCAGCCCCCCGAGTGTGTGATAGGAGAGTGTGGAGGGGCTTCACTGTGTCCAACCCCCCGAGTGTGTGATAGGAGAGTGTGGAGGGGCTTCACTGTGCCCAGCCCCCCGAGTGTGTGATAGGAGAGTGTGGAGGGGATTCACTGTGTCCAACCCCCCGAGTGTGTGATAGGAGACAGTGGAGGGGCTTCACTGTGTCCAACCCCCCGAGTGTGTGATAGGAGAGTGTGGAGGGGCTTCACTATGTCCAAACCCCCGAGTGTGTGATAGGAGAGTGTGGAGGGGATTCACTGTGTCCAACCCCCCGAGTGTGTGATAGGAGAGTGTGGAGGGAGCTTCACTGTGTCCAACCCCCCCGAGTGTGTGATATGAGATTGTGGAGGGAGCTTCACTGTGTCCAACCACCGAGTGTGTGATAGGAGAGTGTGGAGGGAGCTTCACTGTGTCCAACCCCCGAGTGTGCGATAGGAGAGTGTGGAGGGAGCTTCACTGTGTCCAACCCCCCGAGTGTGTGATAGGAGAGTGTGGAGGGGCTTCACTACGTCCAAACCCCCGAGTGTGTGATAGGAGAGTGTGGAGGGGATTCATTGTGTCCAACCCCCCGAGTGTGTGATAGGAGAGTGTGGAGGGGCTTCACTGTGTCCAACCTCCCGAGTGTGTGATAGGTGAGTGTGGAGGGGCTTCACTGTGTCCAACCTCCCGAGTGTGTGATAGGTGAGTGTGGAGGGGCTTCACTGTGTCCAACCTCCCGAGTGTGTGATAGGTGAGTGTGGAGGGGTTTCACTGTGTCCAACCCCCCGAGTGTGTGATAGGAGAGTGTGGAGGGGCTTCACTGTGTCCAACCCCCCCGAGTGTGTGATAGGAGGGTGTGGAGGGAGCTTCACTGTGTCCAGCACCCCCCCGAGTGTGTGATAGGAGAGTGTGGAGGGGCTTCACTGTGTCCAACCCCCCGAGTGTGTGATAGGAGAGTGTGGAGGGGCTTCACTGTGTCCAACCCCCCCGAGTGTGTGATAGGAGAGTGTGGAGGGAGTTTCACTGTGTCCAACCCCCCCGAGTGTGTGATAGGAGAGTGTGGAGGGGCTTCACTGTGTCCAACCCCCCCGAGTGTGTGATAGGAGAGTGTGGAGGGAGTTTCACTGTGTCCAACCCCCCGAGTGTGTGATAGGAGAGTGTGGAGGGGCTTCACTGTGTCCAACCCCCCGAGTGTGTGATAGGAGAGTGTGGAGGGAGTTTCACTGTGTCCAACCCCCCGAGTGTGTGATAGGAGATTGTGGAGGGAGCTTCACTGTGTCCAACCTCCCCGAGTATGTGATAGGAGAGTGTGGAGGGGATTCACTGTGTCCAACCCCCCGAGTGTGCGATAGGAGAGTGTGGAGGGGATTCACTGTGTCCAAACCCCCGAGTGTGTTATAGGAGAGTGTGGAGGGGATTCACTGTGTCCAAACCCCCGAGTGTGTGATAGGAGAGTGTGGAGGGGATTCACTGTGTCCAAACCCCCGAGTGTGTGATAGGAGAGTGTGGAGGGGATTCACTGTGTCCAACCTCCCCGAGTGTGTGATAGGAGAGTATGGAGGGGCTTCACTGTGTCCAACCCCCCTAGTGTGTGATAGGAGAGTGTGGAGGGGCTTCACTGTGTCCAACCCCCCGAGTGTGTGATAGGAGAGTGTGGAGGGGCTTCACTGTGTCCAACCCCCCTAGTGTGTGATAGGAGAGTGTGGAGGGAGCTTCACTGTGTGCAACCCCCCCGAGTGTGTGATAGGAGAGTGTGGAGGGGCTTCACTGTGTCCAGCACCCCCCCGAGTGTGTGATAGGAGAGTGTGGAGGGGATTCACTGTGTCCAACCCCCCGAGTGTGTGATAGGAGAGTGTGGAGGGAGCTTCACTGTGTCCAACCCCCCCCGAGTGTGTGATAGGAGAGTGTGGAGGGAGCTTCACTGTGTCCAACCCCCCGAGTGTGTGATAGGAGAGTGTGGAGGGAGCTTCACTGTGTCCAACCCCCCCCGAGTGTGTGATAGGAGAGTGTGGAGGGGATTCACTGTGTCCAACCCCCCGAGTGTGTGATAGGAGAGTGTGGAGGGGGTTCACTGTGTCCAACCCCCCCGAGTGTGTGATAGGAGAGTGTGGAGGGAGCTTCACTGTGTCCAACCCCCCGAGTGTGTGATAGGAGAGTGTGGAGGGAGCTTCACTGTGTCCAACCCCCCCCGAGTGTGTGATAGGAGAGTGTGGAGGGGATTCACTGTGTCCAACCCCCCGAGTGTGTGATAGGAGAGTGTGGAGGGGGTTGACTCTGTGTATGACCCAGGAGTGTATGATGGCATGGTATGGAGGGAAGCTTCACTTTGTGTCTGACCCCATGAAGTGTGTGGTGGGATGGTGTGGAGCAAGTTTCACTCTTGTCTGACCCCAGGAGTCTGTGTTTGAACAGTACAAAGTTCTGTCTGTGACTGATTCTGTGTGTGTGTTTGAACGGTGTGGGGGGAGTCTCTCTCTGTCTGACCCTGGGTGTGTGTTTGAATGTTGTGGGGTGAGTCTCTCTCTCTCCCTCTCTCTCTCTCTCTCTCTCTCTCTCTCTGTTCCTGGGTGAGTGTTTGAACGGTGTGGGGGGAGTGTCTCTCTCTCTGTCTGATCCTGGGTGTGTGTTTGAACGGTGTGGGGGGAGTCTCTCTCTGTCTGATTCTGGATGAGTTTTGAACATTGTGGGGGAAGTCTCTCTCTGTCTGATCCTGGGTGTGTGTTTGAACGGTGTGGGGGGAGTCTCTCTCTGTCTGATCCTGGGTGTGTGTTTGAACGGTGTGGGGGGAGTCTCTCTCTCTCTCTGTCTGATTCTGGGTGTGTGTTTGAACGGTGTGGGGGGAGTCTCTCTCTGTCTGATCCTGGGTGTGTGTTTGAACGGTGTGGGGGGAGTCTCTCTCTCTCTGTCTGATTCTGGGTGAGTGTTTGAACGGTGTGGGGGGAGTCTCTCTCTGTCTGATTCTGGGTGAGTGTTTGAACGGTGTGGGGGGAGTCTCTCTCTCTCTGTCTGATTCTGGGTGAGTGTTTGAACGGTGTGGGGGGAGTCTCTCTCTCTCTGTCTGATCCTGGGTGTGTGTTTGAACGGTGTGGGGGGAGTCTCTCTCTCTCTGTCTGATTCTGGGTGAGTGTTTGAACGGTGTGGGGGGAGTCTCTCTCTCTCTGTCTGATTCTGGGTGAGTGTTTGAACGGTGTGGGGGGAGTCTCTCTCTCTCTGTCCGATTCTGGGTGAGTGTTTGAACGGTGTGGGGGGAGTCTCTCTCTCTCTGTCTGATTCTGGGTGAGTGTTTGAACGGTGTGGGGGGAGTCTCTCTGTGTGTCTGATCCTTGGTGAGTGTTTGAACGGTGTGGGGGTAGTCTCTCTCTCTGTCTGATTCTGGGTGTGTGTTTGAACGGTGTGGGGGGAGTCTCTCTCTCTCTGATTCTGGGTGAGTGTTTGTACGGTGTGGGGGGAGTCTCTCTCTCTCTGTCTGATTCTGGGTGAGTGTTTGAACGGTGTGGGGGGAGTCTCTCTCTCTCTGTCTGATTCTGGGTGTGTGTTTGAACAGTGTGGGGGGAGTCTCTCTCTCTCTGTCTGATTCTGGGTGTGTGTTTGAACGGTGTGGGGGGAGTCTCTCTCTCTCTGTCTGATTCTGGGTGAGTGTTTGTACTGTGTGGGGGGAGTCTCTCTCTGTCTGATCCTGGATGAGTTTTGAACATTGTGGGGGAAGTCTCTCTCTGTCTGATCCTGGGTATGTCTTTGAACGGTGTGGGGGGAGTCTCTCTGTGTGTCTGATCCTGGGTGTGTGTTTGAACGGTGTGGGGGGAGTCTCTCTGTGTGTCTGATCCTGGGTGAGTGTTTGAACGGTGTGGAGGGAGTCTCTCTCTCTCTGTCTGATCCTTGGTGAGTGTTTGAACGGTGTGGGGGGAGTCTCTCTCTCTCTGTCTGATTCTGGGTGTGTGTTTGAACGGTGTGGGGGGAGTCTCTCTCTCTCTGTCTGATTCTGGGTGAGTGTTTGAACGGTGTGGGGGGAGTCTCTCTCTCTGTCTGATTCTGGGTGTGTGTTTGAACGGTGTGGGGGGAGTCTCTCTCTGTCTGATTCTGGGTGAGTGTTTGAACGGTGTGGGGGGAGTCTCTCTCTCTCTGTCTGATTCTGGGTGAGTGTTTGAACGGTGTGGGGGGAGTCTCTCTCTCTGTCTGATTCTGGGTGTGTGTTTGAATGGTGTGGGGGGAGTCTCTCTCTGTCTGATCCTTGGTGAGTGTTTGAACGGTGTGGGGGGAGTCTCTCTCTCTCTGTCTGATTCTGGGTGTGTGTTTGAACGGTGTGGGCGGAGTCTCTCTCTCTCTGTCTGATTCTGGGTGTGTGTTTGAACGGTGTGGGGGGAGTCTCTCTCTCTCTGTCTGATTCTGGGTGAGTGTTTGAACGGTGTGGGGGGAGTCTCTCTCTGATTCTGGGTGTGTGTTTGAATGGTGTGGAGGGAGTCTCTCTCTCTCTCTGTCTGATTCTGGGTGAGTGTTTGAACGGTGTGGGGGGAGTCTCTCTCTCTCTGTCTGATCCTTGGTGAGTGTTTGAACGGTGTGGGGGGAGTCTCTCTCTCTCTGTCTGATCCTTGGTGAGTGTTTGAACGGTGTGGGAGGAGTCTCTCTCTCTGTCTGATTCTGGGTGTGTGTTTGAACGGTGTGGGGGGAGTCTCTCTGTGTGTCTGATCCTTGGTGAGTGTTTGAACGGTGTGGGGGGAGTCTCTCTCTCTCTGTCTGATTCTGGGTGTGTGTTTGAACAGCGTAGAGGGAGTCTCTGTGTCTGAGCTGGCTCCGGGCCAGGCTGGTTAGGTTGCTGTGTTTGAAGGATCTGGTCTGGCTGGTTGAACTCCAGAGGGGAATTCCCCAATTCCCTGGAAGCTTGCTGGTGGAATCTGCTTTCAGGAAGTGCGGCTGCTGTCTGGTGCTGTCGGTAACCGTCCCTCACCCCGAGACACCCACTGTCCAAGGCACTGGCTGCAGAGAAGCTGCTCTGGGAGGCTGCTGTGCACGGTCCTGGAGGCATGCAGAAGGGAGCGAGCAGGAGGAGGGAGCATTTTGGCAATAGGAGTGGCCAAGTGGGGAGCGAGAGAGGTGAAGGGGGGACAGAGGAGAGGGAAAGGGGTGAAAGAGAGGGAGCAGAGGGGGAGAGGGAGTGGGGGAATGAGAGGAGGGAGATGGGATTGGGAGAGGCAGAGGAAGGGGAGTGGGGTGAGGGGAGAAGGGGAGCGGAGGGGAGGAAGAGAAGGGCGAGGGGAAAGGGAGAGGGGGAAGGTACAGGGGAGGAGAGGAAGGTGAGAGCAGAAGGAGAGAGGGGAAGGGGGGAGTGGGAAAAGGGAGGGGGAGAGGAGAAGGGGAGGGGGAGGGGAGGGGTAGTTAGAGGGGGAGGTGTAGAAGGAGGGGGGAAGGAGCAGAAGGGGAGAGGGGAAGGGGAGAGAGAGGGGGAGGGGTAGAAGGAGGGGGAGGGGGAAGGGACAGGGGAGGGAGACTTGTGCCAGGGTTGGTTGGAATTGAAGCCAAGCTGTATTGTTGCTTGGCTGTTTGGACAGTGCACTCCCCTGACTGTCCACTCATTGTGTGGTGGGATTTCTCACTCTGCCTCGTTCTCTCGGCTGGGAGAGGGGTTCCAAAACACCGGCTGTTTGCAAATCGCTTTGTGCAGTTTGTGAATCACTTTGTATTTATTCTCTGTGGTTTCACGAGTTGACAGTGAACTGCGGGTCTGAGAGTGTTCGAGGAAAGCAGATCTGACATTGATGTGCTTGTACACACTGCTCTTCTGGGAAATTAGGCAATTACATGTTAGCAGTCACTGCGACTTACAGTCACACATTGAGGGCTCGTTGCAAAACAACAACTGAATCAACTTCTCTGTCAGCTCGAGTAACACACGCACACTCGAGGCACTCAGCAGGTCAGGCAGAACCAATGGAGGGCAAGAAAGTTTCTGACCGAGACCATTCCTACCCCTCCACAGACACTCCCTGACCTGCTGCATTCCTTCAGCATCTCACTCTGCAGCAGTCACTCTGTATTTCCAGCACCTGCAGAATCTATTCTCTTCTCTGTTATACTGTCACCGGCCCCAAATCCACACCTGTCTCCATAAACCCCTCCGGCCCATACACCCCTCCCCATCTCCGTAAACCCCTCTGACCCCATACACCCCTCCCCATCTCCGTAAACCCCTCTGACCCCATACACCCCTCCCCATCTCCGTAAACCCCTCTGACCCCATACGCCCCTCCCCATCTCTGTAAACCCCTCTGGCCCCTACACCCCTCCCCATCTCTGTAAACCCCTCTGACCCCATACACCCCTCCCCATCTCTGTAAACCCCTCTGACCCCATACGCCCCTCCCCATCTCTGTAAACCCCTCTGGCCCCTACACCCCTCCCCATCTCTGTAAACCCCTCTGACCCCTACACCCCTCCCCACCTCTGTAAACCCCTCCGGCCCATACACCCCTCCCCATCTCCATAAACCCCTCTGACCCCATACACCCCTCCCCATCTCTGTAAACCCCTCCGGCCCATACACCCCTCCCCATCTCTGTAAACCCCCCTGACCCCATACACCCCTCCCCATCTCCGTAAACCCCTCCGGCCCATACACCCCTCCCCATCTCCGTAAACCCCTCCGGCCCCTACACCCCTCCCCATCTCTGTAAACCCCTCTGACCCCATACACCCCTCCCCATCTCCGTAAACCCCTCTGACCCCATACACCCCTCCCCATCTCCGTAAACCCCTCTGACCCCATACACCCCTCCCCATCTCCGTAAACCCCTCTGACCCCTACACCCCTCCCCATCTCCGTAAACCCCTCTGACCCCATACGCCCCTCCCCATCTCTGTAAACCCCTCTGGCCCCTACACCCCTCCCCATCTCTGTAAACCCCTCTGACCCCATACACCCCTCCCCATCTCTGTAAACCCCTCTGACCCCATACGCCCCTCCCCATCTCTGTAAACCCCTCTGGCCCCTACACCCCTCCCCATCTCTGTAAACCCCTCTGACCCCTACACCCCTCCCCATCTCTGTAAACCCCTCCGGCCCATACACCCCTCCCCATCTCCATAAACCCCTCTGACCCCATACACCCCTCCCCATCTCTGTAAACCCCTCCGGCCCATACACCCCTCCCCATCTCCGTAAACCCCTCCGGCCCCTACACCCCTCCCCATCTCTGTAAACCCCTCTGACCCCATACACCCCTCCCCATCTCCGTAAACCCCTCTGACCCCATACACCCCTCCCCATCTCTGTAAACCCCTCTGACCCCATACACCCCTCCCCATCTCTGTAAACCCTTCTGACCCCATACACCCCTCCCCATCTCTGTAAACCCCTCTGACCCCTACACCCCTCCCCATCTCTGTAAACCCCTCTGACCCCTACACCCCTCCCCATCTCCGTAACCCCTTCTGACCCCATACACCCCTCCCCATCTCTGTAAACCCTTTGACCCCTACACCCCTCCCCATCTCCGTAAACCCCTCTGACCCCATACACCCCTCCCCATCTCCGTAAACCCCTCTGACCCCATACACCCCTCCCCATCTCCGTAAACCCCTCTGACCCCTACACCCTCCCCATCTCTGTAAACCCCTCTGACCCCATACACCCCTCCCCATCTCTGTAAACCCCTCTGACCCCACACACCACTCCCCATCTCTGTAAACCCCTCTGACCCCATACGCCCCTCCCCATCTCTGTAAACCCCTCTGGCCCCTACACCCCTCCCCATCTCTGTAAACCCCTCTGACCCCTACACCCCTCCCCATCTCTGTAAACCCCTCCGGCCCATACACCCCTCCCCATCTCCATAAACCCCTCTGACCCCATACACCCCTCCCCATCTCTGTAAACCCCTCCGGCCCATACACCCCTCCGCATCTCTGTAAACCCCCCTGACCCCATACACCCCTCCCCATCTCCGTAAACCCCTCCGGCCCATACACCCCTCCCCATCTCCGTAAACCCCTCCGGCCCCTACACCCCTCCCCATCTCTGTAAACCCCTCTGACCCCATACACCCCTCCCCATCTCCGTAAACCCCTCTGACCCCATACACCCCTCCCCATCTCTGTAAACCCCTCTGACCCCATACACCCCTCCCCATCTCTGTAAACCCCTCTGACCCCATACACCCCTCCCCATCTCTGTAAACCCCTCTGACCCCTACACCCCTCCCCATCTCTGTAAACCCCTCTGACCCCTACACCCCTCCCCATCTCCGTAACCCCTTCTGACCCCATACACCCCTCCCCATCTCTGTAAACCCCTCTGACCCCATACACCCCTCCCCATCTCTGTAAACCCTTCTGACCCCATACACCCCTCCCCATCTCTGTAAACCCTTCTGACCCCAGACACCCCTCCCCATCTCTGTAAACCCCTCTGACCCCATACACCCCTCCCCGTAAACCCTTCTGACCCCATACACCCCTCCCCATCTCCGTAAACCCCTCTGACCCCATACACCCCTCCCCATCTCCGTAAACCCCTCTGACCCCATACACCCCTCCCCATCTCCGTAAACCCCTCTGACCTCATACACCCCTCCCCATCTCTGTAAACCCCTCCGGCCCCTACACCCCTCCCCATCTCTGTAAACCCCTCTGACCCCATACACCCCTCCCCATCTCTTTAAACCCCTCCGGCCCCTACACCCTCCCCATCTCTGTAAACCCCTCTGACCCCATACACCCCTCCCCATCTCCGTAAACCCCTCTGACCCCATACACCCCTCCCCATCTCTGTAAACCCCTCTGACCCCATACACCCCTCCCCATCTCTGTAAACCCCTCCGGCCCCTACACCCCTCCCATCTCTGTAAACCCCTCTGACCCCATACACCCCTCCCCATCTCTGTAAACCCCTCTGACCCCATACACCCCTCCCCATCTCTGTAAACCCCTCTGACCCCATACACCCCTCCCCATCTCCGTAAACCCCTCTGACCCCATACACCCCTCCCCATCTCCGTAAACCCCTCTGACCTCATACACCCCTCCCCATCTCTGTAAACCCCTCCGGCCCCTACACCCCTCCCCATCTCTGTAAACCCCTCTGACCCCTACACCCCTCCCCATCTCTGTAAACCCCTCCGGCCCCTACACCCCTCCCCAACTCTGTAAACCCCTCTGACCCCATACACCCCTCCCCATCTCTGTAAACCCCTCCGGCCCATACACCCCTCCCCATCTCTGTAAACCCCTCCGGCCCCTACACCCCTCCCCATCTCTGTAAACCCCTCTGACCCCATACACCCCTCCCCATCTCTGTAAACCCCTCCAGCCCCTACACCCCTCCTCATCTCTGTAAACCCCTCTGACCCCATACACCCCTCCCCATCTCTGTAAACCCCTCCGGCCCATACACCCCTCCCCATATCTGTAAACCCCTCCGGCCCATACACCCCTCCCCATCTCAGTAAACCCCTCTGACCCCATACACCCCTCCCCATCTCTGTAAACCCCTCCAGCCCCTACACCCCTCCCCATCTCTGTAACCCGCCTAGCCCTTTACCCCTCCCCATCTCTGTAAACCCCTCCGGCCCATACACCCCTCCCCATCTCTGTAAAACACCCCTCCCCATCTCTGTAAAAAACCCCTCCTCATCTCTGTAAACCCCATCAACTCCTACACCCCTCTGCATCTCTGTAAACCCCTCTTGCTCCTACACCCTTCTCCAATTCTGTAACCCCTCCTCTAGCACCTACATCCCTCCCCATCTCTATAAACCCCTGTGGCTCCTACACCCTTCCCTGATTCTGAAACTGCACTCTAGCCCCTACATCCCTCCCCTTCTCTGTAACCCCCTCCAGCTCCTACAAAACTGATGGGTCTGTGACATCCCCCTATACACCTGTCTCCTGCTTTATCCCCACCCTCTTACCCCTCCAGTTAGCTTCCCTCCACCTGTCTCCTACCTGCCGGAGGTTGTTGTAGATGTCCAAGCTCTTCTTGCCGACGAGGAGGAGGTGGACGAGCCTCTGCACCATGTGAACGTCCCCCTGGGCCACCGCAATGTGGAGGGGCCTGTGGATGGGGGAGAGCAGAGTGGGAGTCACCCAACTGTGTACCCATGCCCACTCTCTGCTGCTCCCCCTCTCATTCCTCTCCTCATCCTCCCATCACTGTCAACCCTCACAACTTCTTCCTCCGACTCACTGCCCCTCCCCATCGACCCTCCATACGTCTGCATCACCTCAGCCCCCCTCTACTGGAGAAGCATCTTCTGAGTGGGGACATAAGCATGGCTCTGTGAGGTACAGGTCACTCCCCAAGGGCCTCGTTGAGAACGTGTCGAAGCACTTTGATGAAAGTAGAGCAGTGGATTTCAGTAAAGTACCCCAGGGTAGGCTTATTCAGAAAGTCAGGAGCATGGGATTGAGGGAAGTTTGGCTGTATGGATTCAGAATTGGCTTGCCCACAGAAGGCAGAGGATGGTTGTAGATGGAGAACGTTCCAGATGGAGATTAGGGAAGCCTTCTAATATCCCTGCTCTTTGTGATGTTTATAAATGATTCGTATATGAAAGTGGAAGGGTGAGTAGGTAAATTTGCAAATGGCATGAACGTTGTTGGTGTTCTGGATAGTGTGGAGGGTTGCCGTAGGTTGCAATGGGACAGCGACAGGATTGATGTCCCAGTCCTCCCTCTCATGTGCCCTCATCCAACTCCTCCTTACATCTTCCCATATTCACTCATACTGATCCTTTCCTGTACCCCATGCCCCTAATCCCACCCACTCCCCCATAATATCCCTCAATAACCACCCTGGACACGAGGGACACAGACACGGATTGGGATGAGGTCCTTCAGTGGAATGTCACCACTTCGTGGGAGTCAGCCTCCCCTCCAAAGACTCTGTCTATGCTCCCCCCAACTTGGTAAAGCAGCTAACGTCAAAAAAAGCAACACAAACCTCGGACATTCTCTCCAATTGGACAGCAGGTACAAAAGCACATACCACTAGGCCCAAGAACAGCTATCTCATTATTATCAACCACTCGAACAGGTCTCACGTAGGATAAGATGGACTCCTGGCCTCGCTATGCTCTCGCACTTTACTGTTCATCTGCACTGCCCTTCCTCTTCAGCTGCAACACTCTATTCTGCATTGTTACTGTTTTCCCTCAATGCACTGTGTAATGATCTTCTCTGTAGGGGCAGTAAACAAAACAAGCATTTCACTATATCTCGGTAAAATAGACCAATTCCAATAACAGTTGGGTTGGCAGAAGTACGTGCTGCTAGAGATGTTCAAGTCCAGCAGGATATTACCGGGAAGGACTGAGTTATTGACAGAAGATGGTTAGATAGGGTGAATATACAGAATCACTTTCCCCAGGGCTGGAGAATTGTCAACTGCAAGGCAGAGGTTTAACATGAGAGGAGAGATTTACGAGATCTTCACCCAGGCGATGGGTACTATACAGGACTAGCTGCCAGAAGAAGTGATTGAGGCAGGTGCATGACCAAGTAAGACTATAAGACATGGGAGCAGAATGACTCTGCCATTCAATCATGGCTGATTTATTTTCCTTCTCAACCTCAACCTTTCCTGACCTTAAACACACTGCCTAATCAAGAAACAATCAGCCTCCGCTGTAAACACACCCAATGACTTAGCCTCCGCAGCCATCTGTGGGACTGAATTCAAAAGATACACTACTGTTTAGCTAAAGAAAATCCTATTAATCACTGTTCGAAAGGGATGTCCTTCGAGCTGGTCCCAGACTCTCACACTAATGGAAACATAATTAAAAGACACGAGAACAGGTACAGAGATGGGAAGGATTTGGATTGTTATGAAAGTTGGGACTATTTTCATTGGGAATGTGAGTCAGCACAGATGAGGTTGGGCCAAAGAGGCTGTTTATCTGCTGTGTAACCCTGTGACCACCCCCCCACCCCCCACAGTATGCTGCAACTGAACTGCCAGTCTGACCATGGTTAGCCCCCTCTCCCTCCACACTCCTGGGGGCAGGCACAGACTGAAACCCTCCACACCGTTGCATCACACACTTCCAGAGTCAGACACAGAGTGAAGCTCTCTCTCTAGACCATCCCATCACACACTCCTGGGACTGAGGGATTCCAGGAACACTGCTTGGGCTGAGCAATATTCGGGAAGTGGTGATGTGTCATCAGGGGGCTGTGCCCTGATCTGTGCTGTGTGTGAACTATGGAATCCCCTTCAACTGCTTGAGTTCTCTCTCTGCTCAAACTGCTCCCTAATATACACTGATCCCTGTAACGATCACTCCTGTTCCCATCTAACAGCGTGCTGACACATGCTGGGGTGAGTGGTGGGAATAGGAACCCCACCCCCCACCACCCCCAAGTGTGTATGTGCGATGAGTGAGGCAGGCTGGTTAGAAGGCAGGTCTGCTGGGAGACCACATGGGGCCTGAGCTTGGCCAATCTCTGCCCAACGTCCAGCAACAAGAGCGTTAGTGAGCTGAGCCCACGGTGAAGGTTGGACGTAGAGGCTCCTGGTGGAAAGTCATTTCTGGATTGGATGTCTGTGATTGGTGTCTTCCTCAGAGATCGGCTTGGGCCCAGAGTAGTCTGTCTTTGGTATAATGCACAGCACAAGGAGAATTTAATGAGCCTGCAGCCAACACGAATACAGGTGGTGTTATAGATGGCAGAGAGGAGTATTGGGAGTAGCCGTGGAATCTTGTTCGGCAGAGTAGACGGGCTGACTGGGAAATGAAAATTAATTCAGGTAGCTGAGAGGTGTTCCACATTGGAAGCAGAAATCAAGGCAGGACTTTAATTGTGCGCTGGGCAGTGCTGCAGAACAGGTACACATGGAGTTTCAGCTGGACAGGGAGGTGGAGAAGGCTTATGGGTTGCAGGGCACTGAGTATTGGACATGGGAGGACACAGCCAGTTATATCAGACGCTGGTGAGGTGATCGTGTTTGGATTTAGTCACCCGGTTGTAGGAGGGCTGAGGTTGAATTGGATAAGGAGTGGAGAAGGTCTATAAAGGTGCTGCCAGAACTCAGGGGATGGGGTTAGAGGGAAACGTCAGACATGTTGGCTCTATATTCCTTGCGGAGTCAGAGACTGAGGGATGATCTCATCGAGCCCGTGAGAGAGACACGCAGAGTGAGCGCTCTTTTCCCGGGATAGTTCAACTGAAATCTCGAGGCACAATTTAAGGTTACAGCTAAAAGATACCATTACCAGCTGAAGAGAAATGTCTTACACGGTGGGGGGTGCAAATATTGAGCCAGATACCAGAGGCGGTGGTTCAGACAGCTATGTTCGATAATGATAAAGATTAACTTTGTTTGTCACATGTAGACGTCAAAAATTTGAAAAATAAGGTAAAATTTGTCATTTGTGTAAACCATCCAAAAGAAGTCTGAGGATGTGCTGGGGGCAGCCTGCAAGTGACTGTAGGCTTCTGGGACCCATACGACATGCCCACAACTCAGTAACCCGAAACAGCATGCCCTTGGAGCGTGGAAAGAAACAGGGCACCCGGAGTAGACTCATCTGCTCAAGAACTTACAAATCCTTACATACGTAATTAGGGAGAAAAAATAAACCAGGTTACCAGTGAACACACAGACTTGTTAAGGACTGCATTTGGGGTGAACATAAAGCTATTCACAGACAATGGTTAGGGGAGAGTGTAAAAACTCTTTACTGACAGTAGTTAGTGGGGAATAAATATTCTCCTCACAAACAGTGGATAGGGGAACGGCATACAATTTCCTTCAGAACAGCAGTGAGGGGAGAACAAACAAACGCCTCACAGACAATGGTGAGAGGATTAATGTACAAATCCTTCAAGTCAACTGCTTGGGGAGAATGTTCCAACACCATACGGAGAGGGATGGGGATGAACGTAGAAACTCCACACAGACAGCGGTGACGATAGAACGTAGAAACTCCACACAGACAGCGGGGAGGATAGAACGTACAAACTCCACACAGACAGCGGTGAGGATAGAACGTACAAACTCCACACGGACAGCGGTGAGGATAGAACGTACAAACTCCACATGGACAGCGGTGAGGATAGAACGTACAAACTCCACACGGACAGCGGTGAGGATAGAACGTACAAACTCCACACGGACAGCGGTGAGGATAGAACGTACAAACTCCACACGGACAGCGGTGAGGATAGAACGTAGAAACTCCACACGGACAGCGGTGAGGATAGAACGTAGAAACTCCACACGGACAGCGGTGACGATAGAACGTACAAGCTCCACACAGACAGCGGTGATGATAGAACGTACAAAGTCCACACGGACAGCGGTGAGGATAGAACGTACAAACTCCACACGGACAGCGGTGAGGATAGAACGTACAAAGTCCACACGGACAGTGGTGACGATAGAACGTAGAAACTCCACACGGACAGCGGTGAGGATAGAACGTACAAACTCCACACGGACAGCGGTGAGGATAGAACGTACAAACTCCACACGGACAGCGGTGAGGATAGAACATAGAAACTCCACACGGACAGCGGTGAGGATAGAACGTAGAAACTCCACACGGACAGCGGTGAGGATAGAACGTAGAAACTCCACACGGACAGCAGAGGATAGAACGTAGAAACTCCACACGGACAGCGGTGAGGATAGAACGTACAAACTCCACACGGACAGCGGTGAGGATAGAACGTACAAACTCCACACAGACAGCGGTGAGGATAGAACGTAGCCGCTCCTGATATGTTTAGCTGGAATTGAACTCTGACCGGTGATCGCTGGTGCTGTAAAAGTATTGTGCAATTGCTATGCTGCCATGCCACCGGATTCATGGAGTATGTGGACATTGCATGGTAAAAGTCTGGTGGGTCGTGGGTCAAATGCTGGGGAATGAAATTAGCTGGGATATGCAGTTTGTTAAGCATTGACTCAAAGGCACTGAAAGTCCCTTCTCTGTGCTCTGTAACGGGGGACTGCGATGACCCTGCTGGGAAGTTTGTGTGGGCCATGGATGGACACTCAGCACATCTGCTGGCCAATAAAAATGCTTGACCATCAGCATGGCTGACCACTGTCACGGCCACAGTGTGGTTTCTAGTTATGTGCTTAGATCCTGGGAAGGTACTGGAGCCAGTGTGTGGGGGTCTGAGTTCCCAGGCTGCTCTGGATGGGGCTGTATCACTGTTCCTACTGGAGCAGGGGTCAAGGGTCAATGTTTTAACGTTGGGGCAAAGGGAAAAGCAAGGAAGTAGTTTACTCACTGACTGCTGGTGTCAGGGGTTAGGGTTCGTATAAAGGTGGGTTCGGGACTCGATCAAGGTTTAGGATCTGGGTTGAGGAGGGGAATGAGGAGGAGAGGCGAGAGCTCGGTGGAGTTAAATGTGAAGTGGATATGATAGGGTGGCGAGAGGGGAGAGTTCACCAGAGTGAGATTAGTGATACATTTAAAAACCTGAGGTCACCTAGCACATAGTGGGTCGTATAGCAAGGATATGATCTCCCACCTGTGCTCTTTCTGTGTGGTGTTTGCATGATCTCCCTGTGAGTTTTGCCCAGAGGTTTCAGTTCTCTCTCTCCACCCCACATCTCAAAAACGTGTGGGGAACGGGGATCAATTGGCCTCGGTGAGCTGACCGCTCACTGGGGGTAGAATGTGGGGAGAATCAGTGTGAATGTGGAAGGTGGGGGTAAGAGATTATGGGGAACATTAGTGTAGAGCGGGATTGAGCAGTGAAGAACAGAGAGAATGAAAAGAGAAAGAAAAGGAGAGAGGGAAAGGGGAGACAGACAAAGGTGGAGGGAGGGGACAGAAATGCCAGGAGTGGGGGAAGGGGGGACTGTGAGATACTGAGTGACTGAGTGAGAAAGTGTGTTAGAGAGAGGGAGATAGAGAGAAAGACAAGAGATTCTGCAGATACTGGAAATACAGAACAACACACACAAAATGCTGGTGAAAGCAAGTCAGGCAGCATCTATGGAGGAGAACAAGCAACTTATGCTTCCTGTTGAGACCTGTTACCAGGATTGGAAAGGTAGAGGGCAGAAGCCAGAGTAAGACTTTGAGGTGAGGGGAAAGAGTACAACTTCGCATGTGGTCGGTGTGAACAGGTGAGGAGGAAGGTCGATGACTGGGTGAAAGGGGATAAATTAAGAAGCTGGGAGGTGACAGGTGGAAAGGCAAAGGTCTGGAAAAGAACAATACTGATAGGAAAAGACAGTGGACCATGGGAGAAAGGGAAGGAGGGGAGGAGAGTATGGAGAATCAAGTGTTCTGCAGCGGGGATTTGTTGTGGTAGTAAGCACTTTTATTCCAATGCCAGTCAGTTCGCCGCTCCCAAATGGGAGGAGTTCACTTTCTGTGAAACCAGAGTTGTCAATAAGGTTCAGTCGAGTACCCTGCATGCTGGCTTCCTGGTGTGCCCTGCACTCTGCCTCAGTATCAAACACAACATGGCATCAGAAGTGGTGATCGTTGATGAATTGGAGCTACAGACCAAGTAAGATCTCCAACAAGAAATAATTTACAGTAAGACTGTTCTTGTTCATCTGTGAAAAATAGGCAGAGAATTATTTTGTTCAGGTTGATCTGAGAACTAGTCAGACTCGTGAGGCAATGCCTTTGAACTACATCCAAAAGACGAGACATTGCAATAATCAGTAGGCCACCCGTCCGTGAAGTACACAAAGGCCCAGACATAGCAGAGAAGTCAGAGAAATTAGTGAAGACTCTTGGGGGAGAGGGAGAAAAGAAATATTTTGTAGTCCAAATAAATGAAATAATGAATAGACAGACAAACAGGAAAATGGAGTAAATGCCAGCAGTACCTACAGCTACCTAATAAAGCTCCCTGACAGTTGATTTCTCCAAATCAGGGGACTTTGAGGGATGACTCAAACGCTTCGAGAGATTTAGGGTTGCAAGCAATCTCACTCAGGCTTCAGACGAGCATCAAGTAAACACACTGATACACTGCACGGGTGACAAAACAAATGGTATTATGGGTGGATTGGGTCCGATGTGCTCAAAAAAAGGTGTAGAAAACAGTGCAGGACAAAATCAAAGAATAGTTCACAGGAAAGCCAAAGCTGATAGATAAGAGGAAACAAGGTGCAATCAGAAAGACTACAAAAAGAGGAACTGTAAAGCTCAGCTCAAACAGAACAGACAAGCAAAACAAAGAGCAGGTAAGATGTCCAACTGCAGGAGATGCAACGAGTCTCCATCCCACGTCAAAGAGCTCTGTCCAGCAAAAGAAGTGAAACGGCACCAGTGGAATCGAGTTGGCCATCATAAAAGCCAATGTCACACAAAAACAGATTTTCAGGAGACCAAAGAAGATTCAGACAAAGAGAGAGCTTTCCTTGGGGAATCCAGATTCAAATAGACAGGGCTAGAGTACTATAGTTCAGTTGCAAAATGAGCAGTGGTGTTCAAAATGGACATTGGGGCAGATGTCACAGTCATCCCAAATGTCTGTTCACAAAACTGATGAAGAAAACAGTCATTACTCTAAACCCAAAAAAGGAAGTTCTCATGGAGCCAGGGAAAATTAAGCTCAATGTGAAAGGAATGTTCACTACTTCCATGTGTGAAAATGAGAACCGGTTCAAAGAGGATATCTGTCTTCTCACCACTAATGGGACAACATGCCATCAAGAAGCTGAACCTCATTACAAGGTTAGATTTGTTGAACAATGTTCAGTGGCAGAAGTACCCGGAGTTGTTCACAGGCCTGACAATACTGGAAGAAGAGTACCTTATCCAACTGAGGCCTACTCTCTGACCACAGTGAGGTGTATACCAGTCCAATTCATGAACAAAGTCAAAGCTGAACTAGAGAGAACGGAGATGCTTGACATCATAACTAGAGTGAATAAACCTACTGACTAGAGTGCAGGCATTTTGCCTGTTCCCAAGCCAAATGGCATGGTTAGGATCGGTGTTGATCTGACAAAATTGAACGTGGTGACGTGGGAGAAGGTTATTCTGAGCTCTGTTAAGCACATATTTGGTATGCTGGATGGAGCAACGTTCTTCACCAAACTAGATACAAACTCAGGGTTCTGGCAGATCCATTTAGCCCCCGAGTCACAGAAGCTCACAACCTTTATCACACCATATGGATGAAATGCCTTCAAGAAACTCCCTTTTGGCACCTCATCAGCCCCTGGACTCTTTCAGATGAGTATGACCAAATTTAGGAGGGTCTGGACAATCTACTCATCTTCAGAGGCTCAAGTGAGGACCATGTCAAAAGAGTGGAAGCAGCCTCTGAGAGAATGAAACTGGCTGAAATCACCCTGAATGAAATGAAATGAGAATTTTCAAAGTTGGAGGTGAAGATCTAGGCCACCAACTGTCCTCAGAGTGCAACTAGATTCAGACAAACTGGCAGGAGTTCAGAACATAAGATATAGGAGCAGAATTAGGCCATTTGGTCCATCGATTCGGCTCCATCATTTCATCATGATTGATCCAATTTTCCTCTCGGCATCAATCTCCTGGCTTCTGTCCATATCCTTTTATCCCTGACCAATCAAGAATCTATCAACCTCTGCCTTAAATATGCATAAAGACTTGGCATTCACCACTACCCGTGGTAAAGAATTCCACAGATGCAACACCCTCTGGCTAAAGAACTTCCTCCTCATCTCCATTCTAAAAGGACACCCCTCTATTCTGAGGCTTAGTCCACACGGAACAACCTGCGAACGTATCAGAGATCCACAGTTTCCTTGGAATGGTAAGCCAGCTGGGAAAGTACATTTGGCAGAGAAAACAAAGCTGCTCTCAAGCTGAAAAAGACAAATATCTTCTCACTGTGGATTACTACTCACAGAATGTTGAGATGTCCAAGCTGTCCTCTACATCCTCAGCAGCAGTTACACAGCACCTGAAAACTGCATTCACTCGAGACACTGGTGACAAAGAACGGTCCACCATTCAGCTACTCAGAGTTCAAAGCTTTTGCTAAAGATGACGACTTCAAACTTCAGACAAGCGGTCCACAGTACCCACGATTACAACGTTGGAAATTCCTTTTTGCGTTTTTGGGTAAGGTGAACTGAATCGCTCAATTTCAGTCACTATAATTTCAATACAATTCTATGGACAACAAGTAGCTACCCAATTTTTCCTTTATTTTCAAGAAGGAGAATTGTTGTATTAGTTAATAGTGTTATTCCCATACCATTCAGTTAACTGTTCCCACACTGGAGGAGTTAACGTGGTGTACAAGCAGGTATGCCAATAAAGTTTAGTTGAATATCCTGCAAGGCTGGTGTCTGGATGTCTCTCTGCATTATCCCGCAACATCAAACACAACAGATCCAAAATATTGACAATTCCAGATTCTTCCCCCTCCCCACCCCTGCTGCTTGAGCCATTGAATTCCTCTAGCAGATTGTTGTATGGGGGGAGTAGACAGAGTGGGGACACGAGGAGGGGAACAGAGGGGGGATCGCAGAGGAGGGAACACTGGGGGGGGTGACATAGATGGGGACTCAAACAGGGAGAGACAGGGGACAGAGGTGAGGAACACAGCGGGGCACAGAGGGGGGCATAAAGGGGGGGGGTGACAGAGGAGGGCCCACGGGGAGATAAAAATGGGAGACAGAGGGAGGAAATGGGGGTCACAGAAGGGAGCAAACAGATAGGGAACACAGAGGGGGGACATAGAGGGTGGAACACAGTGGGGGAGACAGAGGGGTGATTTTAGTTGACAGAGAGTTGTGCAGGTAGGAGAGTGTGATGAGAAACAGAGAGAGCAGTGGAGGAGAAGAGAGAGAGTGGCAGGAAACGACATTGTGGAGTGAGCTCTCACAGGGTGAACGAAACCTCACCATTTCGGGTAAGAGCAGACCACAGACAGTCAGGAAATGGTTAATGTGCAAAAGGTTTGATGTCAGGGACGCTGAGAGGGCCCGGTGTGGTATGTCGCTGCGGTGTGGGACAGGAAGGAGAGGGTGCTTCCCCTCAAAAGGGGGGCAGAGCAAGGCAGGGGACAGGGTTCAAGCAAGAAAGCAGGTAAATGACACCCCTAAACAGTAGGCAAATGGGGAGGGGCTGAAACAGAGGGTGTATTTGCCTCCACATTACCCAGCCCATCTCTCCCTACCAGCACCCTCGCTGTCTCCCACTGGCTTCTGACAAATTACACACCCTGTGAGCTGTGGGAAATAGTGGGGGCAGAATGCATCCCTCACACCCCTCCTCTGTCACACCACCCTCTTGTTCCTCCCCACTAGTACAGGCAAACTACACAGACCCTGTTTGGGTTAGGTACAGAGCGGTGGGGAGTGATCGAGGCAGACAGTTATACCTCCATCCTCTTCCCATCCCCAAAATCTCCCCTCAATCACATATGCTTACTTCTCAAAACACAACCTTCCCATCTCCACTCCTCTTCCCTCCATCCCCCTCCCTCCTTTCCATTCCTCTCCTCTTCCCTCCCTCCCACTCCTTCCTCTCCTCTTCCCTCTCTCCCCCTCCTTCCTCTTTCCTCCCCTCCCTCCCTCTCATTCCCCTTCCCTCACCCTCACTCCCTCTCCACCTCACTCCTCACACCACTCCCTCCCTCTTCCTCCAACACCTCTCCCTCTGCTACGTCCCCCACCAACGGTGCTCACACTGACTTACGTATCGCCGTCCTCATCCTGGCGTGTTGCCACGGCAATGTCCGAAGCCAGGGGGTCGCCCTGAGGGGGGAGGAGGAGGGAACAGGTGGGAGAGTGGAGGCCAGCCAGGCCACTGATGCCGAGGGGTGGGTGTGTGGGTAGGGGGCAGAGGGGTAACTGTGCAGGGTAGTAGGCAGCTGGGTCCAGGGTGAGGGGGAGGAGAATGATAAGAGAGAGAGAGAGAGAGAGAGAGAGAGAGATCAGTCACACCCTGTTGTAAACCCTCACCCTCACACCTACTGAAACTAGGATCCTCCTGTGCACTGACACAACACCCACCTCACGCGCATCAGCTCCAGAAGGGGCATGACATGACACCAATCCACAGCATTATCCTGTCCATTCAATCCTAACTGTGCAATCTCCTGTTCTAGTGAAGATTGCTGGGAGTGTGTGACGGGATGGAGTGGAGGGAGTTTCGCCCTGTATCTGACCCCAGAAATGTGTGATGGAATGGTGTGGAGTGAGCTTCTCTCTGTTGTAGACCCTGGAAGTATGTGACGGGATGGAGTGGAGGGAGTTTCGCCCTGTATCTGACCCCAGAAATGCATGATGGAACGGTGTGGAGTGAGCTTCTCTCTGTGTAGACCCTGGGAGTGTGTGACGGGATGGAGTGGAGGGAGTTTTGCCCTGTATCTGACCCCAGAAATGCATGATGGAACGGTGTGGAGTGATCTTCTCTCTGTGTAGACCCTGGGAGTGTGTGACGGGATGGAGTGGAGGGAGTTTTGCCCTGTATCTGACCCCAGAAACGCGTGATGGAACGGTGTGGAGTGAGCTTCTCTCTGTTGTAGACCCTGGGAGTGTGTTACCATAAAACCATAAGATACATGAGCAGAAATAGGCCACTTGACCCTTCAAGTCTGCTCTGCCCTTCCACCATGACTGATTCTATCTCAGTCAACCCCATTCTCCTGTCTTCTCCTTGTAGCGTTTGGTCTGACTAACCAAGAACCAATGAGATATACTTAATGTCCTCAAGATCCATCCATACCTGTGAATTCCACAGAATTCACAGTGTTTTCCCTGTGGCTAAAGAAATTCCTCCTCATCTCCATTCTAAATGGATGACACTCTATTTTGAAGCTGTGCCCTCTGACCCAAGACTCACCCACTGTAGGAAACATTCTCTCTACCTCCTAGGCCATTCAATATCAGATGGGTTTCCATGGTCAGATCTCATTCTTCTAAATTCCAGTGGGTACAGGAGCAGAGCCATTATGTTAACCCTTTCCTTCCTAGATTCCTTCTCATGAATCTCCTCTGGGCCTTCTCCAATAACAGTGCATCTTTTCTTAGATAAGGGGCCCAATACACCAAGCGTGGTGTGACCAATGCTTTATAAAGCACCAATGTGACATCCTTGCACTTATATTCCTGTCTCTCACTTCTTAAAAGAGTAGAGAGACAGTTGCAATACTCTAGTCCTCTGGAACCAATGTAGTGAGGACCATGCGGAGGGAGCTTCACTCAGTGACTGAACCTGGGAATGTGTGATTGGAGAGAGCTTCAATCTGTGATGGGATGGTGGAGGGGTAGTCTCACTCTGTACCTGACCCTGGGAGTGTGTGACAGGACGGGGCAGAGGGAGCTTCACTCTGAAGCAGGCTGTACAGGAGCTGCAGAGAGTGATTTTCTGGTCTGAAAGCTCTGTGATGAGGTTGGTGCTGGTCTCCACGGACCAGACAGTATCTGCAGGCAGGGAACATTAGGGGATTTTGTGAACCCCTGTGGGGACGGTTCACCTCCACCCGCTCCTGGTCACAATGGTGTTGTTCAATGGTGGAAAATCCCCCTTCAGCACGCATGAGCAACCTTTGAGAGGAGAGGGGATTCAGTGGGTGGGGTGGCGAAGAGGGAGCTCCACGCTGTGGGAGGAGTGGTGAGTGCTGCACCATGGGAGGGGCCGTGAGGAGTTAGTGCCTCACTGAGAGAGGGGCGGTTAGGACGGAGCGCTGCACAGTAGGATGCCAGTCAGGAGGGAGGGAGATGTTTTTGACACTACACTGACATCCCTCTGTTGCCAGTGTTGGACACCCACCTCTGACAGAATTCCCAGGCAGGTTCCTGTGGGATTATTGGTTCAGATCATCGTTGTGATTCCCACATTCCCGCAGTAATACTGCTGTTCCGGGTTGAATTTCGAATCAAACCCCCATTTGCCCTCATTTCCCCCCCCCCCCGACCCACTCCCAACACTCTACAAGTTGGTGTTCCTGCTTCCCCTGGCACACACAGGGCATGCAGTGTGACCCAGTGGAATCCAGTCTGCCCCCCAGCATGATGCCCTGTCCAACCTGCTAACCTTGTACTGTCCTTGATGAGGCAGGCTTGTCAAATCACCCTCCTCTTGGGTCACGCTTCACCCTCTCCTCACCACTCTCCCCTTGCAACCCTCCCCCCCTTGGGTCACTCCAGACCCTCTCCTCTCCACTCTCCCCTTGTATCCCTCCCCCCCTTGGGTCACTCTTCACCCTCTCCTCTCCACTCTCCCCTTGCATCCCTCCCCCCCTTGGGTCACTCTTCACCCTCTCCTCACCACTCTCCCCTTGCAACCCTCCCCCCCTTGGGTCACTCCAGACCCTCTCCTCTCCACTCTCCCCTTGCAACCCTCCCCCCCTTGGGTCACTCTTCACCCTCTCCTCACCACTCTCCCCTTGCAACCCTCCCCCCCTTGGGTCACTCTTCACCCTCTCCTCACCACTCTCCCCTTGCATCCCTCCCCCCCTTGGGTCACTCTTCACCCTCTCCACTCTCCCCTTGCATCCCTCCTCCCCTAGGGTCACTCTTCACCCTCTCCTCTCCACTCTCCCCTTGCATCCCTCCCCCCCTTGGGTCACTCTTCACCCTCTCCACTCTCCCCTTGCATCCCTCCCCCCCCTTGGGTCACTCTTCACCCTCTCCTCTCCACTCTCCCCTTGCATCCCTCCTCCCCTTGGGTCACTCTTCACCCTCTCCTCACCACTCTCCCCTTGCATCCCTCCCCCCCTTGGGTCACTCTTCACCCTCTCCTCTCCACTCTCCCCTTGCATCCCTCCCCCCCCTTGGGTCACTCTTCACCCTCTCCTCTCCACTCTCCCCTTGTATCCCTCCCCCCCTTGGGTCACTCTTCACCCTCTCCTCACCACTCTCCCCTTGCATCCCTCCCCCCCTTGGGTCACTCTTCACCCTCTCCTCTCCACTCTCCCCTTGCATCCCTCCCCCCCTTGGGCCACTCTTCACCCTCTCCACTCTCCCCTTGCATCCCTCCCCCCCTTGGGTCACTCCAGACCCTCACTTTTGCTCCAGCTCTCTCCCTCCCATCTGTGACAGTAAGTGTGTGTGAGATTTTAAGTATGTGTATGCATGTGTGTATGTTTGTGTAAGTGTGAAACTTGGTGTGTGTGTGTGCACGTGTGCACAAGTGTAGGATTTTACGGTGGTGTATCTGTAAATATGGTGTATGTGCCCGTGAATGTGAAATTCTGTGTGTGTGGTGTGTTTGTGTGAGTGTGTGTGGGGAGGTATGTTTGTGTGAATGTGTGTGGGTGTTTGTGTGTGTGTGTGTGTGTGTGTGTGTGTGTGTGTGTGTGTGTGTGGTGTTTGTATGTTTGTGTGAGTCTGTGTGCGCAGTGGGGTGGGTGGGTGGGTGTGTGTGTGTGTGTGTGTTAGTGAGAACACAAGACAGATGCACATGGGCATACAGATGTTTATATACAGAAACAGACTGACACACACTGAATCGCCCACCCTCTGAGCTCCCCTTTACCCTCCAGATGTTAGGAGTTCACATCTAACTACTTGGGTGGTGTGGAATCTGGGCACCCCTTTCCCAAGTCACCCCTGCATTGTACTCTCCCACGCTCGCTCTGCTCCCCGCTTTCCCCGTTCCCCCTGGAATCTCCACTCCCTTCCCATTTCCCCACTGCCCCTTGCCCTTTGTCCCACTCCCCATGGCCTCTCTCCACACATCCTGCACCATTCGCCATGGTTTTCATTGCTCTTGCCTTGTCCCACTCACCACAGACTCCGTCTTCACCCAGCTCCATCTCACTCCATCCACACCCCTTCCTCTTCCTCACCCCACGGTTGGGGGTTTTCAGGCGAGGACTCACCTGGAAAGTAGGGCAGGTGTGGCAGTCCAAAGGGCAGATACACGTGCTCCAGGCAGGGGGTTGTAGGGAGGGGGCAGCTGGACCCCTCCCCTCTGCACACCCCCCCTGGGGGGATCTCCGAGCGACCCCCCTCCCGCAGGTAGGGCCTCTTGCGGGGGGGCAGGGAGAGACTGGGGCGCTCCTTCTTGGCTGGAGGAGGTCTCCCCTCGGGAGTGGGTCCGCACCCCCAGCCCACCCGCTGCGTTCTGAGGTCCAGAGGGGCGGTGTGGGTCCGCTCCTCCATCCCCGGCTCTTCCAGCTTCATGGGGAGGGGTCCCGTCCCCGGGAGGGAGCGATCCCTCAACGCACGACCAACATCCCTGGCGCCGGGGCGGGGAGGCTCCCCCAGCTGTGGTCAGCTGTGGTGGGACAGGGGACTCGGTTCTCGTTGCCTCCCTGTCTCAGCAGCTGAAGCGGAACGATCCCTTCCTCTGCAGCAGGACCGGAGCGATCCCTCACTGGAGCTGAGACGAGAGAGCTGCACCGTCACCGTGGGACCGGTTCTCACACTCACACGTACGAGAGAGTCCGGGGCACACTCCTCTCGCGCGTACACACACTCACTGTCGCTACACTCCTCTATCGCATACATGTACTCTATCTCTGTCACTATTTTTCTCTATTTCTTTCTTTCTCTCTTTTACACACACACACACACACACACACACACACACAGAGGGGCGGAGTGTGAATCGGAAGCCGCTGTGAGCGGGACAGGCCGAGTCGGCAGATCGGGACTTCCCCGCAAACTCCGACTAATCATTGGCTGCAAGAGCTGAGTCGGGCGGGTCTTGTCCGAAACTTCGGGGAGGGAGGTGGAGTAGGGGGTGAGGGAGGGGAGGAAGGGCAGAGTAGACGGGAGGGAGCGGAGAGGAGAGGGAGGGAAGTCGAGAGGGAGAGGGAGAAAGGAATGGAAGCGGGGAGCGGAGGGAGGAGGGGGAGTGAAGGGAGGCAGAGAGGGAGGAGAGGGAAGTAGGAGAGGGAGGAGATGAAGATGGAGGGAAAGTGAAGGTGGGGAAGGACAGGGGTATGAGGGGTTTGGAAAAGGGGTGGGAAGGAATAAACGGAGGGAGGAGAGGGAAGAGGTATGGAGAGGGGAAGAGAGACGAGGGAGTGAGAATGAAGGAGGAAGTGAGAGAGAAGAGGTGAAGAGGGAGGGGAGTGAGGAAGGGAGAGTGGGATGGAGAAAGGGAGGCATGAGGGTAGCTGGGAAGGAGTGAGGATTAACCGTTCGGCCCCTCTATGTGTTCTAGGCATTCTCAAAGCTCCATGCTCGCAATTAAACTGATCCAGGGTTTCATTTCCCCTCTCTTACTGTTACGAAACAGACAGAGGGCCACCTGTTCACCAGAGAGGGGGTTACCCCAGGGTGATGCACCCATCTTGTGTGGCGTGCTGGCTTTGGGATGGGGGAGTGTCACACTGTACCAGGCTGTGCAACATCGCTTCCTCTGCCCCCCCCCCCCCGACAGAACGTAGCCAACAGTGAGCGCGGAGAGAGGAGGATAGTGAGAGATGGAGAAGAGGGGGTGGGGAGAGAAGCGGAAAGTGGGAGGAGAGAGGTAGCTGGGGAGAGGATGATAGTGGGAAAGGGAGAAGAGGAGAGGTGAGGCAACGAGAGAGGGGAAAAGAGAAGGGGGAAAGAAAGTAACGCGGGGTAGACAGAGAGTTAAGCAGAGAGACGGGATAGGAGAGAGAAAGGGAGGAGGAGGGTGGTGAGAAATGATAGTGCGGAACGTCAGTGCGGTAGAGAGCCGGTATACACGGGGCTAATGCAGCTCCTGCAGATGGCGACTCCCGCCCCCTACTGGCCAGAAGATACAACGATCAGTCTGCTTCGGGAAGAATCCTGCCTCCAACCCCATCGTCTCTCTGTCTGTACCGGGAATTCACCGCTGTCTGCAGCTCTACTGTCTGTCTGCCTGCCTCTCCTTCTCTTCTTTCTCCCTCATCTCTTCCACTCTCTCTCCCTCCTCCCTTCTCTCGCTCCCTTCTCCCTCTTCCTTTCCTTCTCTCTCTCCCTTCTCCCTCTCCCTTTCCACTCGCTCTCCCTCTCCTCTTTCTCTTTCACTTTTCCCTAATTCTCTCTCTCTCTCTCTCTCTCTCTCTCTCTTTCACATGAACACTCTTTCAATCACTCTTTAGCTCACACATCTCTCACTGCACACGGCCCCATTTCAAAATTACAGCACAATGGTCAGCCTGGTCACCTGGTCACCTCACTACAGGAAGGATGTGGCTGCATTGGAGATGGAGAAGAAGAGATTCTCAATATGTGGCCTTCTGTTACGGGGAGAAATCAGTCCGACTGGGTCTGTTTTCCCGCAGCAGTGGAGACTGAGGAGCATCAATCAGAATCAGGTTTTCTGTCACTGATGTTGTCGTGAAATTTGTTGCTTTTGTGGCAGCAGTACAGTGCAGGACAAAAAGTTCTGCTAGTTATGAAAGAACTGGCAAAAGAGGAACAGTGAAGCAGTGCTTATGGATTCATTGTCTGATGGGAGACAGGAAGAAGCTGAGAGTGTGTCTTCAGGCTCCTGTACTTCCTCCCTCGGCAATGAGAAGTTGGCAGGCGACAGGAAGGTGGGTGGGTGGGGGAGGGAGGTGAAGTAAGAAGCTGAGAGATGTTAGGTGGGAAAGGTAACCGGCAGAAGAAGAAGGAATTCGATAGGAGAGGAAAGTGGACCAGAGGAGAAAGGGAAGGAGGAGGGGAACTGGAGGGATGTGAGGAGAAGAGAAGGGTTTGAAGGGAGCCAGAATGGGAAGTGGAAAAAGGAGAGAAGGGCAGGGTAAAAGTTGGAGACATCAATGTTCCTGCCATCAGACTGGATATGAGGCGTTGCTCATCCGACTTGAGTGCCCTCATTGTGGCTGTAGAGGAGGCCACGCACCGACATGTCAGAATGGGAATAGGGATAGGGATTAAAATGGTTAACTACTAGGGAATCCTCCCCATTGCGGATGAAGTGAAGGCACTCAATAAAGGGGTTACATAGTGTAAGCGGCCATCATTGATTCTGATTGATCAAAGGTCCCCACCATCTGGGCTGTGCCGCCTTCTCACAGCTCCCACCGGGCAGGAGGTACAGAAGCCTGAATTCCCACATCATTAGGTTCAGGAACAGCAACTTCCCTTCAACCATTCAGATCCTGAACCAACAAGCACAACCCCAGTCACTACCTCAGAACAGCAAAACAGTGACCATTTGGCAATGGAATACATCTTGATCTTTTATTCAGTGCTCTTCCTTGTAAAAGCTGTGCACAAGGGGTAGGATAAATTTATATTATTGTTTTCTTTCTTGTAAATGCTAACTAGATGATGCTACTGCAAGTAAGTTTTTCATTGCACTGTGCACATGTGACTATAAACTTGGAATGGAAACTCTGAGTGACTGAGAAGCCACCACTGAAAGACACAGCAGTTACACCAGTAGATGCTAATACTCGAAAAGAATCGGTACAAGGCTTTTTATGTGTGTGCTATTATGCTAATGGTGGGAAGGCAGACCAACCCTGCTTATCTGGAGAGATTACTGATAGTGTTAGGGAAAAGGATCAAACATTTCAAAAGAAACAGCAGCACCCTGAGATATGTTCACAGTTCAACACAGCCTGGTGTTAATGAAAGAAAGGGAGATGGGGCATGAGGAACGACTGCTGAGAACCATCAAAGGTGATGGCTTTGTGTTCGATCAGGTACATGGCAGCCGGGTCCCTTACGCACACACTGACTGGAGATTTTTTAAACAAAACTATAAATGTTTATTTACACAACAAACACACAAAGTACAAACTTTCAGTATTTACAAGAGAGTGAATAATTCAAATTAAAATATGATTACCACCATCTATGAAACAGTCAGTTCCCTGGGGGAGGCTCTCTGCTCCTGGAAATCCCCTCCTGCACCCACTGTGACTTCATGCTCCCTCTCCAAGGACAGCCGGGCACATCCTAGGAAGTATCCTAGGAAGAGGGGCCCCAGGCAGAGCCCTCAACTTTCCACCACCTGGATCCGTGAATGGCCACCTAGGGCAGGCCCAGAAGCAAGCCCACCGTACATCCTCCTCATGACCCGCCCCCTTCCATACTGGGGACTGGGGATTATCTTAGTGAGGCCACATCAGTTGAAACCCTGAAATGAGAAAGGCGTCATTATAGCAGAAAGAGAACAGAAGAGGTTTTTGAGATTGCTGCCGAGACTTGAGGGGCTAGGTTGCAGGGAGAGGCTGGGCAGGCTCGGACTTTACTCCCTGAAGTGGAACGAGAATCACTGTCTAAGTGCCTTATGGTTTTATACACATTTATATCATGAGGGACACATGAAAGCACAGTTTGTCCTATTCTCGACATGGTTTCTTTTTCTTAATGTGGTTTCAAATGGTTTTTCAAAACGTTCTATTGAAATTCTTTTTCCTGTAAATCTCTGCAAGGTAGTGTATGGTACTCTGATAATAAACTTACTAAGAACTTTGAACATTTTCCCAGTGCTGAGGTATCAACAACTAGAGGACAAAAGGTAAAGAGTAATGGGAGAGATTTAGCAAGGACATGAGTGGTAACCTTAAAAACAGGTGCCTCTAAACCATTTCTATCCATGAACCTGCCTAAATGTCCTTAAAGTGTTGCAGAAGACCCAGGTCTACCACTTCTTCTGGCATCTCGTCCCACACCTTCTGTGTGGAAAAACCTGCACCCCAGGTCTCCTTTAAATCTTTCCTTGCTCACTTTAAACCTGTGAGCTCCTGTTTTAGACTCATAGAGACATAGAAACCTACAGCACAATACAGGCTCTTCGGCCCATAAGGTTGTGCCGAACATGTCCGTACCTTAGAAATTGCCTAGGCTTACCCATAGCCCTCTATTTTTCCAAGCTCCATGTACATATCCAAAAGGCTCCTAAAAGACCCTTTTGTATCCGCCTCCGTTGCTGACAGCCCATTCCACGCACTCACCACTCTCTGAGTAAAAAACTTACCCTGACATCTCCTCTGTACCTACTCTCCAGCACATTAAACCTGTGCCCTCTTGTGGCAACCACATCAGCCCTGGGAAAAAAGCCTCTGACTCTCCACACGATCAATGCCTCTTAACATCTTATACACCTCTATCAGGTCACCTCTCATCCTCTGTCGCTCCAAGGAGAAAAGACCTGTTTTCATAAGGCATGCTCCCCAATCCAGGCAACATCTTTGTAAATCTCCTCTGCACCCTTTCTATAGTATCCACATCTTTCCTGTAGTGAGGCGACCAGAACTGAGCACAGTATTGCAAGTGGGGTCTGACCAGGGTCCTCGCCTACACTGGGGGAGAGGCTCTGCCTCTCATTGTTTTAAGGTCACCCCTCAGTCTCTTTCACTTAAAGTAAAACAGTCCCAGCTGTCCAATGGCTCCTCATAAGTCAAGCTTTCCAGTCCCGGTAACACCCTCATGAACCCCTCTCAGCTTGCTCATACCCTCTGTAGCCTGGAACTGCACATAAGACACCGGCACGGCAGAGTTACAATGGCACTCAGTTGCA